>NC_051164.1:43687393-43715835 GCF_013339745.2 Dermacentor silvarum | reverse complement strand
TGCGCAGCAGAGTCTTATCTTTAGTCATGCAACAGCTATTGTCGCACTCTACAGACTGTGCAGCTGGCCTGCCCAAGTCGCTCAAAACAAAACGCTGCGGAACGCAGCAGCGCAGCAGTATGCGCCATCTTGCGTTTGGATGTGTGAATGACTCCGCTGCTACTAATATGCCCATATTATTAAAACATTTCTTTTGCTATGTTTTTTCGAAAATTCTCATCGTTAAGGTTGTTCTTCCAAGTAAATCGTGTCTACCATGTGCACAATTCAAGAAATACTGTCATTAATGCTACACCGAAATGAACAGCCTAATCAGATCTCAGGCGCTACAGGAACAGCGTAATGCATTCCCGAAACTTCAAGCACACCAGCGAAACTCAAAATTGTACGGTGAGACATGAAATAGTGCTCGCCAACTTAAGGCAGCGTTGCATCCCGAGTCGGCAGTGGGCATTCTTCGGTTGTTTCCCCGGAGGCAGCCCCTTTCATCAGCGTCGTCCAGACGGTGACAATGCCCGACCGCCACGTTCCGTGGAAGCGGTGACGAGTGCGCAGGCCACTCTCCTGACCCTGACAAGGTGACCGTCACGGAGAGCAAGAAACCAGCTCGACGACTTTCGTGGAAGCAGCGTGAATCCCCGGTTTCCAAGCTGCCTCGTCCTTGCTTCGAAGGTTGGTTGGCAGAGGCGGAGTTCTGTGAAGAGTACGACCCCTCTGATTGACCGCACCGCGGCCATCCAATTCCCTTGTGTAGGGAACTAGGCAAGACGGCTAGTGAAGACAGCAAGCGGACACCTTGGGTGCAGAGTGTGTCCTGACCTGTTCTGATGCGTGCTGAGACATCTAGTGAGTCAGACAGTCAAAGTGCTCCTACATGGAGTGGGATACCATATCTGGAGTCATTGTTTACGTGTAGAATAAACCCCTTTTTCTTTCACTCGTACTCCTGGACGCACTCATCTTTGTGGCTTGAGGATCTCGGCCAAAATGCTACCCCGAGTACCAACAACAGACGTTTCATTTCAGTGATCAACATGTATGATAGTTGTAGACTTAGTGTGGATTAAATAAATCTGCAGTACCTTATGGCGAGTTCAAAACAAAAGGAAAATAGCCACCGAATGCTTTGTAACTGCCCTCGAGAAGTGGTGTGAACATCAGATAATCCAAAGTGCGAAGAAACAACTCAAACAACTGTTACACGATAGTTGATGTACGATCATTTAATTTGTATCCATTTTAGGCGGCATCACAGTAGCAGATAACCTACAGCTGTCTAAATATATGACGTGATGACGTGTACCAGGAAAAACTGGGATAGGAGAATGCAGCTGAAGCGCCCAGTAAAAAGCGAGGTTTCTACAGCATGAAATAATTGACCTCCACGTCAGTTTGAAATGCAACCCATGCTCATGAATGCGACTTTGACCACTCTCATCAACGCCTCCAAGCATGCCTAAAAGGGAAATAGCCACTGCTAGTCAATGGACCTCGCTCGCTAGGTTACGTGTATGAACCATCACGAAGTGTTTTGAAGAATGTATCGGGGAGAAATTCTGTAAATCTCACGCACTGAGTTATTCGATGTTAATGCGAAGCATATTGCAGATACCTGGCTGTCCAGTAGAACTTTGGGTTCCGCAAATTACTACGAGATGGAGCAAAGTGTTGGCGCTTCATTCATATTGGACAATTACAGTACGTGAGTCGTCCCGCCTTTAAAATGTACGTTGAATATTGCCACCCGTAGAAATGACACTGGACAACAGGCTTTGACAGCTAAACCTTTGTTCCAACTTTAAAGCGGTCCTTATTCGGCAGACGACCTGAGGCTGTACATGGACGACTTTATTAGCTTGTTGGACGTCAATGCATGGGTGATGCGAAACTATTGTCGCGGGAAGAGGAGCTGTGACAGTTTATCGTTAATCTAAACAGGAGTGTCACTACAGAAGGCAATTGTGTTTACAGAAAAATACATTTTTCGGTAGTGTTTGATCCCCAACGCTGCATAGCTGCTGCAGTAGCCCACTAGTTACGGCGTTGTGCTACTGAGCTCGACGTCAAAGGTAATGTTCCAGGCGCAGCAGCCGTATAATCAATGGTGGTGAAATGCAAGAACGTAGAGGTGCTTCCGCGCAGCACACATCAGAGAAGGTTGGCTGGCCAGATTTAATCTTGAACCCCCACGATGGCTTTATTCGCACCGCTTTATTCGCACCGCTTTATTCGCACCGCTTTATTCGCACCGCTTTATTCGCACCGCTTTATTCGAACCGCTTTATTCGCACCGCTTCATTCGCACCGCACACTTTCTTTTACACACCCACACTTGCTGCACTTCCTCCGAGCCTTTGATTTAGGCAGTTACTCGGCAGCCTTACGTGGTATTCGCCACAGGAGAGGGGGATTTGATACACTATGCTGTCTGTACGGGCCACATACTCGTATATAGTTTCGTGCTGTTTGTTGCACCCACTCGTCTTGCTACTACAAGGTTTGCTAATTTCGCAGATCCCATACAGTTTGCTAAGGGTGGAAAACACTGTTCTGGTATTTGCTTATTTCCTACGGCCAGCCTGATTACGAGGCCCTAGGCAGGAGTAGGTAGTACAAAAAATAAGTAACGGGTAGCACAAAGGTACAAAAATAGAGGGTACACAATACAAAACATGTAGGAAAAAAACTTGCAGCATGCGAAAACTGCAAACCTTCGTATAGCCCGGACCAGCTAGGAACCGAATAGCTCCGCTGTGTCTTTAGCCTTGCGCCACTAGTTAGTGCAAGCTACCCCGATTTGTTTTTCATTTCCTTAAGTGTGAGTATTGAAAACGGTGATGTGGGACGATCATTGAGGACGATTTTATTTTTTAGAAATTTTTTTGTTTATTTGCTTACACGTCTTTATTCACGTTTTTGCCCTTAAAGGGCTGCAGTGAATTGGTTTGGGAAGTTGCAGACCGGAAAATGAAAGCGAGACAGTGGTGACAGGGGAGATTTAATTATCTACATAATGGGGTCAAATGCTTTCGCTGGTAGGCCCGAGAAGAAGAAGCCTGGTGCCAGTAGCTGGAACCTCAGGCTCATCCACGAATTCATACAATGACCACCACAGCTCGTTGGCGATGACAGCGGTGCTGTGACTCGGTAGTGCCCAGGTCTGGAGGGAGGTCGGTTATCATTATGTTGGAAGCGAGGCAAGGGCCCTTTGCCTGTTGCCAGAATACAGCGGGTAGTCCCAGATTAAGCGTTCGAGGTCCACCTGGGTGTTGCAGGGGCTGCAGGTACCCGCATGCGAACGTTCCAGGCCACGAGGGACTTTCTGCGAAAACGCTGCACGAGTGAGTAAGGAGGGTTCCAGTCTGTACCTGGGGGAGTAGGATCTGCTGCCGACGAGTATAGCACCGTCTATAGTACCGTCTATGGGGTTGGATGTAGAGAGGAGATAGCTGCGCCGGTGTCGTTTGGCTTCGGCTATTAATTCCATGGGATCGTACCACTCACTGTATTTCCGTGTCCTCCGTACGCTTTAGAACTGCGCGTAGGGTCTTGCGTTGAACAGTTTGGCAACACTATCGCAGGAGTAGTTGGTGTCGGCTTTTGCAATGGGGACCAATGTACTCGTTGCAGTCATACTGGACGACGCTCCATCATCTACGTCGTGAATTCAAATTTTATCATTGCTCGCGGATGTACGAAAGTTGGTTAGATTTGTGTCTCTGTTTGTCACAGTCCTACTTCTTTAGACGCCCTTATAAAGAACGTGTTACCATGAGCATGATGGACTGATAAAGCACTCTCTCAAAAAATTTTATTTTTACGAGCACACTATTGCCGCTATTGCATTCCAAATAATGAAGATGTTTAAGGCGCCCCTAAGCCGCCTTTGACAGTTTGAATAATACACGCCCGCCTTGTAAAGAATATTGCGACGACCATTTAGACGAACATGCCAGCGCTAAGCGCCGTGGCAAAAGAAAAAAAAATATCGTCTCCTTCTCGCCGAGCTTTACCGGTCTCTGCCTTGCACAGTGAAGCTTGCATGGCCAGGCGTTTGACGTCACCATGGGAAAAGCTGCCAAGTGGCCGGTCGACGCCGGGCGAGAAGAGAGCGCCTATACGTAACAAAATTCTGCATTCTCTGATGAGACGTCGGCTGGCTCATTGTGCTCATCAAGCTTCCGTTCACTAGGCGTCGCGTGAAGGGTGATCGTAGGTGGACAGTGGAGGGTCCTTCCTTAGAGCGTCAGGAAGTTGTGCTTGTTGGTAGGGATTCATGCTAGAAAATCGTTAGGCGGTGCAGACACGCAAACAAGAAGATGTAAATGGCGTTTGTATTGTTCGTTTTCATCTTCTTGCCTCCGTGTCTTCACGCATAAATTATTGTTCTACATGAGTACTTGCTGCTAGCTAGCTGACGTAACCCTTAGCTTTCGCTGCACTTGGTGTAGTTAGTGGCGAGCGAGAAACCCTGAAGACCACATAGTCGTTCGTGAAACGTCTGTACTTAGCTGTAGCGCCTCGTGCTATCAGATGATAAAGTGCATGACACATTTTAAATAACGCCACGTGACGGCGACAGATGTTTGCGAGCCTCTTCGTCACGGGCTGTTTCATTCAGACGTAAAAGGGGGGCTGCCCTTCTGGCGCTCCCGGGGCACTTGGTTTTGATATTGCCATGGTTGAGCGTTGACATACGATTATTATTATCTCGAATGAGGTGCAATATGCAGGCTTTTCTAGAAATGGGGGATGGGCGGCTTCAAATATGACTGCTTCCGTCCTTTTCCATATCAACGACTGTCTACAAAGTCCCTGTAAAAAGGGTACTTAACAAATCTCTGTTATTAGCCTTCTCCAACTTCTCGTTAAACGCCCCAGCGTCTCCTGGCACCACTGGTCGTAGAGGGCGATTCAGTGTTTGCGTGTGTGCGTGTGTGTGAGAGAGAGAGTGCAAGTGAAACTAAGCTTCTCAAAGAGATATCCAAATGTTCACTAATTCGGATGACGTCGTCCGGATGTGCGTCAGCCCATCGAAAGCCCTCAGATCCGGCATCTGCTAGCTGTTGCCAGGCTATGCAGACATCAACAAAAAAGTTTCGCAATCAAATAGAATTCCAGAAATTCCACACGTTCCTTCCAGAGAAACCTGAATCTGACACTACACTGCTCATCATATTCCATGATGAACAGTACAGAGCAGAAAACCCGTTACAACACAATAAACATATGTTTCTAACAATCAAACCTTGTACTTTATGCACTCGATCTTCAGTTAGGCAATACGGGAGCTTGTATTTCTAACCCCAAAAAGCCAGCTTGCCCCGGAGTAAGAGAAATATGACGGAGAGGGTCGCAGTTTTAATTACATTCTGCATCCTTTTCTCGCTTCTTCACAAGCTTGGACGTCGCGGTCATAGTCTCTCTAGGCCGGTTTCCCCGACAGATGATGAGAAATTAACGTGATGTGAAATGGCTCGCCACGAAATAGGAACTCAGGCTCAAACAAATCAGCTGTAGGAAAGACGGCGGTGCAGTCATTGAAGTGTTCTCCCCTGCGTGGCCTAGTTTACAAATGCCAGCTAGACCAACGGCAAGCCAGTTTCAGCGAAAATTCGGTCTCTCGTCTGGCAACTATGTTCGGTGACGTCACTCGTCACGAGACCTAATGTTCAGTCTCTATCTTCGCTTCGTTAGAGCCGGTTGTCGTGAAACGGCACCGCAGTCCCCGCACGATGTTCACGACGTTCGCGGATTTGCTGACTACCCAGGTAAGCTGATTTGATAATAGTCATCAGTACCGTAACAGCAACCGTTTCTGTTGCCATGCCCCTAGTACTTGACATGGCATGATGCAGTTCGAATAATCTGGAATGTGCTTGCTCTTGAAATGGTGTTTGGGTTGCTAAAGAGTAAATACATATGCGTCAAAAATAATGCGATCTATCTGACGACGCGGGACACAGATATCTGCTCCGACTGTTGCAACTTTTTAGAAAGCTTACTGCAGCTAAAATTTTTTGGGCTCCATTGTCCGTACTACGGTTTCTGCTGTAGATCCGATTATTTGCTTACACACATGTGGTTCGGGATTCATCGGAAACATGAGCGCTCGAGCTGTTGGAACCTTGCAATTAGGTTAGAAACCTGCAAGTGTGTTTTTGGCACCATAGTGATAATATGGATTAGAGGACAGATAAGGGCACATTCAGTAGGAAATGCTTGTCACTATCATTTCATTCGATTTATTGAACGATTGACAAGACAGACGGCTGTTTCGAGTCTTGCGAACCTAGCTCTTGGATGCATGTTAGCCAGCGTGTAGAACCGAATTGTTTTCCGGGTCGGTTCAGCTTTATAGCTGTAACGGATGAAAGCTGTTTGAACCGGTTCATTCATATTAATAATTAAGGATAAATAAAAGTTTCTGAAATGACCTTTTTCAACCCAACCCGCGAATATTTTAGAGCGAAAGATTGATTATTTATACCTTTGCGTGAAGCTGACCGATGTATCCCTGGTGTGTTTAATATTAAGCACGGAATTGAATACACTGAGTCGAGACGTGCAGGCGTACGGCGATTTCCTTTGGAAGGATGCAGTGCGTAATGTGTTAAAGACACATGTAATTTCATGCAGTTGCACCTGTAAACTGTTTTACATCTGCGTGCACCTTCACCGTTGAAGTTGAGGGACTAAAATATTAGTTTTCAGCCGCTATACAGGCCTGTGTAACAGTGGTTGCTCACACAAAGGATGTTATGTTACCGAGACCCTGCAACCGAGTTGTGACGGGGCACCCCCGCAAGTACCGTTATTTCAAAGAGCCAAACCTTAAGCACTGTAACATAATTGTTTGTGTGAGTGTATTAATTGACGCGCCTATCAGGTTACGGGATTTTGCACGATTTTTTACTTCGAATTCGAAATGCAGGTACCGACTTTGTTTTGTTTTATTTAAAAAAAGTAATTCTTGGGCTTTGCGCCCCAAAATTCCGATAAGATTTTGCACAACATTGTAGTGATGGGGCTCTGGATTATTCTTAAACATCTGGGAGTTGTTTAACGTGCACCTAAATCTAAGTACTATCGGCGTCAAATGAAACGTGAACAGCGGAGCGCGTGGCCGAAGCAAAACTGAAGGTGTATTGCGCGCTGTCGAGTCATCACCAGGTGCGCAGGTCCAGTTTGACTGCACCACGCGATACCGCTCCCCCGATAGTGCGATATCTTCATTTCTGTTCTACTTATCTTTTATTTGAAAGCGATAAAACAAATATCAAAGAACAGAGAAGCTAGGATCCGGCAGCATAGGGCGAGTATTGTCGCACAGTGTGACAAAACACGATGTATCGAATAAGTAATTGGTAATTAATTAGTAAGCGAATAGTTTGCGGCAATTTATGCTACCGATAAAGGTACGAGCGTTACTTCGTGTATTGTGAGTTTGTAATGGCTGGCAATACTTCACTTTAAACTAACTACGTTATTACCTTCTTAGCGGGATCCAATCCCGGCCATGGCGGCCGGATTTCGATGGTGGCGAAATGCCAAAACACCCTTCTACTTTGATTTAATTGCACGTTAAAGAACCCCAGGCGGTATAAATTGTTCCGGGGGCCCTAACTAATGCGTGCCTCAAAATCAGATCGTGGTGTTGGCACGTAAGAACCCCACATTTATTTAGTTACAAGAACTACCACACTCTATTTACATTGTAAAGTTGGAGGGAGTCGTCATATAAGTCTAGTTACAGCTTTATACATCTAATAAAATTGCCCGCCAATCCACCCTGTGAAGGTGGTTGGAAAGCGCAGCTTTTTACGCCACCCTCACGGTGACTGCGGCGCTCTTCATATTTCACACACTACAACGTAACTTTAACCACGGCCTTTATTATTATTTACTTCACAACAATGTTCACTACTGCTTTGTGATCGGTGTGATATACACTCAAATTTTCAGTTTTCACTGTAGTTACATTCTTTGCCAAGGTTAAATCCATGCACGTTCCGCGAATGCACGTTCTGCCGTCTTTACTTTCCGTGGTCTACCCATAGTGGGGTAGTCTAGAAAATGAACCGAAGCAGTTACTAGGCTGGAAGGGTTTCGAATGACGTCAACCGTCTTTTAGGCAGCTGCATAAGCTTTGCAACAGCTGCAATCTAATTTTACGGACCGCGCCGAGCCTGTTTCCGTTGTTTGCCCGCAGCCCTTATCATCCATCATGTTGGCTCATCACTTTGAAGTTTGTTTTTGTGGTTTTTCTTGCGAAAACGAGTGCTTAGTTGTACGCTGAATGTCTGAATTCAAGTAATCTATACTGCTATACCTGCAATTGTTAGCGGTTCGTCGGGATCGTTTTTTGATTACAACGACGGACACGACAGAAACCTTGGCTGGTAGAGGTACAAAGCTTCGCTTTAAAATGGCTTTCTAGATCGAAAGAACTGTCGCGAAATTATTGTTTCAATTTACTGACTACGTGCAATGGAACCGCGAAGCACGGCTCTCCGTTCAACCCTTGTGTGACGTAAACGTGTGGCGTGCAATGAAGCCGCCATCGCACTTTCCTCTTCCCGCGAGCTGATTCAAAGCCTCCTAGATAGCATCTAGACAGCATCCTGCATAGCTGACTGGGAGGAGTTGGCTGATTGCGGTCCGTGCTTCGCGCAACTCGCGATTGAACCAATTCAGATAGCATAGTCAGTTCAGCAGCAGGGTCGAAACCCGCCGCTTTATCGCTCCGTATATGGCGAAGCTGTATGTTATGCCGCCCTAACCACGTCACAGGATGGTTGCACCGTGAGCCTCGCTTCGTTTACAGTACAGTACAGTACAGCATGCGTAATAGGGTACACTCGTTCTGTTTACTGCGCTATACTGTTAACATAAAGGGCAATATATAATTCAAAGAAGTCATTAAAAAACCATGTGCTATTCCATTGTGAGTTCCGTGTACTTTGAGGATGCCTAAGAACCGGAATTACACTAAATTACACTAACATGTTACACCGTTATACATATTGATTTAGTGTTCGATTTCTCAGAAAATTGGTGCGTTACCTTGCACCACTCTTTCACCCAACCTGCACTGATACTATCGGTCGGTTAGCTGGAATGTGACTCCTGCTTGCGCATAGCGTCTGTAGCATACAGTTGAACCTCTATATTACGAAGCCGCATTGGGTACGCATACACCTTCGTTATAAGGAATATTCATTATAAGCACACACACTGATATTGCCGAAAAAGAAAATCACCAGCCCTACCCCTGTCGAAAAATTGGGGGTAAAAAAGCTACTGGCAAGACGACGCTGTCGCAGGCGTTCCACTTCGTTTGCCCTAAACTCGGGGTCGGCGGCTCTTCGCTGACGTTAGGCCTCAACATCGCGCTCCCGCAAATCGGGGTGCGCGGCTCTTCGCTGACATTTCGCCTGGGCTTCGGAAGCTCTCACACTAAACTCCGCACGCTAGAATCGGACGACAAGCTTCGCTTACCGCCTTTTCTTGACAGCGGCCGGTAGGGCTGGTGATTTTGTCTCTTTGGGTCCCACGTGTGACAAGGGTAGCTCAAGGGCGCGTTACAGGTCCCCGAGCCCACAGGGATATGTGCCATTGAGCTTCGACCCTTTCTGCAGTATCATCCGGATCGGCCCACTTTTGAACGTGACATCACTGCAACCACCACAACCGCTGCCTACATTTAAGAGGCAATACGAGCTTCGCTTGAAAATGATCGCCTCATGCGAAATAAATGCAATCGCGATGCCTCCAACGCGCCAGCAAAGGGTCTCCCGAATACGTTTCAGACCCTGTTGAAACCACTTGTGGACACTTGCTACTGTACGACCGTCAGTCTAACACCGTGTGTGAACTCGTGTTTGATCGGCGATGAGACCTACTGGTTCACGTATATTTATAGAGAACTTTCCTGACGGCTTGTTAACATCCACTCCGCCAGCCGTGTGCAAATTTTAAGCACATGTGTTCGTTACAAAAATATACTCAGCGCGATAAACTGACCGACAGGCAAACGACCGACGCGATACAGTGGTGGGCAAGGCAACCAGAGCTTCAATTTAAAAAAAAGAAAAGCGCCGCCATGCACCGTATAGATGGCATAGAACCTCCATACAGATGGTTAACCAGCGAAGCTGAATCGTGCGGCCCGGTGTTTATCACTGGGTTAATACCGACGGTACATTAAAGCCTTTCTCAATTATTGGTTACGTCTTTGTGTTTTTTAACGAGGTTACACACACGTTCGGCTGCGTCGGAGAAAACGACCTCACTGACGGTATGCCCTCAGTCCGCCGTTGTTGAATTGCCGCTTGCGACTCTTCAAAATTAATTGCTTCAAAAGTAAATCTGTCCGTCACGTAAGACAATGAATGGCTCATACCCCCGTAAACGCGGCTCCCCCATTACGACGACAGAAGAGGCGTGAAATTCTACGCTGGAATGACGAGTGGCAATGGAGCCAGCTGTGGTGGTGGTGAAAAATGTCGCAGTTTCACCCGAAAGGCGAAGCATCAATTACGATAGCAACTTAGTAGAGAGCTATACGAAGTAGGGATAGCAGTTTTATCAGCTGTATAAACTTGGGCATGCAGCAGCACCAGCAACGCGCAGAACTGTTGTCGACGCCGTCGGCGTTTTGCCCGTGGTCGCACCTAACGTGCGCGGCGTTGGTGACTGTTGCCGATGCTAAAGTCCCTAGATATTGTTTTGCTTTCAGAAAATCTAGGGACTTTAGCCGGTGCCTCTGGGGGCGGCTCGGAGGTTTTCGACGAGATCAGAACGGGACATTCGTCGAGCAGCGTCCAAAGTCTGTACCACCACAGCCGCTACATAAAAATGACTTGAAACCAGTAGCGCGTAAAGAAATGGTGGCAAAATAAGATACTCAGAAATGACAATCGGTTGTTCTGTGTACGCTTTTTCCCTCTGCCTCCGTTTTTTAACACGAAAGTGTTTTATGCCGGGGTCCACCAAGACTTCACTGACGTATTTCCGTCACGGAAATACGTCATAGAACATAATACAAAGAAAGAAACCAGAAGAAAAAGTTCCACAAACATGGAAAATTTGGAAATCGAACCCACGACCTCTCGGTCCGCGACGATAGATCGCCGAGCGTTTAACCCATTGCGCCACAAACGCATTTGCAGAGAGCTACACAGACGCGCCTTATATATCTAACACTCCTCCGTGTACCCGTGCTCTTGCTCGGGGCGGTGCCGCCGCCTACGAGCAGAAAAGAGAAGTACTGCATTATGACACTAACGCGCACCGACAGTGAACGCTTCGGTGGTCTCAGCACTACGACGCCTCGATGCCAGCATTCGAAGGGACGCTGGCATCAAGAAGCACTACCAACGCCACCTAGGTGGCGTTGGTAGTGGCGTTCACCGTACTCAGCACAGCGGAGCGTGGCCTCCGCAATTAGCTCTGAAAATGTTTCTGAAGTTAATCGCGGAGGCTGCAATTACGACGCGCTGTACGCGCTGATTTGACTCGGTGACGATTCAGTTACGTGCTTTGTCTTGCGCGTTGTATTAGTGTGTCAGTTACGTGCTTCGTCTTTCGCGTTGTGCTAGCGTGTGCAGCGTAGTGCAGCTTCCATATGCACGACGGTTGCTCATGGTCATCGACGTTGGTAGTCGTGATGGAGGAGACGTGCCACCAGGCGTCAGCGTGGGTGCATCAACGCCTAAGGGCGCTTTAGCCACAAAACACCAATAGACATTATATATCAATGTGCAATAAACATTACACTACTTCTGTGAAGACACGTTTCACTTTCGTGTTCTATACCGATTCCTATATAAGAGGGATCAACCACATTTTTTTTTTACGCGCTGGTCATCTTGGATCGTGACCGGGTTGCTGATGGGCATGTGTCTCCCAACAGCTCCACTCACCCCCGCGCTTGGCATGAAAGTCATCTTGTTAAGCCTCTCGTGCACACGCCTTCGCCCAAGAAAAAAGTTTTGGCTAGGTGCCTGGATGTACGCTATCAAGTCATGCATTGGAAATCACACATGAATGTAGTACGTGAGCGTGTGGACAATTTATAACTGTATGGGCAGGCGACAGAAGTGTGAAATATAACGCATTCCCGCAGGATTACGTCATCGTAGACGGGCTTTTCTTGCCTAAATTGGCCACTTGGTTGTTGATAAAAACGGCAGCTTTATCTCCTTCTTGCGCCTTTTGTAATGAATGAACAAAGGCCCGAACGTCTTTGTTGTTTTCATAAATTAAAAGGCGTTCCTTCATTTCATCTCGGTCGCCCTGCAATTTTTTCACCTGTTCCTCTTGACGAGCAACTTTCTTTTTCAATCTGTTCACTGCTTTCTTTGACTCTTCCAAGACATGCGCAAGATCTAATGTGGTTTGACATGCTTGATGTTCAGGAAAGCTACGTTCTGTGCACAAATCTGAGGCCCACTGTGGAACGAGCGCTTCCATCTCGTCTTTCACAGGGTGCGAGGAACCTGTGATCTTGGGGCTTTCTCCGGAGCTTTCACATTCATCCACCTGCCCCAACTATTGCGTCATCAGCTGGATTCATTCACCGGCGTTTCCTGGGCTGCGCGTTCTCTTTTATTGCGATCGCAATTATATGGACACTCCAAAGCGGATTTCTGCAGTCGCCCTCGTCGTCGCCGTCGCCGTGAGGTTCCGTATGACGTCAACGGCGATGAAATCGTCGCCGCGCTCCGGACGCTGTTGTGCGAGTAAAAGGGCGCGATGGACGTGCGCTTTCACGGGGAGCGAACGGACGTCGGAGAGCAAACGCGCGTTCTGCGCCGTGCTCCCTGAAGGGCTGCAGAATTAGGCGTCTCTTTCCTCCTTTACAATCACCATAAATAGAGAGCAAACGCGACTTCTTCCATCGCGCGAAAGGCCGTGGGGGGATGGGAGGGAGGGAGGGGAGGCGACGTTTAGCTGCGGCACCAAATGCATATTTATATAAAAAAGTTGTCGCAGTTTCACCCGAAAGGCGAAGCATCAATTGCGATAGCAACTTAGTAGAGAGCTATACGGAGTAAGGATAGTAGTTTTATCCGCTGTACAAACTTGGACATGCAGCAGCACCGGCAACACACAGCACTGTTGTCGACGCCGTCGGCGTTTTGCCCGCGTTCGCACAAAATGCGTGCGGCGTTGGTGACTGTTGCCGCAGCCTCTGATATAAATAGGCACTTGGTGCCGCAGCTAAACGTCGCCTCCCTTCCCTGCCCCCCCCCACGGCCTTTCGTGCGTCAGAAGAACGCGCGTTTGCTCTATATATATGGTGATTGTAAAGGAGGAAAGAGACGCCTACTTCTGCAGCCCTTAAGGGAGCACGGCACAGAACGCGCGTTTGTTCTCCGCCGTGCGTTCACTCCCCGTGAAAGCGCGCGTCCCTCGCGCCCTTTCACTCGCACATACAGCGTTCGGCGGCGCGCGGCGACGATTTCATCTCCATTGACGTCATACGGAACCTCACGGCGACGGCGACGGCGACGCCGACGGCAGAAATCTGCTTTGGAGTGTCCATATAATTGCTATCGCAATAAAACGTTACGAGGCGACAAGGTGGGTAAGATTTCCGACGCTGCCCATTCTGATCTCGTCGAAAACCTCCCGCCGCCCCCAGAGGCACCGGCAACAGTCACCAACGCCATGCGCGTTCGGTGCGAACGCGGGCAAAACGCCGACGGCGTCGACAACAGTTCTGCGCGTTACTAGTGCTGCTGCATGTCCAAGTTTATACAGCTGATAAAGCTACTATCCCTACTCCGTATAGCTCTCTAGTAATTTGCTATCGCAATCGATGCTTCGCATTTCGGGTAAAACTGCGACATTTTTTTTTTGCATGTACTGCGGATAACCGGGAAACACAGTCGGGACCGCAGTCGGAAGCACAAGTCTATTCTTCGTGTTCTGTTTATAGTCATTCTCAGTAAAATGTAATGACCACATACCAGCGACCTGTCGCTTGGCTCCCACTTGCTTCCTTTCCCTGACGGCCCTTGGCGAGAAATATTCCTCAGCCAAGCTTCCCGATGCTGTAGATCGCAGGGGAATTCGCGGTACTTCACAGTAGCGTCTCTACTCGCGTTCGAGTTGCACAGCGGAACACAACAGCTTCGCGGCATCATACCGCTAGAAAAAACCGTCTGCCACACACGCGCACACCAAGCAACCGTACTCAAGCACAGGAAACATGAAGCAAGCTGCTCACACACACGATCACCCAAAAAAAAGCACACGAGAATGTGCACGAAAAAGCACAACAGCACGCATAAATCCTGAGGCAACCAGATTGTAGCACGAACCGGCGTCTGCCTTGCGTACCGGAGCAGTGGCGTCCTCACCAAAAACAGCGGCCGCAACTGTCAACTCAGCCGAGACGCGCTCGCCCATTGACGGTGACGCGACGTAGTCGGCCACACCTTTTTTTATGCAGCGGCCGTGATATGGTGATTGTAAAGGAAGAAAGAGAAGCTTAATTAGGCAGCCCTTCAGGGAGCACGGCGCAGAACGCGCGTTTGCTCTCCGCCGTGCGTTGGCTCCCCGTGAAACCGCGCGTCCCTCGCGCGATTTCACTCGCACATACAGCATACGGCGCGCGGCGACGATTTCATCGCCGTTTGACGTCATGCGGAACCTCCTGGCGATGGCGACGGCAGAAATCCGCTTGGAGTGTCCATATAGTTGCTTTCGCAATAAAACATTCATTAACCATTAAATGGTTACAGATAGGTGATAGGGTTAGGACTGTTGGCCCCCTCCTCTCTCAATACTAGGTGGAGCCTCTATTCGGGGTCCCCATTGGCAAGCAACGCCGCCGGCGTCCGTTCAGCCAAGGCCCTTTGGGTCTTGAGGGCTTCACAGCCGAGCAGGACCGCCTCCTTGTCCTCTCTAGTGGGGTTGGGGGGATGGGTGGGTTTCATTGGCACGCCCAGACTCTATGGAAGGTGTCAACCACCTCCCCACAGAACTGGCTCATGCCATCAAAGGCTGGGTTGAAATGCTTAAGCACCACCGGGCTCAGTCGCAGTACAACGTTGGTGAGAATTTATGAGGAGTGAGTGAGTAAAAAACATTTATTGTCGTTATATACAAAGAGGGAGTTTGGGACGAGCCAGTAGGCCCCGCCCCGTACAATGTCTAGGAGGGGTTCCTATTCCGGGACCCCTGTGGCTTTTGGGGCAGCCCAGGCTCGGTCCACCAGGGCACGTTGGTCCAGTATGGTCGAGCAGCCGAGCAGGGCAGGCGCTCGTCAGAGCGATCCAGTCCCTTACAAGGGGCCGAGTAGCGCCGATGCTCCTCCCTGTAGTATTCGGTGATGTCTTCGAATGAAAGGGCCAGATTGTCTGACTGGGAGTAGGCTTCCAAGGGCAGGGAGACAGCCCGGGGAGAGAGTGCGCGGGCGGCCTGATCAGCCTGTTCGTTTTTCAGGATCCCCTGGTGACTGGGGGACCAAATCAGGTTACGCGGAGTTGAATCTACGTATCTGCAGCGAGATTGCAATATGTGCCGGGAAATCCGGGGAGCCCAGCTCAGCTCATACTTCCAACAAGCCCCTCGCGAGTCGGCGATGGCAAGCTCCTCCGCGTGTGTGGCGCTGTAGACTTTCAGAGTGAGCCCGTTAACTGTGTTTGGTCACGACTGCGGCCATGTTCCACCCTCCATGGTGTGGGCCGGCAACGTCCACGTAATACACGTCTTGTTGATGACCATAGTGTCGCTGAAACGCTTCCACGCCCGCCTGGAGACGACCGCTAGGGTCTTCTCTGCACATGTGGCGGGGAAGGGGTCGGACCCGGAGGGCTCGTCACCAGGGTTCTGGCACTCTGTCGAAAAAGACGACGACGAACACGGGAGCAATGGCGCGACCGCGTTCGCGCGGTTGGGCGCCAACGAGCCAGCTGTGGAAGAAGACGAGGACGCTCAAGCCATTGCTGATGATGATAGTTTCTGCGTACAGGCGATGGACGAACAAATCGGCTGTCACATGTGGAAGGCGCATAAACTTCGCATTTAATAGTGGAACGCAATAGCATTCAAAGATCCCTGACTGCTTCTCAGGCTTCCCGGCAACTGCAGCTTATGTAGCCGCAATGTTTACCGGGAAACACTGGTCGCGAATGCTATGGACGAAGGCGAGCTATCTGCTAGAAACGTACGCGGCCTCTTGCGTGGGCCGTTCTTCTGCAATTGTTTGGCACTTTTAATATTTCAGTATGAGAATAGTTTACATAAAAGGCATGTGCTGTCGGTGTGTGGTTTCATGACATTTGTTTGCGGCTGTCTGAGGAATACCTTCGTAAAGAATGTAAGAAAATCGCACCGCCCATGCACCACCCCGTACGGATGGTAAACCAGCGAAGCTGAAATATGCGGCCCCGGTGGGGTAATCCCGATGGTTCAATAAAGTCTTTCTTAATTCTCTGGTTAAGTCGTTATCTAGCTCGGCCGCACGAGCCGCCGGATCTGCCCGACATTGCCGCTTGCGCTCCACATCGTGGGCCCGATGTTCTGCCGAGGCGTTGGAGCGACGCCGACGTGATTTCTCCCGCTCCTGCCCTCGGCCACTCATACCCACATATCCGATGCGGGTATCCGTCCACGTGATTTTGTTCCCTTTATTGTCCCTGGCTCATACCCGCATATCAAAAGTGGGTATGTGCCACACGCGATTTCATTATCGTTGAACGTGGCGTAACTGACGAGAATGTGATGTTATTGATGTCAGGACCTATCAGTAATGTTAGCCATACATTCGTACCCTTCCATGACAATTTTGGTATATACCAACGGAGCGAGACGTCAGTTTTTGATAGGTTTATTTCCCCCGCAGGGTTTCTGTGGTCGGACCAGGAGTGTTTCCCCTAGGTATATACAGCTTTGCTGCAAAAACTGTGAGCAAGTAACTTTAGTGATTGAAGAAGTACTTTAGTGGCGTATAGAATATTTTTTTCGCTCACAGGACGCCAACGCCTGCTACGGCGCCTACGCCGGGCGATGTCAACGGATTTTTTGCTACACGGGGCCCTTAACGCTGTCGCGTCATAAAGGCAGATATGGCGCAAGAGCAATTTGACGACAACGCAGCACAGAGTGGAAAGAACAAACCGAGAATAGCGAAGGCAAATATTTGAAATATATTCCGGGGGCGTTTGAGAATAACACAAAGCTTAATACAAAACAGTACAATAGAATTGTTTTTTCTCCCACATAGTTCAGAATTATGAGTGAGGTGCGCGCTAAGTAGTACACTTAATTTCTTGTAGTCGCGGTCTCCCTTGCCGGCCCTTTATTTCTGGCTTCGCCGCGAGAGCGCCCCCAAGTGCTGCCGGCAACTTTCCCCGTCACTGTCTACGGGCGCGCAGTGGCCGGTTCTTGCCGAAACTCCACATGGTCCAGCTTGACCGAAGTCACGGGAACGGGGTCGCCCGTTCAGGCGACCGGCGACGTACGACTGTCGGCACCCCGCACTTGTGGCCACCGTCGTTGCCGCGGAGGTGATCCCATGCCGGCGGTCCTCTACGGCGCGGCTGCTGGAGGCAACGTAGTGGCACAGCCGCCGACTTTTCGCCTTCACCAACCACTCCGCGCGTCACTGTCGGTCGAGACCAGGAACAAGCTAGAGCCTCGGTTCTCGACTGTACCTGGGCGAGAGGAGTTGCCGGAGAAGTAGAACGCGCAGAACCACGAGCGAAGCCGATGCTCCGGATTCCCGGTTACGGTGGGCAGGCGACGTCGCTCGCGGAGCACCAGGTCCTCGATGACCGCTTCCGGCAAGCAACCTCGTTTGTCAGTTCCTCGAGGGTGGTCGGAGCGTCGGCGTCGGTCGGCGGGGCTGGTTCTGTAACTCCTCTGGCCTTCTACGCGGTCTTCGTGGACGGACAGCTCGGAAGACGCAGGAAGCGCGCCGAAAGCGCATGTAGCGGCCCCGGTTGGTTTCGGTGTCGGCGACGTCTTCGGAAGTCTGCGCTGTCGTTCCTGGCGTTCGCTTGGCGTCGGGCGCCGGTTGCGATGCTCCGGAGCCGTCATCGAGGCGGTGGCAGCCGGCTGCCGATTTGTCCGCTCCAGTCCTCTCTAGCGGGTGGCGTCTCCCTAGCTGGTAGTCACGCCTGGTGGCGGAGAGAATTATTTTCCTGCCACGTCGCGGAGGCTGAGAGTGCGGTCGTGCTCGTTGTGTTCTTGAGACGTCCGTCGTCGACCGCTTTTCTTCTCGGAGGTCGCCCAGAGCGCCGGTCGTTGGCAGCTGGAAATGGAACGACCGTCGACGTGCCTCGTGTCCGCGTGCCAACAAGGCCTCCCGCACGTGCGCGTGCATACGCGCCACACCGGCAAGCCGTTTTCATTTTCTTTTAATGCCTAGAATTCTTTGGATAGATGCCCGGGCTCGTTTCCTGCCCAGACAAAACTCTGATTGCCTTGCCAATGAAGTATCTATCTATCTATAGTGGCATTTGACCTGATATTCCGCCCCCCCCCCCAAAAAAAAAAAGAAAGAAAACGTATCGGGATTTAGCCTTGAATAGGGGAATTTCTGTGCATACACGAACTTATGTACGCTTACCACCACCTTCTTGTGGGAGCATGAACCTCTGACGCGATATTTTGTCAGAAAGCTTCCCATTGCCGACAACACACCCGCCCAAGAATTTCATACAATAACTCTAGAAAACTGTTCTTACAATTTTCTGGACACGCCACCGGCGCACTCAGCTTCGGGGTACCTGCCTCGCATCATGGGCCCGCAAATAACCATTGCTGGGTGACTTCATTGCTTGTATTACTTTGATTATGAAGGTTCTATGACTATGCCACGCAGTAAGAAATTATTCAGTGACGAGGAACGGAGACGTCATAATGCGGTGAGGAAACGCATACGAAACGCAGCCTTTACGGCGGCGCTGTTAGAACGCGAGGGACAGCTTTCGCGGTCAAGGTACGTATAGAAAACGCAAGCAAAAACTACACTCAATAATCTCCTGTGGGAGTTATCTAAATGACGCGCAAGCATTTGCAACTAATCACCGGCTGTTTTATCGTCGATACTACTGTGTTTGGTATAAGTGCGAGATGCACCGCGAAAGAATCGTGAAACGCAGAAGCGTTGTTGCGATCCCGAAATGTGTTCAAATGTGAATTTTCTTCAGCGTTACCCACTGCCGCCCTATTCCTCGCCTATCCCCCTTAGTGGGTGTGAGTCATGACAGAGTTCCATCATAATCATCATCATCATCATCATCATCATCATCTTTATTATGTAAATGCAATGTTCAGTCATGTTTGATGGTGCGTTTGGATGATGCCGCTGCTTCATGGACGATGAGCATTGGCCGATGCGTGCTGTAGTACGTGATGTAATTTAACATTGTCACGTTTAGAAGACCTCGTACGTAGACGTGTTTGATGACGCTGCCTCCTCTCGATGCGAGCATTATCAACCGTGAGGAACCGTGTTTCGGCTCCGTATGACACGGCTGCGCGGGCCCTATCTTGAAAGCGATGTGCGATGCGGACAGAGTGCGCTGAGTGCTGATACCTCCGTGTGCGCTGTGGGCTCGCCGCTTAGTTCGCGTTGAAGCGAGGCGCTTGCGCTCGCTGCTGCGGGCCCTATCTTGAAAGCATACGTCTTACGTGACGAACCGATGGGTTTCCTCGTTCGGTAGGCATGCAACAACAGAGAGAAGCTTTTGCAAAGGACGCGTTGAAACGCAGGCGGACACGTGGGAGGGCAAATTATGCGAGGAAAAAAATACACTACTACATATATTTTCTTCATTTACCAAACACAAGTTTTGTATTAAAAACAAGTTTATTTACTGGGGAGCTCGTCATAGTGCGCGTGGTATTATTTGGAGTTGCTGATACAGTCTTGGTTTCAAGGGTAGCGTATAAACCCTCTACTGCAACCCTGGAAAAATGTTGTAAAGGAATAATTGCATTTTTAAATGGAGTAGATGCGGATCCTACGCTACCATGACTGTCTTGATTTTTTAGAGTGCAGTTGAAAGTCTGCGCTCAACTTATGTCTTGTTTAAGTCTTGTTGCACTCTCACTACCGTTAGCTACTCAAATAACGTCTACTTCCATTGTAATGCACGCCTCGCCGGTTCAAAAAGTTTGTTAAGGGGGGGGGGGGGGGGGGGGGGAATGGCTCATTTTTCTCCGCAAGGCGAACTAAGGATAGTAGTTCTATCGGCCCTATAAGCTGTTAAAATTCATTCACCAACTAAATTAACAAGCACAGGTGTAATGCATGCACAGGAAAACATGAACACCTCTCTCTCTCGATGACCGCGGGAGCTCGCTGTCAAAACGCTGGAGTGAGGAGGAACTTCAGCAGCAGCGAGCGAATTGACCTTCGTGCCGTCTCTCCCTTCAACACTAGTTAAACGTCGAAAGCACAGCGTATACGAACCTACCGGCACAAGTTGTACTTTGTCCAAATCGCATATCACTTTGAAGGTGAGGGCCGCGCGTGTGCACACTTTTTCCGCGTCGCAGATCGCTTTCAAGATACGGCGCCCACGCGGCCGCGGCCGGAGTAAAACTCCCCCGTGCCTCGCGCGCGACAGAAGCGCTTCCGCTCCGCCTTTCTCCATCCCACGCGCAAGATTGAGCCGCAATCGTCGGCTGACCCTCGCAAGCTTACACTCGCACACAAAGCGTACGGCGCGTGGCGGCAATGTTACCGTGCTTGTATTTTATACGGAACCTCACAGCGGCGTCCACGACCACGTCTACGACCACAACCACGGCAGAAATGCGCTTGGAGTATCCATATAATGTCTGTCGCAATAAAAAGCGTATCTGATCATTATCAAGCTTAGCAACAACGGCGTCTAAGCGTGCTTGCTAGAATTCAACAAAACACTAAACGCGATCACAAATCCCAAGTCTGCAGTATTCCCGGTTGAAACTGTTAGTTTATTTAGTGCCCTGACAAGCTGACGCTCTTAACCAAATATATTTATTGCGCTACTCTGTGGGACAGCGTAAAGAACGTTTAATGGTTGTCGCAAATGCGTCCTGGAAGGCAAGATCGTCTCTGACCGCTAGCAGCGGTATGAAATGACGCCCTACTGGCCAAAGAATGGGAGCTTCCGCTGGGTAAAATATTTATAGGTGACGCCCTGTAATATTTTATTACCTAACTGTGAACAAAATAGAGGGAATCAAGCTGCGAGCGCGTGCGGAACTGCGTTGTCGAGTCACTTAGCGCGGCGATCTGCTGGGGCATGCCATTATTCTAAATTCATGACCGGATTCGCTGTTTCCAATGAAATCGTGTCGTGCAATCGCTTCCAGAGTTCGGCACCAGCCGCTCATCGAGAATATGCATAGCCTCCTCTCTGCAGTATTGGCTTAGTCATTGGCCCACAGCAAGCAACCGCAATGCACCTTCGCCGGTGCGCATTTGCAGCGATGTAATAACGTTGATTGGATATGCACAGCGTCCTACTGTTGGCGGTGGTCTTCTGCTAAAGGCTGGACGGACGCACGCGTAGAACTTTGTTCAGCGTATTTGAATAGTCATTAAAGAGCGTGGAGGCAGCGCTAAATTGATCGTACACTGTGAGGGCTGGAGGTGAAGGCTAAGGGCGTTAGCGTTGCACAGCAAGTTGAGGCGCCAACTTCTTGAAAAGAATATGTTTATTACATAGCTCCACCGAAACGCGTCCGTCCGCGCTGGCGATGGGAACAAGAGGAAGAAAGAGCGAGCGTACGAATCCTGGCCTCGCTTGCCCCAGGCGTCGTCTAGTCGTTAAGTAGAGACCAGTGCGTGGTCTCTACTTTCAGTGTGGGTAGCTGCTGGGTCACTGGAGAAACTGGGGGCACGTAGGGCTTGAGCTGGAAGATGTGCACTGTTCGTGGTTGATTAACAACACGAGTTGTCAAACACGACACACACTGTAAAAAATTTGCGTAAATATACTGAGAATTGCACGTAAAAGTACGGAAAATACGTCGTTTTCAAAAATACGGCAAAGGCTTCCGTTAAAATACTGCTCCCCGTTTTAAGTTTTACGGACATTTCACCCGTTATAATACAGTGGCTGCACTTGTCTGCACGGAACAGAGAGAATTCCGTTTTTTTTTTTTTTTTTCACGTGAACATCCGTATTTTTTGCGAGCAAAGATATGCACGCTGTCTGAATGAGCGCTTGTACTCCCAGAGTTTCATCTAACAATATTTCGTTGAACATGCAAACCGTACGTACTATGTGTGAGAACTATAGCGTTCTGCCAAACGTTGCAATAAAAATGGCATATTTCAATATATGTTTTCGCACGCTCTATTCCTGTCGTAGTTGGCCGCGCACACAGGCCTTGTGACGATGGTTATATGGTCAAATATACGCGTGCACTAGCCATGTTTTCACATTATTTGGCGTCAACTCTTACCAATTTGTAATACAACACATATGTTTAGGTAAAGAAAGAGCGGTGCGCATACGCGCCCATGTAAGCAAACTTGCGCAGCTCAGGAGCTGGTGCACATTATCAATCAATACGAAACGCAACGAGTGGTATAATGACCGTAATTGCGTTTACATTTAGTAGCAAATGGTCTCGAAGAGAATTGGTGGCCTATAGATCTACAAGATATCTACACAAATACTACGGGAGATGAAATTTCCGAATGCCACAGACAACCCAAGAGTAAAATTGCTTTACTGAACTGCACAGAGGTTGCATATGATTTCAACCTCCCCAAATTAGTTCAAAATCTATCATCTCTGTCCGTAACTGTCCGTTCAATTGACACACCACGATTACGCATATGCTGCGTTATTCATATGTTGTCAGTGCGTACGGTAAGATGTAATCGCAAGCGTTCGGCGCGCTTCATCTTGAAACAAGACGGCGAGCACGCACGTTCTTGTACGGCACAATAAGGTTCGCGAACATGCACCGATATGCAGTCTGTTCCGACTACGCGATGGTGACCGAAAATGAGGAACCGAGTTCTGTGGATACAAATAAAATTAATAATAATAATAATAATAATAATAATAATAATAATAATAATAATAATAATAATAATAATAATAATAATAATAATAATAATAATAATAATAATAATATAAAGAACCGCCTAGTGCCGTGTTGCCGTAGCGATTACGTTTATTTCTTTTTGACCAACATCATTTATTAAAGAAGCTTTATTCTAACATTGGGAAAAGTTTTGACACAACTCACTATTTACCCGTTCATTACATGCACCAATCAGCCCAAATTAGCACTATACTAAATGATTTGCAGTGCACTGCAGTGCAACACAAGGGTTTGCCATGCCCAGTAGGAAACCGGACGCTCGTCTGGTTGACCTGCCTGTCTTTCCTCTCCTTGCTTTCTCTACCTCTTTTTAAAAAATGCACTATCTCGGCGGAGAAAAAGCGTTATCCTCTTTTGAAGAATTTGTAGGGCAAATATTTTACTGTTCCAGTAACTATAGCATAAACTGGAAAGCGAAATCGATTCTGATTTGGTTCTCCGCGGTCACAGAGCGCGGCACCAGGTGGCACCGTGCGCTGCGCTTTTTAGCATGATAAGCTAAAGGTAATGAACATAGATGAATACGGCTCCAGAAGTCTAGGTAGTGATCACAAAAGTATCAAGCTGCGTTTTGGAAGAGAAATGAAAGTAGGTAGGAGGCAAGATGAACAACCAGGGGGGATATTTTACTCGGAAAAGTAGCTGGAAATGGCAACCCAACAAATTGAGGAAGTAATCACAGAGGATACTAAAACAGAAAGGACATATACAAATTTAACAGGGCTATTTGAGCTATAGCTTGCTATGGTACGAGTCAGGCCCAAAGGGAACGGAAGACGTAAACCCAAGAGCTGGTGGGATGAGGAGGTTAAGGCCATAGAGAAACGCCAGGAAGCATCCAGGAAACACAGATATTCAAAACGAGAAGCTGATGTTGACAGAAAATGGGATAACTTCTTAAACTGTAGAAGAGAAGCATGCAATTTGACCAATGAGAAGATTAGAAGAAAGGGGACCTAGTGGCTGTCAGAAGTAAACAAAAAGGATAAAGGAGCAGCGAAGAAATTTTGTAAAGATCTCAACTCCTTGAGTAATAAAACTAGCCTAGAGCAAAGGTTTATAGTTGCAGCTTAAGGTTTTCAGCTAAAAGGAGATGAGGCAATGGAACATATAAGAACACTGATGACAGAGAGAGAGAGAGAGACAAAGAAACGTTTATTGCATGAACCTGTGAACCGAGCCAAAAATTTTAAGCATGTGCTCAATCAGGTGAGCGTATACCGGTTAGTGCAGTGGCTCCACTTCAACAAAGCGAATGGGAAAGGGCAAAGAAGAGGATTCCTAGTAGCACGTCGACCGGTCCTGATGGCATCCCAATTACGTTAATAAAGACATCGGGCCCAAAATCTAAGAAAGCATTAAGAGAGGTAGTGAGCACAATGATAATGGATGGTAAACCCTCCAACGGGTGGAGACTAAGCAGGATGAGCATGATATATAAGGGAAAGGGGCACCAAGCCGACATAAACTATCGTCCCATAACAGTGACGTCAGTGGCTTACAGGGTGGTGATGCAGATTATAAAAGACAGACGGCAGGCATGGGTGGAGGGCAGGAGATGCTAGGGGAACTACAAAATGGGTTGCGGAAACAAGGAAACAAAGGAGGTTAGAAGATATGTTCTTGTTGACACAATGTATTGAAATAACAGAAAAGGAACACAGGCCGCTAAGGCTGGCATTTATGGATATCAAGCCAGTCTATGATAGTGTAATCGAAGAGGATTTGTGAGGCATACTGGGCACTCTAGATGTGGAAGATGGAGTAAATAATATTGAAAAAGATATCTATAAAAGTAACAAGGTGCTTATAGAATAGGAAAAAGGTGTCTGAGCCTATAAAGATACAGCAGGCGCTTAGGCAGGCGTGCCCTCTGTCACCTTTGTGGTTCAGGCTGTATTTACAAGGATTAGAGAAAAAAATAGAAAGGAGTGGACTTGGCTTCAACCTTTGCTTTTTCAAGCAAGGACAATGGATTAAACAGTCATTACCAGGACTGGTGTACGCGGATGACATTGTACTTATGGCTGACAAGGAAGACTGGCAGAGATTAATGGACATCTGCGGTAAAAAGGGGGATAGCTTAGGTTGAAGTTCAGTAAAGAAAAATAGGCAGTCATGATTTTTAATGATAATCAGTTCAGCGAGCATAGGATACAGGAGGTTGCGCTGGAGATAGTGCATAAGTACAAATATCTTGGAGTGTGGATAAACAATGAGGCTGAGTACGTAACGGAACACGAAAATATGTAACGACTAAAGGTAGCAGGAATGCAGCTGTGATGAAAAATAGTGCACTATGGAATTACAATAAGTGCGAAATGGTGAGAGGGTTTTGGAAAGGGATGATGGTCTCTAGTTTGACATTCCGCAATGCCGTCCTGTGCATGAGATCAAAGGTTCGAGCAAGGTTGGAAATTAAGCAGCGAGGGGTAGGTAGACTTGCTCTGGGAGCACACGGAATTACACCAAATCAGGGGGTACAGGGTGGCATGGGATGGACGTCATTCTACGGCAGGGAAGCTAGCAGCAAGATAGAATTTGAGGAGCGATTGAGAGAAATGGCTGAAAAGCGGTGGGCAAGGAGAGTTTTCTGTTATTTGTACATGAGGAATGCCGACACAAAATTGAGGAAGCTGACCAGAAAATTGTCGATGACATGTTTGGACTGCAGGAGGGGCGCAAATCAAGAAACATCGATAAAGAAAAGGTTAAAGGAACAAAGAGGGGTCTGTGGAAAACAGGAATGCAGTCGAAATGAGCACTGGGAACATACAGAACTTTCAAGCAACACATTGCCAAAGAACATATGTATGATAATTCTAGAAGTTTTTTTGTTGTTTGAAGCCAGGACGGGAGTATTGTTGACAAAAATGCACAAAGTCAAGTACCAAGGTATAGACACGTTGTGTGGTGCGTGTGGAGAGGAAGAGGAAACGGCTGAACACCTGCTACTTTTCTCTAAAGGGCTTAACACTACAGTGCAAAGCAACGGGGCTGATTTTTTCAAAGTATCGGGGTTTAGGGACAGTGGAGACAAAATATACTTCAAGCGGGTAGAAATAACCGAACGGAGGTTATCTGATTGGTGGCTAAAATCAAGGCAAGGGTGAAATTTCACCCTCCACAAAGTACAAAATGTGTCACCAAATCACGGCTAGGTGGCGTGTGCCGCCACCCGATTTAAAACGTTCAGCCTCATCCATCCAACCGATCTCGAAGGATGAAGTTGACGAAGCTGAAAATGTGTAGTCAGCCGGCTTTTATCGTTTTATGTTGTACAGATTGTTAGTTTACCGTAAATATGTCTTGATTTGTACTCAAGAGTGGAGCAAGGTCCCAAGGAACGGAGACGGACGCATCGCGAGCGAAGAACAGAAGCAAGTGATGGTTACGCTGCTTGACTGTCGGCATGTTCGAATTGGCAAAGTTCCGAATTTGTTGCTGTGTGATGTGTGCTTGTGTGCTCGTAATGCGCCGTCATAGCGCGGGCATATTTGCGCTGAATGTGTTTCACTTCGTCTACAAAACTCTGGACGCAGCGGCATCGAAGAAGTTGTCTTTTGTTCGGGTTAACGTATGTGCCTGGATACGCGATAGCCTGCCCTCAACGGATGTTCAACAGTATACGCGCACTCGTAACCTGCTCACGAGGTAAGCCCTTTGTAATTTTATTTGTTTGCTTTGCATAGCGTAGTAGTTAAAATGATCTGTTGTAAGCCGGCGTCGCTATCAGAAATATTGTTTCAAAAAAGGCCAGTAAACGACTTCTTAGGGCAAAAAGTACGCGAGAACGGGAAAAAGTATCTCCAATCAATTTAGATCCATTTCCATGGCAGAGCGATCGAAATTTTTTATGTGACGATTATAACCTCTTGCGTTAAAAACGTAGAATAAAAGCGCATTTAGTTGAGCGCATAACTTGTATTGACGCTTGTACTGGCGTGAGAGCATACTCTGTATCCGATCATCTAAACGTTCGAGCTAATAGCAGTGGTTCACTACCTGTGATGGTTACTTTTCTTCTTGCATGCGCTTTTTTATTGCAGTGACAAAAAATATTATTAGCCCTGCTGTGTCCTTTGGTGCAACTGATTGCGGTACAGCAGGACGTTTTGCTTCGAATGATGCCGGTGCGGTCAAGCTATCCGTGTCAGTAAGCTAGCTGTAAATGTTGTATCAGTTGCCAAAAAAAGAAAGAAAAAAATGGACATACCAGTAAAGCGAAAGCAATCATCATAGATTGTATTTTATGAATACTTCAGTTGAATTGCTTAAGCGGAGGGTAGATTTTCATGAAAATCAGATGACTGTGTTGATACTTAGCAGGACCAAGGTTACATAACATTATTAATTAATCATTTTCTTTCGCCGAAAGGCTAGTTGCTATTGTCCTGCTGAAGCTGAGGTCGGGTGCCTGCCAAGTGCCCATGTTTCTCAAGTTGCAGTATTGTTGGCTTCAAAGTGAGTGCATTTTTTTTCAGCTTTTTACTAGCTAAACCATGACCATCTACTTGGCTGTGTAGGTGAGCGCTGTTCGCGACATTGGAGTGCTATCTGCTTCCATGCATTGTTTTCTGTTCGTTGTTGTATCACGTCACATTATAATCAAAATACATATTTTTGTGTTTTCTCTGACAGCCCCATAGTCACCCCCCTCCCGCATGCTGTAATTGTGGTTGCATCATTTATGTGGAAAGATGGTATAGATGACCAGTGCTCCAAGTTCCCTTTTATTGCAAAGTAAGCTACAAGTACCCAAAAAATTCTGTATAACAGAAAACCAATGTTGAACTGCCAAACACTGCCAAGCAGCCTCAGAGTACAGTCTCAAGTGGATAGATTTCATTGATCATGTAGAGGCGTAAGCCTTCCTCTTTATTACGTGCTGAACACGTAACCTTCAAGAAAAATTAATATTTACGTAGCTTCAGCAATGTGCTATCAGCCATTTTTCCGCCCTCGGCAGTTGTGGAAGACTATCACGGCATTTCTTTTTCCAACTAATTTTACTTAGTATGGAAGGATTACTGTATGTGCACGGAGAAAACGAAACACATGGGCAATGAGAAACCAACAATGTCCTAAACTTGGAACATTGATTGTGCAGTTGATGGCCTCAGAATAAGTAGAAATGCACCATAACACTTTTGCTTGACACAAGGCTAGAGCATACACTAACCGTACTTGCCTGCTGTAGCCCTGCGCCAAGTAATTTCAATTGTAATTTAGCTTCCGCAGTGTATGCCTCTATTCTTACATCCTGTCAGGAAGCTGGTGACATATTTCACATTTCTAGTAGCCAACTTGCCCATCTGTAAAACTATTAATAATGGGCCAACTATTTTGAACCAATTTAC
>NC_051164.1:43658017-43687293 GCF_013339745.2 Dermacentor silvarum | reverse complement strand
TTTAGACCACCTGTGGTGTTCTTTAAGGCATCGCAATTGCGATAGAATGAAATGTGTTGGCTGGTAACACGCGCCGTCCTTTCGCAACAAATGAAGCGCGCTCAGCGGACTGGTCGAGAGAAAGCGCTACACTGCGTAAGCAACCTCTGTTTGGGTGCAACACGTGCAAAGTGGGCAAGTTATTAGGCCGCGTATGCTCCACGGCGCGCAATTTAGGACCCGGCAACCACCGCCAGTTTGTCGCCCCGCAGAGAAAGACGGTTCAGCACATCCTAATGGAATCGACGGATCCACCCAGCGGGAAGCGAAGGTAACGTGCAACTCCCAAAATCACTGGGGTTTAAAGTGAAGGAAACATCAACGATCAGCCATAGAGATAAGCAAGAGACGAAGAGAGTACTGGTGGAAAAAAAGCAGGGAAAAGATAGATATGACCTGATCTCGTAAAATCATAGGTAGCGGTACAAGGTAAAGTTTGTGAAAAAAAAATAAAGATTAATGAGAGGGATACAAAAATGCTAGATAAAGAACATGTATCGTAAACATGATTAAATCAAGCAGGCTAGGTGACTATTTGTCGCCGCCCCGTTTCAAAGGGGATGCCAATAAATCATCATCAACATCATCATCATAGTCAACGGCCGTTCGCGCGCTCAACCAACACCACCTAGATAGCAGAAGGCCTGTTCACTCTGATTCATGACGTCACGCTACCTGGCCCGAAATTTCCATTGCCAGGGCTGGCGTGACGACAGCGATAACGTCAAAATCACTGTAGCTTACTCGGGAGCATCCCCATTAGATTCTATGGCAGTCGGCCCCGGTAGCATGACGTCATGGATCGGAGTGAACGGGCCTTGTGCTATCTAGGTGGTGTTGGCTCAACACAGCCGTGGATGGCACTGTACATTTGGGATTAATCACAGCCACTCGCACAGACTGAAAATTGTGCAGCACCATTCGCGTGACGCATGCAATCTAAATATATTGTCGCTATCATATTGGCGACAACGTTCGCAAAGTATACCGATACACGAAAACCGTCTTTCGGAGAGTGATAACCTGATAAGAGCGACAATTGGGAGAAAATAGCCACCGGGAGATAGTCAAAAGAAGGACACAAAAAAAATGTTTTAATGTGCGAGCGGTAACATTCGTCTCTGCGAAATAATGCGACCGAGTTTAATGTATTCTTAAGACACTGCAGGCTGGGTGGCCCTAGGTAACGTTAGCCAAAAAATTAAATTATGGGGTTTTACGTGCCAAAACCATGGACGATCTGATTATGAGGCAGGCCGTAGTGGGGGACTCCGGAAATTTTGACCACCTGGGGTTCTTTAACGTGCACCTTAAATCTAAGTACACGGGTGTTTTCGCATTTCGCCCCCATCGAAATGCGGCCGCCGTGGCCGGGATTCGATCCCGTGACCTCGTGCTTAGCAGCCCAACACCATAGCCAAAGTTGGGGAATCTGCGGTTATTGAAGCGGCATTTTTCGGTCGCCAATTTTCTTCGGCCACCCGGGACAACTTTTGCACTTATTACCAGTCTAATTAGATAAGGCACATTAAACGAGATTTGAACGACTGAATTAAGGCAGTGACTTCTCATGGGAAAGCACATACTTTCGGGGTGTGCTTCGTATCGAGCAGGTCTGCGTATCACCAGGCAGCCCTTCTCGTATTTCACGTGCTGTACGAGTATTTCAGTGGGGAAAGAACAAATAATTACGCAGGAAAAACCGTGCTTAGAGCGGCGGAATGGGACGTTTTGGGGCAAAATCGCAGCTTTCGCATAGCAAGTGGCGCATTTAGTTGAAGCCCCAAAATTCCTGATATAATCTCAATGAATTAGCCAGGTAATTAGTAGAAAAAATGATCCTGGTGAAGGAAGACCGCATTGTCACAGAAATACGTCACAGAAATCTCGGGAGGGGGGTTTGGACACCGTCCGGTTTGCACACCCACCCCTCTCCCCTCCCAGTTGCGTCAGCGCTCGTCAGAACTTCCACAGTTCCACTTCACGAGAAAAAAAAGAAAAGGGACCTAATCCGAGGCCTACTGGAAGATTAGTCTTCTAAATTTCGTGCTAGACTACGGCTTCTGTGAGATCCTAATACTAACGAGGTGTTTCCCCTAAAATTGCGGGACCCTGTAGCCGCGCAGCTGGTAACCGATATGTATACTGTGAATAAGCCCTAAAACACGATCCGCTGGTATACTTCGAGCAAACGAATTTCAGTGCCACTTACCGCACTTGCTGCCGTGTCGTCCGCCGCCACGTCTCACGGCATTCTGCCGCATTGAGCAGCGCACTGCGCATGCTCAGCCATTGCCTAGGCGACCGAGCGCAGTTGCCGTGCGTAACACAGCTCTATCGCTTTTTCTTGCTTTTTTTTTTTTCTTATGCGTGGTGCGGACTTATCGCTGTCATCTACCTCATTTACTACAGCGAACAATTTATCGGCACATTCGGGCTACGGGCACTCCTCGGAGTGACCCATGAAAACTGCGGGACTAAAATGACCGGCGCTTCTTGTAACTTGCAATCTTACGTCGAGTATATGGGGGATTTTTTTTTTTTCTTTTGAGTATGCTGCATGATTTGTTGATGGCTGTTCGTTACACGCGCGTTGCCGGCAAAAGCATACAATACTGAACTGTAAAAGGCAGAGTGATTCTGGCTATATATATATATATATATATATATATATATAGAGAGAGAGAGAGAGAGAGAGAGAGAGAGAGCCAGAACTCTTCACGCTTGTATCGCGAACAAGGTGCGATGCCGATATCACAGTGTTTCAATGATCCTGCAACTCGAGCAGACAGTACTCCGACTGCATACTTCTTCCGCATGCGCATGGGTTAAGAAGGCCTTAAAGAAATAGAGACTGTGTGTTTTACTTAATGAGACACAAAGAGAGTGCATGCGAGCTTTACAGTGCAGTGGTTATGCCAATGGAGAAGAAATGCTGACCTGATGACCCGTGAAGCACGAAAGTATGTGCGTACACGTCCCAGCTCTCGTTTTGCAGGTGAACACATTTCACCTTGCGGTCTTTTAGCATTTCACATATTGCAGAACCGTACTTCATGCCGTACGCGAATCTCTGCGTGATGCGGCCATTTCTCCCGGCCAAAGCCACCGTCATGCGCTTCTTACGCCCCCTGTTGGCGACTCTCCGCACGCGCAACGAAGGGTCATTTGTACATTACTCCCAGCACATTCAAGGACGTACGAACAACTACCAGCAGTGAACCTTGTCGGTAATTGCAGAGCAGCAACATGCGGGAAGAAAATCATTCAGATATTACGCACCTGTAGGAATCTATATGGGAAGGTAAACTTTCGTGAGGCGTTTACTTATAAATGCTATAAACATAAATGCAAACGTTGTTCTTATCGCTTTTCTATGCAACGTTTGATCGCATGCAACGTTTATGTGCCTCAGAGGTCACAGCTTTCATATCGTGCGGTTAACCTAGAGGCGCTGCCACAGCTCTTCCCGCGATTGAAATAGGAGGCGAGTAAAGCCTGAACATTGCCGATACGTAACATACGTGCAAGGTGTTACTATTGTGTGTCATATATCCATGAACTCTATTAGGATATCAATCAGGTGACAACAATCAGAACTGTCTCCGTGTGCCATGCGGTGTGTCGCGCCAGCCTACATCCGAAACTCCCGGGAAACACGTTTTTGCTAGCTTTCGCGCACCTAACATTTTCGCGGTACGATTTTATCGAAATTGTTTACCTGGCACCCGGGCATCAAGCTCTACAAAATAAACAAAAGAAACTGCTAAATGCGGAGTCGGCCATGACAGCTTACCCGTTAGGTTCGGAACCACGGGCGAGCCCAGGGCCGGGATTTTGTAGCGATGCCTTTCCGGTAATAATGCCTTTTCGCGCTTATCGTGCTTTGTCAGTGGTCAGAGCGACGGACCGCTCGCGTTATCAACGGGATCAGCCGGCCGTGAGCGGTGGTTGATAAGTCTATAGTATGGAATAAGTCATAAGTCAGCGCTAGAAAATCGCGGCCCGTGTGAACAAGGGCGGCCGGGAACACGGCCGGCCTGGCTTACGAGGATGATGATGATGATGGTAATGATGATGATGATATCCTCAGCACATGGCTCGTACCCACTCCGGGGGATTGGCCAAGAATTGGGCACCTGAACTTTTAGATACGGTTTTTGAAACTACTGTAACAGAGCAATTTAGTAATCAGAACAGACAGAATAATTTCCCTATACTGCACTTTTTACAATATAAATGTCATGCTATATCTCTAGTTGTAAAAGTATGTATTTAAAATTTTATTCGTTTAGTTGATTGAATGAAACTACAAACGGCATCAAACACATCCCTGTGGCTAAAGCCGAATACCGAGGCACCGAAAGAGAGTACTATTTCTGATGTTAAATTTACCCCTAATTGAGCGAGCGGAATTTCAAGAAGTCTTTTTCTTTGTAATTTATACCGGCGACATATTAAAAAGTAGTGTTCTATGGTTTCTATTTCTAGACAGAATGGACACAGCGGCGATATCGCCAGACCAGCCCTGTGTAAATATAGATTTAATGGTGGGACACGGCAGCGTAATTTTGTGATTATTACTTCCGATTGTCTTGATGGACACCAATGTATTTTCCACGGAAATTTTAGGTGTTGAAATGCAGTCCATGATGTTATTGTTTCAATTATATATCTACGAATTGAAAAATTCCGATATCTGATCGCGGTTATTTGTGCCACCACTGGAAGGACCGATATTATTGGTCCATTCAGGGATGCTCGCGCTCATGAATCGGCCATTTCATTTAAATGTAATCCGCAGTGTCCTGGTACCCATAATAATTTTACAAGATTCAGCTGGGGGGGAACTAATGTTAGAAACGACTTTAGAGCCGGCGAATTTGTTGAAGCTGTAAGCGCAGAGCAGACAGAAAGGGAATCTGTTATAATTACCACGCTGGATTCATATGTAAAGGGAGTTTACGCAGTGCAAGAATCATTGCTAAGAGCTCAGCTTCAAATACTGGAGTAAAATCTGGCAGTCTCAAGGAGAATGACCAGCCAAGCGACATCGAGAATACGCCTACGCCCGCCTTATCGTCGTTCACAGAAGCGTCAGTGGCAATTATGTTAATTGTGAGTACGTGTGCAAGGTAATCTTGCAATAAATTATTTGATAACCTGACTGAATGAAACTTGGGGTTCTGTGGGAAAATTTCATCGAATTCAATCTTTAAATTCTGATTTGAGTCATACGATGGAATAACGTCTCGAATTTTCACGTTTAAACTGTCTAATTGTTTTTGTACAAAAATAATCTGTGGGGTGTGAAAACGTGGCCAATGAGCTAGAAAGAAGGAGTTTGGATCGTTTATAAATACATACTCGGATCGTCTAATTGGAAAACTGTAAAATTTTAGAAATGTTTGTATCGTTAAGATGCGGAATCTGCAGGGCAATGTTGGTAGGCGCGCTCCCTGATAAAGAACATTGTTTGCTACAAACCTAGGGAGTCTCAGGCACAGGCGAAATTGACGCTCCAAAATTCACGCTCCAAAAGGACCAGAGGCTTAGTTTTATAAGCAGGGCTTCCTGAGAATAATACACAGCCGAATTCCAATATTGGACGCATGTACATTTTGTATATCATTATGAGGGCGTCCCTGCGTAGCCCATACTTTCGGTTGCTCAGTCTGCGTAGTAAACCTAAAGCACGCTGTGCCTTAGATGCTACATTTTCTATATGTGGACTCCAGTTGAGTTTTGCATCATAAATGATACCTAAATATTTAAGAGACTCAACCTGGGGAATTGGTTCTTGATTGTAAACTATAGAGACTGAAACCGGATCCGTTTGTGGGAACACCAATATTGCGCTTTTACTTACATTTAATATCATGCAAATTGATTGAAGCCATACCTCAAGCATACTCAAGTATCTCTGCAATTTTTGGTATAAAGAATATAAGTCGTTATCGGCCGCGAAGAATGCAATATCATCTGCATAAACGTAAACTTGCACGTCCTGATTGGCTGGAATGGAGCTCATTAATATGTTAAATAATATTGGAGATAAGACTGCTCCTTGGGGGACACCACGAGTCTGTTTGAATTTAGAGGAAGAGCAGCCATCCTTAAAGCAATAAAATTCTCTTGATCTCAAAAATTCTGCCAACCACGCAATAATATATTTTGGGACATTATGATTCCGTAGTACATTCAGTAAAACTGTATGTTCCACGGAGTCATATGCTTTAGCTATGTCTAATGTCACTAAAGCAGAATATTGTCTTCTTTTTCTAGCGAGTTGTATGCGGCTCTCTAAATCAGCGTGGGCACACCATATAGAGCAGTCAGCTCTGAAGCCTATTTGATTTGGATTCAATATTAAATTATCCGACATCCAGACAGTAATTCTGTAATGTAGAATCCTCTCTATGAGTTTGACCATATTAGAAGTAAGAGAGATAGGTCTAATATTTTCTATCGTGTAACCTAATCCTTGCTTTTTAGGTATCGGGATTACTTTAGCTAGTTTCCAATCGTATGGTATCCAGGCGTTGTTTAGAGAATAGTTTATAATGCTTAGGAGGGCCCAAGGAGATATTTCGAATAAAATTTTTACCATATGCACTGTAATTCCATCTGGACCTGGAGCTGACAAGGGTAAGTTTCGAATTACTTGAGCTAATTCAGGCACAGTAACTTCGTTGAAGTCTGACGTTATGGCTGGTTTTTGCAAGTTATGTGACATAGACAACATGAATCTACGCTCAAGGCCTTTTTCAATCTGTTCTAGTGATTTTATCATTTCATCAGATGATAGAGTTACATAATCAATATTAATTGGTGGTGGCAGAATTTTTCGATTTCGCATATATCTAAACAGCGCCTTTTTGTTTTTGGGATTTGAAAGGAAATCATAGTGTTTCCTATCATAATCTTCTTTAGATTTAGCTACTGTGCGTTTAAACACAGCCGCGCAAAATTTGTAATCAGCCCAATTTTGGGGGGACTGGTTATAAAGTAGTTTCTTCAAAGCTGCTTTTCTTCGTCTGTAGTCTCGTGTACAGTCTGGATTCCACCAAGGACTATGAGAGGCTCTCTTGGCAGACTCAACAATAATTTCAGCTTCTTTGTATGATCGTTTGATTACAGCACAAATTTTCATAGGTTTTGTTTCTTCCCGCTCTTCAGAATGGTGAGCCAAATGTGCTTTTAAATCATTTCTAAATTTATTATAGTTTGCGAATACTCGGATCTGAGAGCACGATGGTATTAACGGGCAAGGAATTTCAAATATTATTGGACAGTGATCACTGTTAGTGGCACAGTCCAAGGCTGCCCAAGATAAACTAGTGAGAGATGAACTTATGAAACTTAAATCTAAGGCTGAGCGCGACCGATTGCAAATAAATGTAGGAATTCTGGTGTTGAGACAAGTCATATGGTTATCTATTGACCAATCCCACAAACGTTTGCCACATTGATCTGTTCGGAAACCCCAACACGTGTGATGGGAGTTGAAATCTCCCACAAGGATTTTATCCTTGCACCATGACGACACCGCGGAATCCAAACATCGAGTGTCTTGCACACCCGCAGGAAAGTATACATTTACTAAAGTGAATGGTAGGCAGCCCGGTAAGGTTACATCTAAGGCAGAAATTTGACTTTCAGGGGACATATGTTTATAGGAAATCTTCACCTTAAGACTAACTCTATTACTAATGAAAAATGCTAAGCCTCCGCCTTTCGAAGGACGGTCTAATCGGAAAGATCGGAAGTTATTTATATGAAAATATTGATGTGTTGAAAGCCATGTTTCTTGCAGTGCAATAATATCCGGGGAGAATTTCGATGCCAAATACAATAAATCTGTTACGGCAGAGTGAATGGATCGGCAATTCCAATGAAGAATTTTGAGGAATCCTATGGTTGCGAAAGGATTGACTCAGTAACTGCTTTACTTAAAATGCTGTCTTTTAAGAAATCGTTCTTTGTAAGGTTGTCTTTGAGGTATTTTTTCGTCTTTGAGTGAATAAGTGAAGTGGCTGTTTTCGACAAAGGGGATCTAGATCGCTTTAGCGATTGTGGGTCCATGTCCATTTCATCTGAGCTTTCTGCATCCACATTGATGCCTTCACTGTGGTTCTTGCTTACATCAACAGATGGACCAGCAATTTGATCATCTTGGGACGTGAGTTTAGGCGCTACCTCTTCATTTGATGTCCGTGAACACTCAGTAGTTTGCGAAGTCATGCTAATAGCTGCTGTTGTGCCGAATATCTGCGCCATCTGGTTAGTTAGGATTTGTGACAAGGACTCACAAAGGTTTCCAGCTAGTCGCTCCATGGCCTTCTCCATTGCCCTTTCGACTGCATCAGCAATAGCAATTGACAGAGACGCTTCCGTGGCGATTGTATGACGGGCTGTGAAAGCTGCGTATCCCTGTGTTCTAGCCTGCATTTCAGATATGGCTTCTTGACGAGAACAACGTCTTCGTTCAATGATTTCAAGAACTTGTATTTCTCGCGCCCTTGCCGAGCAATTCATATCATCAGCAGAGTGACCTTCCTTGCAGAGGCAGCACTTTTCTTCCTTGCTGGTGCACTCGCTGGAATTGTGTTCCTCCCCACAAACTCGGCACCTAGGAGCAGACCTACATCCTCTCATAGTGTGTCCGTAGCGCCAACACTTGACACATTGGAGAGGACGAGGGGATAGAGGTTCCACTCGATAGATTAGGGGCCATGCCTTAATTTCTGTTGGTCTATCTGTCCCTGCAAAAGTGACAATGACCGATTCAGTAGGAATTTTGCTCTTGTATACCACACGTCCGCATCGATAGACCGAAATTGCACCTGCTGGTGAAAACATCTCTAATATTTCTGTTGGTGTCATGTTAACATCAACGCCACGCACCAGCCCTTTCACACACGCCAAGTGAGGTGGAATAAATGCCCTTACCGGATTTGAAGCAAACGTGGAACACTTAAGAAGGTCTTGTACACAGGGCTGGTCTGGGGAAAAGCATAGAACACCTCCTCTGCCAAACTGGCGGACCTCTGTGATATTCAGGAAATGGGCTGTCGCCGATCGCAGTTCCGCCTGAATCGCTTTCGGATTCTTCATCCGTATGAAGCCATCATTGGCTGGGACGATAGCCACGGCAACTGATCTGACGCCGTTGCGCAGAAACAAATCCACAGGTAAATCCTGCGAGGGTATAGAGGCGGACCAGAGGGAAGCCCCTGGCCCTGGTGACGAAAATGACATCTGTCTGGTCTGATTGGCAAAAAAGCACTTATTAGACAACAAGTACTCTACTAAAACAGTTAACAATCAAAATAGAGTCAGAAACTACTCAATCCCTGGCCGCAACCCCCAGAGCCGAACACGCAGCACCGACTGGCAGAGAGAAACGGGTCAACCCTCAAGCGGCGTAGGCATGACGTGGGACGACTAGTCGCTCTACCAGGAAGAATAAAGCTTCATTTTCTTCGTCGGTACGTGCTGTTTCAATTATATATAGGTCACTGGTCAACTAGCGCCAGAACGTTGATTGCCAAGCATGCTAATCTTATAACACATTTGAACAGAATAACTTTCATGTTTGTGCACGAAGAAACAGTTGAATTGAGACATTCGCAATAGTTGACCGACTCGAATACGCCGAGTTCGTCGCCATGCTTTTGTAGCGATGCCTTTTTCCGATGCCAATGCCTCTTGTGCTTTTCGCGCTTGGTCAGCGTACAGAGCGACGGTCCGCTCACGTTATCAACGGGATCAGCCGGCCTTGAGCGGTGGCTGATAAGAGCGAGATGTCCCTGTGACTGGGGAAATGACCGATGCTGAAATTGCGGAAACCGCATTTAACACCGTGGACCGGAACGAACAAGAAAACGAGGAGCCGCGAGACGTCCCGACGTTAGCCGAGACAAGGAATTTGTTGCGGCTGCTTAGGAACAAAGTCGAGTGCAGTGGCGGAGCCGAAGAGATGAGGTGGGTTGGGCAGCTTGAGAAAGCTTTTCTCCCACCGAGTGTAGCCGCCAAGCAGACCAGCATTACAAGTTTCCTTTTATTGCGATAGCAATGATATGGACACTACAAAGCAGATTTCTGCCGTTGGCGTCACCGTCGCCGTCGCCGTGAGGTTCCGTATGACGTCAACGACGATGAAATCGTCGCCGCGCTCCGGACGCTGTATGTGCGAGTGAAAGGGCGCGAAGGACGCGCGCTTTCACGGGGAGCGAACGCAAGTCGGAGAGCAAACGCGCGTTCTGCGCCGTGATGATGATAAGTGGTTCTTGAGGGAAAGGGAAAGGTTGGCGCTATCTTCTGCAGCCCTTGAGGGAGCACGGCTCAGCGCCAACGGGGAGGGGTAAGTGGGAGCGAAAGAAGGGATAGAGTGGAGTCGCCATGGCTGGGCGAAGCAAAACCGGCAGGCATAGGCGGCACGTATCAGGCCGAGATGGAAGGCCTTGGTGTGCTGCAGAGTCTTCAGGGGTGTTGTGCCAGGCCGGTCAGGACCGGGGTGGGGTGGGAGGCCGTGAGGCCTTCCCGCTTGTAGAAATGTCCTTAGAGGCGTGCGGAGAGCCCTGACGAGTCAAGGAACTCCACGACGCCTCGAAGTGCAGAAAGGTGGTGTCGGCCGGGGAAGAGGAGATCTTCCTCCTTGCCAGAGGGGAGGCCCAGGCGGCGGAACTCCTGCAGGAGTGGGCCCCGCTGCTGGAGGTACGCCGGGCAGGCCAGCAGGAGATGTTCGATCGTCTCCGGCTCCCCGCAGGAGCTGCAGGCCGGGGACGTCGCTCGTCCCAGTCGGTAGCTGCGTGCTGCCGTCCAGCTGCAGCCGATGCGGAGCCGGAGAAGGAGCGAGGTCTCCCTGCGAGCCAGGCCTCGCTGGGGGAGTGGTTGTGGGGGGCATCCCAGTGCCACCCGTTTGTCTGGGTGGTGGGTCGCCAGGTGTCGCCGCAGCCTCAGTCCTGTGAAGTCGCCCTCCGTCACGGCCCGACTGAGGGGCACAGTGGTGTGGTGGGCGTCCTTCGCCAGGGTGTCGGCTGCCTCGTTGCCCGGGATCCCTACGTGGGCGGGGATCCAGTGCAGGGACACCGGGTGGCCTGCGTCCTGCAGCGCTGTCAGCCGGGTAGACAGCAGTGCGACTCCAAGGCTGGCGCTTTCTGGCCTCTGCAGGCCGAGGAGGGCTGCCTTGGAGTCGCAGAGGATGGCCGCTGGTACCCCAGGAAGCTCCTCGGAGAGTAGGTCGACGGCCAGGTGGAGGCCTGCCACCTCCGCTGCAGTCGAGCTGGCGTGTCTGGGCAGTCGACACTGCCTGCTCTTCTGCAGGGCTGGTGCCGTGCAGGCCGCCGTGGCAGTGCGCCGTGCTCCCTGAAGGGCTGCAGAATAAAGCGTCTCTTTCCTCCTTTCCATATATAGAGAGCAAACGCAACTTTTTCCGTCGCGCGAAGGCTGTGGGGGGACGGGAGGGGAAGAGAGAGGGGAGGCGACGTTTAGCTGCGGCACCAAATACGTATTTATATAAAAACGCCGCGCGCGTTCGGTGCGAACGCGGGCAAAACGCCGACGGCGTCGACCACAGTTGTACGCGTTGCTGGTGCTGCTGCATGTCCAAGTTTATACAGCTGATAAAACTACTTTCCTTACTCCTTACAGCTCTCGATCTACTAATTTGCTATCGCAATTGGTGCATCGTCTTTCGGGTGAAACTGCGACAAATTTTTGTGGAAAATAAAACACTCAAGAATCAACGGCGTCGTGCTCAATTATTGAAACCGCGTTGCACCTGTGCCAAATGTCCGGTATGTACCCACCCCCTTATATTTTCGTTAATTCGGCTATCTCGAAGCTCCGCTTATCTCGGTTTTTTTTTTCTTCAGCTTTTACTACTTCGAGTTAACGGGGTATTACTGTATCGCACAGCGAAAATAAGGCCGGAGTTCTTGGAGTCACAACAACAACGCGGTGCAGTCGCTCCTTACCGGCGAGCTTAGCGTAGCTCGATTACGCTCCAAACGACGCCCCTTCAATAAAGACGACAGCGTGAAGACGACGGCATGAAGACAATGGGATGAAGACGAGGGAAGACGATGGCGCGGCGGCGGCGGCATGCATCGAGTCCGATTACAAAGCTGCAATGAAGACGATAGAACGACCACAGCGGTATATCAGGAGGACAGTATGACAAAGCATCCATGACCACGACTGTATGAAGACAACACAATGACGACCGTTTTATGAACACGGTGGCATAATTGCCATTGAATGACGGCAGCAGGATTGCGATGAAATGACGAAGAAGGAATGGCGTCTGTGGAATGACGAAAGTGGTATGACGACGACAATGAATGAGATGCTGTTTCTGAAATGCTGATGATTGTACGACGTCATCATGACGGCGACGGCCTGACAGCGGCGTGGGAGGGCGTTGACTGAAAGGGCAAAGGGGGTGCTGGTGGAGGGAAATGTCAGCGGCGGCGCCCGTAGAGCGTTCTGGAAACGGCGGCAGCACCCTCGCGCACGCCCCTTCCGTACGTCGCCACGTGGGCTCAGAGCTTCATTCCACATCGCTATGGGTCCAACTAGGCTTTCAAGTTCACATTGTTAGAAAGCTCGAGCATCCCCCGTAATTTTTTAGGTGCGAAGCACCTTATGCGCTCGGGCTGTCCGCGTCTCCTGTCGTCTCGAAGCAGGTCCTCAAGCTAGTTGAGGGCAAAACGATTACGCATCATTTTATCTACTGGTTTCCTGCACATTTGGGTCAGATTCAGGCTGCTCCCCCCAATCTCAACGAGTTGGCTCACGGGGATGCGCGAGAACTCGCCTACCGCGCGGCTCCGACACGTTCCATAGGCGACTCCGTTGAGAGTCGGGACACGCCCTCCACCTACAATGAGCTTACCGAGCACTTTTATCTTGGATGTAGGACTTATGCCACTCCACACCCGAAACTTAATTGGCCACAAGCTTTAACACTACGCCTCTTGCAGACGTGCACTTATTATCTTAATCCCTTCCTTTTACATTAAATCTACCCCGATACTTATACTGATGTTTCTTGGCGCGATTGTGGCGCGATGGCCACATTAGAACACATGCTCTGGCCGTGTGCCCGATCGCGCTCTATCAACAGGAACGACGAAGCCAGGTGAGATGCGGTCCTCCGTAGCCCGCTTCTGGCTGACCAACTCTGGGCTGTCTAGCGGGCCCGCGATGCGGCCGATAGGCTCGGCCTGTCGGTCCCTACGTGGGAGCTGCCCGCTTCGTGATGAGTCATGATCTGCTGGATTGAATAAAGTTGATATTATTTCATCCATCCATCATTCCAGCGTAAAATTTCACTTCTCTTCTGTCGTCGTAATGGGGAGGCCCCGTTTACGGGGTTATGAGCCATTGCTTAAGGCAGAGAGGATAAAACATTTTTGGTGAAAAATTAACATTCGTTTTGTAGTTGGACCTCCTAGTCCGGACGACCATTGGCTTTTGCCGCCGTCCGCGCTCGGTTCCCCAGGGCTTGTTGCTGTTCTGGGTCCGAGCTGGACAGGGTCGCCTCCCACTCGACTATTGCCGGATTATGCTTGACCGATATTTTCGGATTCTGTTGGCACGCCCAGATCATGTGTTATAACGTGGCCGTCTGGGGACAGAATTTACATTGCGAATTGTACGTCGTAGGATCTATCTTTGACAGCACATAAGGATTCGGAAAGGAAATGTTTGTGTCTCCATGCTAGCTGCGTTGCCTTATCTAATTTGGGATCAGGCGGGGGTAAAGTGCGTCTACTCAGCCGGAGGTGTTGCAGGATCTCAGAATATGAAAGAAGGGGCTGAGGATCGTCCTGGTGAGCGAGAAGTTGTGCTGTGGAAGAATCGGTGGAGTCCCGGTGCAAAAGTTCTCGGGCGGAGGCATGAGCAATCTCATTGCCTCGAACATCCGCATGCCCTGGTACCCACAGGAGTTGTTTCCACTGACCCTCTTGACGACTGGCAGTATGAGCCCATTAGCGGTGCATCACTGCATGCTTCGCACCTCCCCAGGTTTCACGTTGGTGGAGCTGCATTTTGCTCAATGGGTCATTTGACACTTACGCATAAAATTTTCTTAACTCGTGCTAACTGCAATAACTAATAAAAACTAAAACAGTAAGAAAGGCATCTATAATTTTTTATTGAACACTACCAGCATGAACAGCTTGGCTCTGAAGTCGGTTACAAGTACATTGTGCAACCATTTCAGCTCATTCACTCAACTCAATAGCTTTCTTCTGTTTATTACTTCAAGCTCGAATGTACATTCTAGTTTTGCCTGTGCCGTCCTATTCTCGGCCAACACCCGATAACGGCCATGGTCCACAGCCTTTGAGGTCACCATCATAATCCTCATCAGGCTACAGTCACGCAGATGGTTGTTGCGCATTGTTTGATTTTTTTCTGAAACAAGACGATTACCCTGCTAATTATTGTAGCTTTATTCTAGCTATCAGATCAGTTTTCATTTCGCTCAAATTGGTTTCTCCAAATTCTTTATTAACAATGTATTTATTGTCACCTTGATTGTAACCTCATTTAAAGCTCACCCTTCAGTTAGTCCGACTGCTCGCTGTACCGGTAAGGGGGCGGGCGCCAAGGAAGTCTGGCAACACTGCCGCACGAGAAAACTACATAACGGCGAACGCCTAGTAAAGAATTTTTTTCATTCATTCATTCATTCATTCATTCTCTCTCGCAGTTTTTTTCTCGACCAACCGTCGAGCAGTGGGAGGCCCGGCTGACAATCCCGAGCCCTGAAGACCAGCATCGCCTGGTGAGCAGGGCCAAGCTATCGGCTCAGGCACACGGCATCCTGGACTAGAACACCGCCCCCCTCGGACAATTTTACCGTTTGCTCATTTCTGTAAATAAAGTTTATTCCCCCTCCTCCTCGCAGTTGCAACGCTGTGTGCGTGTCGCTGCTTGATACACTCGCTGCCATACTAGTATAGTCATTCCAAATCGTCCTCGGTTTTTTCTTTCACTTTGCGTTTCTCATTTTCAAGTAAGAATTTTCTTTAGCTACCTACTGCCACCCGATTCTTGGCCTATCCCCCTTAGTGGGTACGAGCCATGATAGAGGCTCATCATCATCAGGACCCGTGACCCGCGCGACTCGCGCGCCCACGAGCCAGAAGAAGAACGGTCGGATCATCGCATAGCCGTGCCCTTCGCCCCGAGCTGCGATTTTCTCGAACATTTCTTCACGGCGACCTGGCCAAGTACAGCCAGGACGAAGATGCACGGTCGCCACGCACGGAAGAAGATGGAGCGGGAGGTAGGTGGCCTCGCTGGTGGCGACTAGACATTTCTATAATCTTGTGATCCAGAATCGGGCAAGCAACGCCCGAGGCATAGAGTTTCCTAATTCAACCACTAGAGGAAACTGTGGCGCTGCGATCGTTCAGCCATAGTGGGCATGATGGTTAGTACATGGATTTGTCTGATCTCCGTGCTTGTGGATTCAAACGTTCTTGTGGCTTCGTTTATTACAAAGCAATCTCTACTCTTTTCTTTTTTTTTTTCTTTAACGCAGAAAGCAATAAGACTCCGCGAACACGCATAATCGCTTCTAATCGCAGCGGTTCCACTTGTCCATGCGTCCATGGCGTAATGGCTTCAAAATCGAGTTTCTGTGCTTAAGATACCTCCGCTCGTTTACTGCTGTCAGACAATGTTAACCATGTTCATTTAACTATTAAAAATCTTAGGAGTAACGTTAAGAGACAGGAAGATACCGGTGTGGATCAGAGAACAAACGGGGGTAGACGATATTCTAGTTGGCATTAAGCGGAAGAAATGGAGCTGGGCAGGCCATGTAATGCGTAGGATGGATAACCGGCGCACCATTAGGGCTACAGAATGGATACCACGAGAAGGGAAGCGCAGTCGAGGACGGCAGAAAACCAGGTGGGATGATTAAGTTAGGAAATTCGCAGGCGAAAGTTGGAATACGCTAGCGCAAGACAGGGGTAATTGGAGATCGCAGGGAGAGGCCTTCGTCCTGCAGTGGCCATAAATACAGGATGATGATGATGATGATGATGACAGTCGTGAAAACGATGAGTTTGCAAAGTCACGAAGCCGTTTAAAGCCAGAAGGACGAAGTTTAGACAAATCCGTGTACTTCCCGTTATTCCCATGCTGGCTGAACCCCCCCACTGCAGCTCTCGTAGACACTAGCGCCACATTTCCTTCTAGTGATCATTGTATGAAACTCTCGCACCGCCGGTACATGCTGCCTGCCGATGCTATGGGCACCCAGCGCATGGCCAGGAGGCATTACGGCAGTTTAATGTGCGCCGAAAACATGCTGGTACCGTATGGTCGTGAGAACCCGCAGGTGGCACAACATGTTAAACGATACCAGGCGCGCGCTTTCATCAACGTTAGATCATGCCGGGGTCCGATGCGCCCCGGCATGATCTGTCCATGGCCACGCACCGTGCCAGGAGCTCATGCACTGAGACGTTCTGGAACGTGGATGCCCAGACAGGTGACAAGCTTGGAACGTGTGCGTCAATGCGAGCGATGGAACTGTTGATACAAAACAGCAGCACGTGCTACTACAAATTGTGTCCACCGCGCGCTGTAGGCTGCATGGCATGTTGGCCGCTAATCAAGGACAAAGAGAAAGAGAAACACAAAACGGTGACACGGGCGCCACCGCCCGTGTCGTCGTTTTGTGCTTCTCGTTCTCTGTCTTTGTGCTTGATTAGCGGTCAACATGTCATGCAGTGAACGACAACTAGGCCGAACTCAAGTTCTTCTCGCTTATGGGCTGTGCGCTACGGCGCTGCTGTTGAGACGAGAAGCTTCGGCGCTTGTCCACAGACCACAGTTACGATGACGCGTACTCTCGATAGGTTATTTTAGCCAGACATATCGGGTGTGAAACCGCGCATGAGCATAACTGTTACAGAATTTTACCTTTGCGTGATACGTTACTGTGATACGTTAGTCCCTTTGCGCACGTTTCGCCTCTCCGCAGAACGGCGGTATGGACAAGACGACACAGCAGTGTTTTAGCATACCGTCATATGGTATGCCATGCTTTAAAAAATACAATTCTCGGTTTTCGCGTGCCAAAAGAACGATCTCATTATCAGGCGTCCTGTATAGAGATAACTCTTGGTTATCTTGGACACCTGGCGCTCTTGAAAGTGCACTGAAATATAACTACAAGAGCGTTTTTTTTTTTTTTGCTCGGTATTGGCCCACTGCCGATCGCGGCCAGGTTCTGAGCCGCGGCCTCAGCCTCATAAGCGCAACGTCAAAGTCACTGAACTACCACTACAGGTTGCACGCCGTGCTATACAGCGTAGCGTCAAATTAGTCATGACGTTATGAATCAGGCGCGTTTAGGGCGTTCCTAATTATCAACGCATCACCAACGCGTTAATTCCGTGGACGGTGTCACCTGATACGCAGTCAAAATAAATGGCTGATCTCAATAATTACAAAACGTCGGTAATGCCTCATACTCGGCGTGAGATGGTACTAAGCGATGGCTGTATTTAGCATTTATTGTGATAGCGGACGGCAATTAGCAAAGGGCATAGAACGCTATTAGGAGCTCTGCGGTTTCTTTAAGCACGCCAACTTTTGGATTTAGCGTTGCTAGTCATGTGTGGCTAGAGCAACAACATCGCGGGCACTGAGGCCACCCACTGCGATCCGAATGCGACCTCGTTATTAGCCCTTCGTAACGACACAATGCACGAATGGCAATGCATAAACGCATAAATGACGTACCGCCTCTTCTGTAGCGGTCAGGCCTAACAAAAGACGCCTCTGTACAAGCGAATGCGCGTTGATTTCTGTACGCCAGATGGCGCCACCGCATTAGGTAGTAGATCCGTTCGCCCAGCGGAACGCTCTGCCGTCTTCGGTACGTTTCCGCAAATAGCCGAAGCGCCTGGCGGAAGCTTTCTAGTAGATCATTCGCTCCGGCACGGCTGACGTCACGTGTGACGTCCCACTGGAACGACAGCCAATTTGCACACCGACTCAGCGCGTGCTCATTAGAGCGAAGCCGGAGCTCTCCAGAAAGCCGTCACCCTTATGGTGTCGCTATTCGCATAAATAAACAATCGAGATCAAACGAAGTGTGGGCCCAAGGTTAATTTCAACCCCCTGGAAGTTTTCTAAAGCAAACCTTTCATAGGCACACGGCGAAAAGCAGCGCAAGTTGAACACAGACGAACAGAGGAAACACGCGGACGAGTGAGTGCCGAGACAGCAACCGTACGACACGCTATCGGTACGAGTAAAGAACATAGTTACGTTCTTCCAATCTTAATAAGCCTTTTCTGATGTCCTGTGCCATAATCTATCTCACGTGACGTTCTCTTCTCTCTATTGCAGCAAAAGAAGCTGCAGGCTGCCATGGTAAGACCACTCGCTAAATTACCACACTTATCGGCCAGCGGCTAACTTAATGGGCATAACGGGTTCTGAGGACGGCGCCGGCTTCGAGGTTTTTGCGCCGTCGTACTTGACGTAAAGATGCATAGTTGTTCCACCTATTTTTTTTAAAGAAAACGCTGTTTTATGCAATTAAGCGCAAAAGTAACCGGAACGCCAATGCATTTCGTCGGACACTTCGGAAATTATCTCGAAACTGGCGTAGTCCTGAGAATTTGTTCCATGTCGATATGCCTTGCATACTCGCGAGCTACAATTCAGAGTGAGATATGTGCCATGATGTAATTAATCAAAGCGTAATTAGCGTAATTATGGTAAATGTTCGAGTAAGCGTTTTAATTTTTCATAGATTCATTGACCGCCTCATCGAGCAATATAGATCAAGGGTTAGAATTGCGCAATCTGCCACAGGCAATTTTCAAATATTTAGTGCAGCCAACACAAAAAAGACAGTACTGCGCGGCACACGCAGCACAGTCACAGCGTAAGCTGGGGGAGCAGCTCCTTAGGAGCTCCATTTTCGGCAGCACGCACTAGAGGGTCTTCGCGGAAAAGTCTTATTTGCGTCGTTTTCACGAGAACAAACTGAACTGCCCTCCCAGCGTCGACGGCGAGCTGCGGCTTGTACTGCTCTCTGCACAACGGTCAGCTAAATCCGACGTTGCCTGGTTGCAGCCGCGTGCGTGGCTCTACAATTCGCTTCTTCTGCAGCGGTTCGTACCTTGCGGCGAGGCGCCGTGACGCGTACCAAAGAGTAAACACAGGTATCGAGACACGCCGCGCACGTGTCACATCCCTTGACGCGTGGCACGATACGATGCAAATGCTACATGTCGTGACACTTACCGGTGGAATACTACGCAACTGCAATGCACAGTTTGCACGTATCGACGCTGCGCGGCGCGCATCTCACATGCGATGCTCACGAGTGAAGCATCTCACATGCGACTCTCACGAGTGAAGCCGACGGGAGCGGACGTGTCGAGTCGAGGTGCCATTTCAGCGCAGCAGGAGCAGCGTGCCAAAGAGATAAGTTTTGTTATTTTATATTTCACTTTTTGGTTTTTTTAGGAGGGTTAGCTTAGCCAAGCAATCTTTATAAATTATTTTAAGGCTTTCTCACTTTCTTGGTCTTCTCGCTTAGATAAAAGTAGGTAAAAAAAAATTTTTCCCACATCTACGCCTTGTTAGTACGAGATGATGGGTGGTACTAGGGGGAACCCACGCGTGCGTTGTTCTGAGTGCGAGCGTTCCTACGCGCTGGAAGAAACGCGGTTTAAGTCAGCACGCGAAGCGAATGGTGCAGATTTTATCTGTAGGATGTGTGTGCTAGGGTCGCGGCTAGACCGCCTAGAGCAAGACAAGATAAGTTAGCTAAGCGGGTTGGAAAGCTAGAAAAGGAACTTGAAATCGAGCAGAAGCAGAGGAAGGAGGCAGAAGAAAAGCTAGCTAACGCAGAAATCCAGCTGAGCGCCACCATTCTGCAAAGCAATGATGAACGCATCGAGGCGAGCACCGCGAACGGAGCTGGCTCCGATGCGAGTGCAGAGACAGCCGAACCCGCCAGTGGCGGAAAGCAGTGGCGGAAACGTCAGTGATAATCACAAAGGGGATACCACTGACGCGGCCGGGGAAGAAAACAAAGCCAAGGGCAAGGATAAGAAAGGAGGGGAGGGCATTGTGACTTCGGGGGCAGCTTTCGGCGGTGAGGGGGAAGGAAAGCGTCGAGTTGTCTTTGTTGGGGATTCCAACATGCGTAAAGTAGAACCGGCGATAGCAGAGAGGGTAGGGGCAGACGAACGAGTCCAGGTTAGCGCGCTTCCCGGAAAGCCGATTAGAGAGGTGATAGCGAAGGCCAAGGAACGCATGTGGGACACAATGGAGGAGAGACACCTAGTGGTGATAATGGGCGGAGTGATTGACGTACTGAACGGACGAGGAGCAGGAATCACAAAGCAAATAGCCAAAGGGGTCACCGACCTGCGGAATGTTTCAAAAGAAGTACAAATCGCGGTGTGCACGGTGCCAGAGGTTGAAAGGCAGGGTTATAAAATTGAAAGGGCAGTTCTTGCAGTAAACAGGGAAATTTGGACTCTAGCTAAAGCAATGAATTTTACGGTCATTGACATCAACCGAGAAGTGCACCGAGCAGGCCGCGAAGGCGCTTTTGTGCGTGACGGGATACATTTTAGTGAAAGTGTAGCAATACCGGTCGGAAGTCGATTCGCGGCACGAGCTGTAGCTTTTTTAGGCGGGCCCCAGGCAATCAGGAAGCAGGATTGAGTATTGAACATAGCGAAACACCAGTAAAGGGCAGAATTAGGCGACCAGGAGTCAGGAAAAGACGCAGAAAGGATAAGAATAGAGAAGGTAAAATTTGCTACATTAACATGCAGGGTGGTCGTAAGCAGGAAAAATGGCTGGAAATTCAAACGCAACTGAATGATGAAGCGATTAGCGTGTACGCCTTGACCGAAACGCATCTACGAGATTTGGAGCAGCCGCCGCCTGTTATTGACAACTTTGTATGGGAAGGGTGCAACAGAATGACCGGGTCAAGGAAAGGCGGAGGCGTAGGCGTACTAATTAGGCGAGGTCTGAAGAGGCGAAGGGTAAACGAGACATGTAAAGAGCATTTATGGATTAGTGGTACATGGCAAGGTAAAAAGACGTGGCTGGGAGTAGCTTACCTATGGACAGGTAGTGATAGCAGGGAAAAAAATAAGGAATTGGTCGATTGCATTAGAAGCGATATTAATGAGTTCAGTAACTCGGGCCAGGTGATATTAGTGGGAGATATGAACGCGCACATGGACGATTTAGACGGATATACTGATTACAACGGCTCTCTAGTGCTGAATTTGTGTGATGAACAGAACCTTATAGTAGTTAACAGGGAGAATAAGTGTCATGGACAGGTAACGTGGCAATGCGGAAACAGGCAGTCATGTATCGACTACGCCTTAGTCTCAGAAATGGTCTACGAACAACTGGAACAAATGATAATAGACGAAAATGGAAAAAATAGCCTGGGAAGCGATCATAGACGTTTAGCATTAACGTTCGGGAGAGATACCAGCGCAGAACATGAACCAATAGCCTCAGAGTTTTTAAAAATGAATGACGAGCAAATAACAGAGATCGCAAACAACATAGAGAAGAAAATTGAGGCTTTTCCTACAGCAGTCTGGGAATATAAGGAACTGGTGGAGGTTATGCAGCATGAAATAAGGCGGACACGGCAATACAATTGTTGGATTGGAAAGAGGAAACCACGTAAGTGGTGGAACAAGGAAATTAAACAAGCTATAGAAGAGCGTAAAGAGGCATCTAGGGTTCATCGAGAAGCCAAAAAGTTGGGATTACAAGAAGAAGAGGTGCTCCTTAGATGGAATACATACAGAGAAAAGAAAAGGGTTGCGAGTGAGCTCGTGCAAGAGAAAATTAAATGCGCAAGTGAACGTTGGGTGCATAACATTCACAAAAGAGACAAAGGCGCCCCAAAAAGATTCTGGAACCATATAAAAGCACTCGGAGCTCCAACTAGAAACTCGCAAACGGCTATAAGGGATGAAGACGGTAACATCTATGAAGGCGATGATGCGCTGCGGTACATCACAGACGTTATCAGGCATAACTTCGGTACGAGAAAAAGTGTAGTTCAGACAACAGATCCAGCAACAACAGAGAGGCTTGAGAGATCAAAATTCAGCATAGAAAGCTTCTATTGGAAAAAGGCAGCAGAAAATGTCCCTAACAACACGGCAGCAGGACCCGATGAAATCCCAATACAGCTAATCAAAAACCTCGGTCCAAAAAGCAAGGCACTGCTGACTAATGCCATAGAGCAAGTGATTAGAACAAAGAATATTCCCGTTGGATGGCGTGAAAGCAAGATGAATCTCATCTACAAAGGCAAAGGAGATAAGGATAAGACGAGCTCGTACAGGCCAGTTACAGTAACGTCGGTGATATATAGAATGGCAATGCAAGCCATAAAATTAGAACTGTCGAAGTGGGTGGAGGAAAACGGTGTATTGGGGGAACTACAGAATGGGTTCAGGCCAGGCAGACGCTTAGAAGACAATATGTTTGTACTAACTCAGTGCATAGAGATTTCAGTAGCTCAGAAAAGACCTTTATGGGTAGCATTTCTAGATATTAAAGGAGCTTATGACAACGTAGACAGGGAATTGTTGTGGGATATTCTTCAATACGAAGGCATAGATGACGATTTCGTGGAGCTGCTGAGGGAGATATATCGAGACAACCAAGTACAAGTGGCATGGGAAGGCCGAAAAGGAAATGAAATGGTGGGAATTCACCAAGGATTGAAGCAAGGATGCCCTCTGTCACCATTGTTGTTCACGCTTTACGTCAAGGGCATAGAAAGACGACTGGAAAACAGCGAATTAGGTTTTGATTTATCCTACATGCGTAATGGACAAATGGTGCAACAGAAGGTCCCTGGATTGATGTACGCAGACGACATTGTGCTACTAGCGGACAATAAAAAAGATTTACAGATACTTGCGAATATCTGTGGGAACGCAGCGACAAATCTAGGCCTTAAGTTTAGCACAGAGAAATCAGGGATTATGATCTTTAATGAACACACGAGTAACTTCGTGGTGTCAATTCAACAGCAAGTAATACGCATAGTGAAGCAATATAAGTACCTCGGCGTACACATAAACGAAGGAAAGAATTACTCAAGCAACCACCAAGATAATCTGAAAATAAAGGGGAAGCGGAATGCAGCATTAATGAAACACAGAGCACTGTGGGGCCACAATAAGTATGAGGTGGTGCGTGGAATCTGGAAAGGAGTAATGGTGCCAGCGCTAACATTCGCAAATGCCATTATATGCTTAAAATCGGATATATTGGCGGGTTTAGAAGTTAACCAAAGATCAGTAGGCCGGTTGGCTTTGGGAGCACACGGTAATACGACAAATGAGGCAGTGCATGGAGACATGGGTTGGGCCTCTTTTGAAGTCAGAGAAGCACAAAGCAAAATTAGTTTTGAAGAAAGGCTCAGGAACATGGATGAAAATAAATGGGCGGCTAAAGTGCACAAGTATCTCTACATGAAAAGCGTGGACACAGAATGGAGGAAGAGGTCAAGGAAGTTGGCAACCAAGTACAGGATAATCGAAACTGTAAATAGACAACCAGGGGTCATCAGAAAGAAAGTGAGAGAAATAGAGACCGTGAATTGGATGCAAAGAATGGAAACGAAAAGGACAATGGAGATTTACAAGAATGAGAAGAAAGAAATTAGAAGGGAAAATCTGTACGATAACACAAAGGGCAGTGCCTTGCTATTTGAGGCTCGAGCCGGTTGCCTAAGGACGAAAACATATCGGAACAAATATTCGGAACTAGATGAGACATGTGTATGCTGCAGTAAAGATCCAGAGACCACTCAGCACATCCTAATGGAATGCGACGGGATCCACCCAGCGAGAACCGTAGGTAACGTGCAACTCCCAGAAGCGCTTGGGTTTAAAGTGGAAGGAAACATAAACAGATCAGCCGTAGAGATCAGCAAGAGACGATTAGAGTACTGGTGGAAAAAAAGCAGGGAAAAGATGGATACGACCTGATCTCTTAAAATCATAGGCAGCGGTACAAGCTAAATTTTTGAAAAAGGTATACAAAAATGCGAGATAAAGAACATGTGTAGTATACCTGATTAAATCAAGCAGGCTAGGTGACAATTTGTCGCCACCCCGTTTCAAAGGGGATGCCAATAAATCATCATCATCATCATCATCATGCTGCTGCTGATGGTGATTTATTGGCATCTCCTTTGAAACAGGGCGGTGAAAAAGTCACTTAGCCTGCTTGATTTAATCAGGTATGCCATAAATATTTTTAATTCTAGCATTTTTTGTATACATCTCCTTAATTAATATTCCTTTTCTTCCTCAAAGCTTATCTTTCTACATTGTGCCGCCACCTATGGAAGAACTACATGGCGTGCCGCCTGGTGCACCTGCAATACGCAACTGCAATTCAAAGTGTGCACATCGACAGTACGCGGCGCGCATCTCGCATCGCGTGACTCCTCGTGCGCTAGGACGCGTGTATTGACCCTTTTCGCTGCGATCCCGTGGGCGCTGCCATATTTGATCACGTGGTGACGCGTCCATTGCTTGCCTCAACTGCCTCCGTTGCCTCCTTGTTTACAATGGAAGTGTATGACGCCGGCGCGGCTTAGAACACCTCTGTTTTCGGAGATATCGTACACGGTGGCTAGGTGGATGACACGAAGCTTTGATCACAGCTTCAGAGAACATGCAAAAGCGCTTTCGGAGCTGATTGAGCTATGTCCAAACGGCGCAGGCAGTTTATATGGTGCTTCTTCTAAAAGCGGGTACTAAATATGCATTCCAAGATTTGCGATTATGAATTCAGTCAGGATTAGTGTGTTTTGCACTTTGTTCTTTATTCGGCAAATATTTTGAAGCAGTGGCTTGTCAGTTTCTGACTCAGTGAAGTTCCTCGGTGCGGCCACAATCTGATTATTTTCTGCCTAATCGCTCGCGGGTGTGCTCAGTTCCGAATCCGATAGATTTGTTCTTGCTGCACACAAGGCTTGAAACGTAGCTGTTTTGTACATTGTAATACCTTGTAGCAAATATATATTACAGCTAGTAACTTGCTTACTCTTGTGGACCGTCACGAAACATTCAGCTTCGACCATTGGTGCGCCATAGGTGTAGTCCGTCATTTATTGTGTGTATACAGTGCGCATATATTCAAGTGTGCGTCCATTCACTTATTCTTGATACGTCGGCGATAGAGTGGGCGTACGTTTTCCTTCCATTTGGACAGATGTGTATAGATAACGTGCGCGAAACTTACTATGACAGGAAGCGGCGCTACTCCCTTTGTCATTTTTTAACGAGTGGTACTCACTGTTGCCGAGGTTCTGGGGATGAAGTCCTTTCTTTGAAGGTTAGCGATACAAGGCTGGCGGATGAGCAAATTTCTGTATCCTCTAGGAAAGCCGTACATCACGAAGTGCCAGTAACACGTTCGGACAGTTGCAGCAGCGGTCCGCGAACTTCGCCACACAGATTCATTCTGTTCCTTAACATGCCACTCACTATTATTGCGATAGCAATTATATGGACACTCCAAAGCAGATTTCTGCCGTCGGCGTCGCCGTCGCCGTGAGGTTCCGTATGACGTCAATGGAGATGAAATCGTCGCCGCGCGCCGCCGAACGCTGCATGTGTGAGTGAAAGGGCGCGAGGGGCGCGTCTTTCACGGGGAGTGAACGCACGGCGGAGAACAAACGCGCGTTCTGCGCCGTGCTCGCTTAAGGGCTGCAGAAGTAGGCGTCTCTTTTCTCCTTTACAATCACCATATATGTAGAGCAAACGCGCCTTCTTCCGACGCGCGAGAGGCCGTGGGGGAAGGGGAGGGAAGGGAGGCGACGTTTAGCTGCGGCACCAAGTGCCTATTTATATCAGAGGCTCCGGCAACAGTCACCAACGCCGCACGCATTTTGAGCGAACGCGGGCAAAACGCCGATGGCGTCGACAACAGTTCTGCGTGTTGCCGATGCTGCTGCATGTCCAAGTTTATACAGCTAAAAAAGCTAATATCATTACTCCGTATACCTCTCTACAAGTTTGCTATCGCAATTGATGCTTCGCCTTTCAGGTGAAACTGCGACAACTTTTTTTGCAGCCAACTACTGCACACGTCTTCAATCCACATTATTCAATCTAGCATGATAGGAGCACAGTGTGTTAGCGAAAACTCAGTTGCATTTCCGACAGCTGATCGCACAGAAGCAAGGTAGAATTGGTAATGGTTCCGTATTCGTGCGCGGTCGCTGAGGAGAGGTATGGCGCGCCGCCGTGAGCGCCATGTCGTTTCTCTAAAACAAACTGCTCCGCGAAAAGGGTCAATAGGGCATGTTTCCGCAGCAGCTAGCAAATGCTGGCGTGGCGCAGTGGTTCCGCGCGCAGAGGGCTCGGGTTCAATCCCATCGGGAACTGTATATAATTTTTCTCATTCCTGGAGATAGCTGCAGCGGACACCGGTGACGGAAGAGGTGGACAACATCGCCAGCAGAAACGTCTATTAGAATGAGCGCACAACAGCTTACGCTGTGAAACACCGTGTATGAGGTATAGATCGTTGCAGGGTTAGGGTTGCCCCAGACATGCCATAATACGCCCCCTAATCGTGTTCCGTCTTGGTATAACACGCCAGTAGTAAGAAGACTGTTTTAGAAATGTACAGTGCAGCAGTGTTGTAGCGTTGAGATAATGAATATTGCTGCCGTTGCTCTTTCCTAGCGTGGCTTGGCCTCTCCGGCGCTTGTTGTGCTTTGAGGGAGGTCCCCTATAGGGAAATGTATGCAAATTGTCTGGAATAAATTAAACAAGAGCAACTACATTGTATCTCGATAGCGCTATACTGATACGAAGGCAGAAGTTATTAGAAGCAGGAGAGGCGCAGACACTCAACTAATCATTCATTGCAAAGAGAAAAAAAAACGGTGGCATTTAGTACGCCTAAAATGAAAAACAAGAGTAATGAGTACAAAAGCACCATGATCGACACTGCGTAACAAAAAAAAATTTGACTGCCGGTAATGCGCGCTCGCTTGCTGGCTAGATGTTACTATTATTTCCCCCTGAGAGCAATGGACGCTTGACTCACTCAATAAAACGTTTTATTTTTTAAATCTAAAATTATTTGAGAGTAAGGGCATGTCTTGTATCTACTTCCTTTTATCTTTGTCTCATTAGCGCCGCCGCAGTACTATGAACGTTCGCCAACATCTACTTTCTGGAACTCGTTTCTGAAACAACTCATCCCCGATTCATCGTGGCTTATTCAACTGCGCAGAGCGCGGCCCCATCAGCGCGATCGCACTTGGGCGGCGGCTCGCACATTACCCCTGGTTCGCCGACGGATGAGAGGTCACCGACGTCGCCGAAGTTGCCCAAGTCGCCAGTGTCATCGGCTAGTCGAGGCATCAAGGCGGGCGCCAAGCCAGGCAAATCGCACAAGTAAGGAACGACAGAAGAATAACAAAAACCGAGAAGCCCGTTTTTTTTCGTTTTTTTTTAGAGGAGAAGAGGGGGATGGGAGGAGGGGGTGATCGTGAGTGAGTGACGATGAAGTTGGAAAGGAGCAGGGAAGGTTAAGCAATGCGGTCATTTGGTCGAATTGATATACCCCATTTTGAAACATTTTGAAGGTATCTGAGTACATCTAAAGAAACCCGAGACGCACGCGCACGTCAAGTGAGAGGATGTCAAGTGTCAAGAGAAACGCGACAGCGTTTAGGGCCCCGTGTCACAGAAAATCCGGCGTCGATGTGGGCCTTGCCGGATTTGTGTGTGTGTGTGTACTGTAGTATGTACCGGGCGTTTCACAATATGCGTTCGAAATACTTTTAAAATGTGGGAGATAATTATGTGATTTTCTCTCGATTGATTGTACTAGAGTCGTACGTGTGAAACTTAGTCGATGTACCAATTAGACAACTATAATTACACCAATTAAACTAGTTGACTTTTTCACGAAGAGAGCCATGCGACGAGAGCCATACGTAGCCTACGGTTCTAGTAGGGTGAATATTTCGACCCAGCTAAGCGTTGTCCTTTCGCATGTGACAAGCGTGCGGTGGTGTTTTTTAACAACTTCGAAAATGCGGACATCTAGGGTTTGACGAAAACTCCTTTGGTCGGGGATGATCACGGCAGAGAATAACGAACACCGACACCGGACAAATTAAAGTGTAAAAGAAGAGAACGACGTTTCGGCTCCTGTGGAGAACCTTGTACACAGTGTATACAGGTGAAGTTTGCATGCAACATAAACCTAAAAGAAAAAAAAAGAAAAAAGAGGCGCAATCTGTGAGCGTAAGCCGTCGGAAGTCGGACGCTCAACCAGAATGACGTCATACTTTCGAATGTTGACGTGCGCTGTCTGAGCCACCTTTTTTTAACACGAAAGTGTTTTATGCCGGGGTCCACCAAGACTTCACTGACGTATTTCCGTCACGGAAATACGTCATAGAACATAATACAAAGAAAGAAACCCAAAGAAAAAGTTCCACAAACATGCAAAATTTGGGAATCGAACCCACGACCTCTAGGTCCGCGACGATAGATCGCCGAGCGTTTAACCCATTGCGCCACAAACGCATTTGCAGAGAGCAACACAGACGCGCCTTATATATCTAAAGCCCAGACCACACGTACGCTTGCAAACGCGCGCAAGCTCGCGTCCGCGCGCCCACGCATGCGCAGATGGTGCGGCACGGCTCGTACGCGTCGAAATGCGGCGCGATCTCGGTGATCAGCTCCTCTCAGTTATCGCGCGCCTGGGCTGCCTCGCGTCGGCGCGCCTGGCTACGCAGCGACGGCGCGGTACATTCAACTCTCAGTTAAGCAGAATTATATCATGCAAGAAAGTGCTTCTTCTTCACTTTTTGTGCTGATATAACAGCTCCAAAAAGATAACAATTACGTTTATAGATATCGAAGCATTTTGAAGCACTGCCAACAACGGAATACGAAGTGGCGTCTGCCAAGGTGTAAACAAGTGAGGCCAGTGAGCGCGCGCTGTCGCGCGTATTTGTGGATGCAAACCGCCATTCCTTGCTTGGCGCGGCAACCGCAAGGTGCGTAGACGCGAGCTTACGCGCGTCCGCAAGCGTACGTGTGGTCTGGGCTTAACACTCCTCCGTGTACCGCGCTCTGCTCGGGGCGGTGCCGCCGCCTCGACGAGCAGAAAAG
>NC_051164.1:43621185-43657917 GCF_013339745.2 Dermacentor silvarum | reverse complement strand
CCAGCTCCTGCCTTGTCGAGTAGACAACGAGGGTCACTTGGCATGAGTCTGTACCGACAACGTCGGCGCTGCGTATGTGACATTGGTATGTGCTCATTACTGTCCTCCGCCGGAATGGATGTGTCATTGTGACACGAGAGATACGTAGTCTTAAATATACTGAAGTGATAAGGCCCCATCTGCGTGGAGCACGGCCTCTTAATGGATGGCTATTGCAACAAAGTTTCTGTCGCTATCGATCAGATTGCGCTCCAGCGGAGGCCCGCGCCGCTCGTGCGCAACAAATGCGGGCGACCAACTACCAACGCCGCGCCGCCTAAGCGGAGGAAGATGATAATACCCATGATAGCGTATGAAGCGTATGATCATTCACACAGTCAACATAAGGCATATTGCTTATCACATAAACCTCGCCCATCATCTAGAATACATGGACGTGCCATCATTTTTTTAAACTACAGGTTCAGTGGAAAAAAGTAGAGCTAGAGCATGATGCATGTAGAAATCCGTGAAGGACCACACAGGAAGAGCGGTCGATGAGCAAATATGGCGTGTTAGTGGAACAACAGTGACAATGACAACGATGAGTGCCGGCGAGGGAGGAAGCTTATACACCCTTTGCGTCGCCACAGAAAGGGTTATTTTCGTGTCTCTGGCAAAGAGACAGCCCAGTTACACCATATAAAAACGATCTTGAAGTTCCAGCAGGCCAAATAATATGAAGGAAACCTCGCACGGGAGGCATTGTTCAGCGATTCGTGTAAGTTCGCCTTGTGATCGGTGTTCACCAGGATCTGTGCCCTTTCCTTGTTGTCTTACCGAATGCACAGTTGTACTTTGTTTCGTTGTGCCAATTCTGTTGTGCATGCGTAGTGGCGTTAGACGATGCACAAGGTATAACATCAGTAGCTAGTGCTTAGTATTCTGTGGTCATTGCTTGATCTCACGTGAAACAGTGCGTGAACGTCGTCAACAGACGTGCGGCGTCGGCAAAGTGCTCGGCGAGATGGTCACTTTGATCTGTCTTTGCATTGCTTTGATTTTGTGCAGGTGTTATCCGGTCTCTGATACATCGCTGTCCTTGCTTTACTGGGTATCTGCGGCAGTAGTGGTCTTAATGGTCGGACATTGGTTGTTTGTGCCACGTAGGATTCTTTGAGAGTTAGCACTTCTGACAGCAGGAGCCAGGGCAATGGCCAGACGCTCTTCTAGGTTGATTGCGCAGGTGACATGGGACTCACGTTGTCGGCCCCTTTACTGACTCAACTTCATGTCGCTTCGGTTCATGCGTGCGCTTTCGTGGTCATCAATACAATGAGTAGGCGTTCCCTTGCCTGAACGGCACCGTGACTCCTTGATGAAAATGAGGTCTTCGTCAACGCCTGTACTGTTCATCAGAGATGATGTCGAATCATGTACTACTATTTGATCTGTTTTCATGTCTTGCACACTGTACGAAGGTTCTTTCGGTATCACTATGGCTACAAGAGGTACTTCTTGTTCGTCGTTGTGATTTCGACGCGTATTTACAGTCCAAGATGATAACATCAGTTCATAGCTGTCTTAGGATCCGTCATCCAGGTCACTAACCATGTTACTACCGGTTTTAGACACAATTTTGTCTTCAGTAGGTACTTCCGTGTCGTTGAAGATTTGGGTCCTTAGACCAATCGTTCTTTTACCTTATTTAATGCTGCCATGGCTTGTAGCTTCGGTCTCACAATCTTTTACCAACTATATTTTTAGCAACGCTTCAAGGCACGAGAGTAATAATATCTTCATTCCCCTGCCAGAGATATGTGACACGTCTTAACTGTTTACACTCTGTCTCATCCCAATCGCAAGGCTGAGTTTAGACTTCAGCGTAACCAATTTATCCATGTAGTCTGCCTGAATAGTATATTCTTCATATATGCCATCGTCAGAAATAAGTACTTCGCTCGTTTCGTCTAGAAAACGAAGCCTCTCCTGCTGCATTTCGAGTGGGCAGCTCATGAGGGGAAGTTGAGCAGTTGTGGGCTCACTGAGTGCCGTGTCGATATCCTCGAAAATAAGGCTTACCATGGTTTTGACCGAGCTGACCCTATTCACGGTCAGCTCGGCCTTCTTGTAGCAGGCGACTGTCGGTGGGTGGATGAAGGCCGTCGGTAGCGTTCCCCCCGTTCTTCCCGGCGAAACCATGCGTGGGCTCGTCGCCAGTCGTTCGTCAGGGCTGTTTGGTCGTTGATTAATACAGCTCCCGTATTTCACGGCACCATTTTGTAGAAACCCGCAAATAACCACACAAGAAAAGCGGTCGATGAGCAAACATGGCGTTTTATAGAAACAGTGACGATGGGGATGATGATAGCAGATCAGGGAGGAAGAAGTTTCTACAACATGTGTAGGCTGTTTCTGTTGTCCTAGCATTGCGTAAGCTACAGCCTTCCACAACAACCGCGGTAATATTAAGACTCTTTACCCTTGTGCACCTCACTTACTGTTCCCGGCGAGCCGCATATAGTAAAAAATTTCCTCTCATTGGCTCCAAGTCATTTTCGGAGTTTGCGATTAGTATGAGTACCTGGTCACGATGGCATATTTATGAATGAAGCGGCAGACAGCTTGGCAAAGGCTTCTATTACAGGCCTTGTCTTTTCCCTTCTTCCAACAACGGGTTTCATAACATCTGTCTTGTTTAGAACATACAACCTTATGGCAGCAAAATCAAATCTAGCAGCATCCACCGAAGTGCACCACTTACAATTCCTTTGGAGCAGGATATTTTGCAAAACCATACAGACAGAAGTGACATTAACGAGACGGCGATGCCTAGTCTCACTCCTTAAGTACTTCATGGACCGATCTGGTCTGGCGATTTCCTTTTTGTGACATTTCTGTAACTCATTAAAAGCGATCGACCATTACTTACTGGACTGCCGGCGTTTCTCCCTAAGAAAAGGGACATTGCAAATTGCAATGAGACAGCTCGGCCTGCCATTGAACACTCCGATACTGCTGTCTTTCGGAGCTTGTGTGCTTGGAATGTATGCACACAGGAATGTATGCATCTCCATAGAGAAATTCATTGTTGAATCGAACAGATTTCATCGTTAATCATATTATTCCATTTATCTTTATCTTTCTGCCTCATGAACAAGTATGTCTAATTTTTATACATTTATTAAATGAATGTCCACTAAATCGTCTTACAATTTACTCGATCGCTTTAATTTATTCACCAAAATTATACATTTGTTAATTTATTCACTTAGCCCATACATAAAATTTGGCCGACTCTTGGCCAATCCCCGTGGGTGGGTATGTGCCGAAGGCGTTAAGGTCATCAAATCAAATCAAATCACATAAAGCGACTGGAGAAAATAAAGAAAAGAAAATTGTCGTAACATGTTGTATCGCACAGCAATTTTCGTTGAAACTTACGCCGGCGACCGCGTGATTTGCATCGGGGCGACGCGGAGCGTTTTCTCCTGCTCTATAAATAGTCATGCCCCCTCCCCATTAATTTCATATTTACAATAACTCAACACAGCAACCGGTGAAATATTAGAATTTTGCTTTTTATTTAAAAATAGGACAAGTAGCACACTTCGTGGTTTGAAAGGAGCACTGACATCAAATTTCAAACTCGGCAGTTTGTGCGGTTCAATCCCCAGCATATTATTAGGACTGAACGAGTAGCAACGATGAACATTGCCTTGGCGATGATACGAGTACATTGTTTTAAAGTCGAGGTGAGCGGCTTGTTTTAGTTTGTTTTAGTAATGGGGATGTCGCAGCACCCCACCACATCCTCGTTAGTACGTCTTGTTTAATGGCTATTATGGTGTCCAGTGACGTCATAGATTGCGAATATTTTCGACGTCATAGAATGGGATACTTGCGCGCAGCAGAAGGGACGCTGGTTTCTTGCTTCCATGCCGGGCTGATAGTCTGTTCGCAAGAGACACATGGCGATTGATCCGGCGATCGATTCCTCGTCCGACTTGTACCAACCGCACCCTATCAATTTCCAAGTTTCCAAAGGATGTGGCGTTGAATGAGACGCCATACGAGCAACGAACTCGAGCAGATCGCGTAGGGACTGAAAGAAGCCAGGCTTCGTCGTCGGAACGAAACCAAGAGTAGGCAGCGAGCCGAGGAGACGGAGGGGAAGGGCGAGCGGCACGCCTCGAGAAGCGTCGTAAGTACGAAGCGGCCAGGCGAGTGGATTCAGATGAGGATAGCACCCGAAACGTGTTTAAGTCACTGGACGACAACCGCTTATCCTCCCGTCTCACCGACCATCGGGCCGTCTTTGTGGCAATGGAGAAGCAACAAGATGAAAACTTTCTACATAAATGTGTTACACTTTAACAATGTCTAGTCTTTAATGTAACCATAGTTTAACGAGAAGTAACAACCAAACCTAAACACTCAGACGTACGAAGCTAAACGATAAAGATGTAACCGTACAGAGAATCAAGCTAAACAATAAGATTAACCGTACCTCTCGCTACGCACAGCCAGGCATAACTGAGTTAAGCCACCGCCAATTTTTTTTCAGCTACGTCAGTACAGCAATTCTCGAACTTACCAATAGAGAAATTTGCAAGCCACTGTTATCAGCCATGTTCTCGTCTAGAGTACTTGTTCCATTGAGCTGTAATTAAATGGCAGAATAGACAACCCAATCTTTATAGCATAACATATAGCCGCGAAGGCAAGAAAAAAAATAAACACTTCATATCGCACATTGTGATCATGGTCTCGTATCCATCATGAAAAAGCCTATGCAGAAGAACTACCCTATATGGAAAATTTTGCTGTCCCCAATGAATCGACTTAAGTTAATGATAACCTCTTGAAAGCACGCTCTTATTATGCGCCATACTGAAAAGAATCGCACCTCTGGCGTGGTCTTAATAATTTTAGGGCCAAATTGTCATGTCCTTGATTAATATTGCCAGTTATACCAAAGGCAGTAACTTGACAAGACTAAGTTTTATGGAATTAAAAAAAATGCTGGTTGCGGATAACATAGTTCTAGGCCTTGAGCTGTATTTTTGAGAGAGAAGGACATTACTTGCACGAGAAATCAAAACGCATGTCCAATTATTTAAAAAATCACTAATTACCTTCTTGTTTCATTACATTACAGCACATATTGCAATTTACGAATTGTAGCCGGTGAGTTTGCAAGGCGTGTTCAGTTGGAATGAATTTCCAGAATGACTACAGTTTCGTGATAGCATTTTCCAAAATGTGGGACGAAATACATGGGCGTTCCAGTTCCTTCTTCAGTTCCATGCTTCAATGCATAATCTGATCGGCGATTCAAGAGAGCCGGCCTTTATACATCACTCGTCGAAAGTTCCAGGGCAATCACTAGTGTCCGCGTGCTTTCCAGAAACTACTACACAATGCGTGTCGCGCACACGATCTCATTATAAAAGGTTTGGCGAGAATGTGCACAAGACATAGGATCAACGCTAACCTTCGAGTAAGTTCGAAATCATGCAATTGTCTCTTGCGCTGAGCGATACCTTTAAGTTGTTAGCGGGTGAAATGTTGTCCCCAAGGAAAGGGTAAATAAGTACACGTGTACAAAGCATCGTCCCGATAGTACACACACGAGCGAGAGAGAGAGAGCGAGGAGAGGAAATGCATGGAGGTCAACCAGACGAGCGTCCGGTTTGCTACCCTGCACTAGGGGTAAGGAAAAGGGGGAATAGAAAGAGGAAAATGGGGAGAGAGTGAGCACTGCGTACACGTGGGACGATGTACAGGGACACCATAAGCGGTCTCTTAAACCGGTGCACTTGTAGTGTACTAGTGCCCGAATCGCTTTTTGTGCCAGTGACGGGTGTAGCCACGGCCAAGTGTCTTTTACTAAGAGAACAGTCTCGAGTCCAGTAGCTTTAAAGCTGTCCTGAGAAAGAGGCGCTGTACGCCGTAGCGAGCACAGGTACACAATAGGTGCTCGATAGTTTCCTCGCACCTACAGGAGTCGCACATCGGGGTCTCGGACAATCCCATACGATATAAGCAAAAAACTAAAGTACATGTACTAAAGAAAAAAAATGGAGGACGCTTAAGCTTCGCCTTTAAGAGACGCGATAGCATTATCGGGACCCGTTCGCATCGCATCTTTCGCATACGGCAAGTAGACTGCATCCACAGCAACAGTGAACGTGGGAAAGCCATCTTACAAAGTCCAAGCTTACACCGATCCTATTAAAGTCGGCTTCACTTTTAACAGAAATACATTGCTGGAAAGACGTTTTTTCAGGGGCAATATTGATAAGTTGTCTTACAATAAAATGTGAAGGCCGTAGAATCTTTTTTTTTATTATTGTATTAATTGTTTGCTATTGCCCCGACGCGCGCGCGTGTCCAAAACGAATTAGCTGGCCATTTGACCTGCCTAGGATGCGAACGCCACGTGGATACCATTTTCACAAGTACCCGAACGCGTGGCTGTGGGTCTGGCAGAAATGCTGGAAAAGGGGTTTGTGTTTGAGTTTCTTCGTAGCAGAATTAGGTTTTCTCGTACAGTCAAATTACAATCCGATGCCGATTGGTAAAAGAATCGAACGGCGAATCCGACGCAGAATGGTAAAGTCGTACTTTATCATTTTTTCTAACGGATTTCACTGTGAGAAATTCAGTTTTTGTTCACTAAAACCTTGAACCACGTGGAGGGCCTGCGCGGTCGATGTGGTTGGATAATTTTCTCCCCCACTCGCGATCACACGCCGGTAGCCGACGCCGGATTTTCTGCGACACGGGGCTCTAAAAACGCGTTAAAACTTGGACGACGCTTAAGCTTCGCCTCAAGCGTGGAACGCGATAGCATTAAACGATCTGTGACTTCTCTCGCTCTGCGGCCACTGCGGCTTATGTAACCGTAATGTTTACCGAGAAACGAAGGCGAGCTTTCTGGTAGAAACGCGGCCTCTTGCGTGGGCCGTTCCCGGAGGGAGTGCACAGCTGTGCAAAAAAAAATAGTTGCATCGTTTTCATGTTATTGTTATTGTTTCGCACATTTAATAAATCAGTCTGAGTAGATTTAATCTAAAAGGCATGTGTTGTCAGTGTTTTGTTCATGATATTTGTATGTGGGCGGTCATTCTCAAAATTCCGTGGAACGACGTTGTCGAGAATGGAAGACAGGGTATGAGCCACTTTAGTGATAGAATGGTGTGACAATATAATCCGCATATACCACATGTCATATACCAAGACGTGGCGCACACATATACCTAAATGTATACCGAAATGCTCACTCCCAACGCCGCCGATGCCAACGACGACACCGGAATTTTTGTGAACCGGGTATCTCAATGCTCTCGCGTTAAAATTCAACGACCATTACGCTGCTTCCCAATGCCAAATTTCAGCGGTGCTTTATACATGTCTTCATTTCGCGATATATTGGCTGGAGTGGACAATCTATCTCTTGCGGCACGTTCCAAACGGAGCGAAGTGTGGCATGACTGTCTCGGTAATCGGGAGATCGCGAGAGGCAGCGCGTGGATGACGCGTGGGCGCAATTCAGAGCAGCTGCCGCCGAGAGACCTCCACTCATGAAGTGCTTTGGTGAACAGCCGACGCGTAGAGTGCCTCGATGCGCGCACCCCTGCAAACGGAGCGGAGGCGAGCGATCGCATCCAGGCACCCCAAATATACGCCCTACTCAGGCGCCATATCGTAGCCATCATCGCCAAAGTCCGTCTTGAACGGCACTGCGCTTTTCTTCTCACGTTTTCGTCATAGCATCCTTCTCTACTTTCCGCCTCATGGTTCCGCTGCACCCTCCTCTTCCGCTTTCCTCCTCGCCTTTCGTTTTCGCCGTCTTTCATCGCCCGCTGCGTTCCGCGTTTGCCCTCATCTTTCGTTGTGCTCGTTCACTCGGTTACGAGTTGCGACGCTGACGCCCGCCACAGGAACGGGCTCTTAAGAGCAGCGCTCTAAAATAACCAATAAATAAAGGAATTCAAGTCCGACAGTTCATTAGCGCTGGTAGAAAGGCTTAAGGCCCACAACATGGACTACATCAGGTCCCGAGCGGCGCCTCTGTGACTGCGTGACGTCTTCTGGTACGACCTCATAGTCAAGTGCACTGAGACGTCGGATGATCTTGTAGACCTCTAAATAGTGTCGCAAAAGTTTCTTACTAAGTCCTCATCGGCGTATCGCAGTCAAAAACCAGACACGGTCGCCCGGAAGGTATTCCACGTAGCGTCGTCGAAGATTGTAGTGTCTGCTCTCCGTCCTTTGCTGGTTCTTGATGCGCATGTGGGAGAGTTGGACTTCTTCGGCGCGCTGCAGATAAGCGGCGACGTGGAGATATTCTTCGTCGGTGACGTGTGGCAGCATGACGTCGAGTTTTCTACCGTAAACCAGCTTGAACGCCATGATTTGTGTTGTTTCTTGCACTGCTGTGCTGTAAGCGAAGGTTACGTGCGGAAGGATGGCATGCCACGTCATGTATTCGACGTCGACGTACATCGCTAACATGTCAGCGAGCGTCTTGGTCAAGTGTTCCGTTAAGCCATTCGTCTGCGGGTGGTAGGCGGTTGTGCTCCGGTGACTTCTCTGGCTATAGTGCAGGATGGCTTGGGTAAGCCCAGCTGTAAAGGCAGCTCCTTTGTGAGTAATGAGGGCTTCTGGCACACCATGTCGCAGCAGGATGCTATCTACGAAGAATTTCGCTACTTTTGCCGTACTACCTTTGGGCAGGGCTTTCGTTTCGACGTAGCGGGTATAAGGTACGTATAGCAGGTGGCCAGGGCGATCCGCTTGTTTCCAGATGTTGACGTCAGAAATGGTCCAAACCAATCCATCCCGATCTGCTAAAATGGTCGGCAAGGAAGCTCGAACAGCTGTAGTAATCCCGCTGGCCTTGTCGGTCGTGTCCATCGTCGCTAGCCGTCTCGACATGTCTTGACCTAACGGGTGACGTCGGCGGTCAGGCGTGGCCATAGTACTTCTCTTGTATTGCGAGCGTAAGGGAAAACCCGAGATGCTCGGCTGTGTGATCATCATGCAGGGCAGGCAGGACTTCTGGCCGCAGGGCTGCGGGTACAACCAGAAGGTAGCTAGCGCAGACTAGGGAGAAGTTCCTCTTTACGAGGACGTGGTTCTGTAGCGAAAATGACGACAATCTATGCCTAAATCCTTCGGGACAAAGTCGGTCTTGCCCTCGAAGTACTCAGCGAGGCTTCTTAGTTCCAGATCCGCTCACTGCTGTTCGGCGAAGTCATCGGCACTTATTGTCTCCAGGAAGATATCTTCGAACTGGTCGTCTTGCGGTGGCGAGTCGGTGGGGGCGCAAGACAGGCAATCCGCATCAGAGTGTTTCCTTCCAGACTTGCCGACCACGGTGACGTCAAATTCTTGCGGTCTAAGGCTCCACCACGCTAGGCACCCTGAAGGGTCCTTTGCGTTTGCCAGCCAACGCAATGCGTGATGGTCGCTCACGGCTTTGAAAGGCCTACCATAGAGGTAAGGTGGAAACTTTACAGTAGTCCAAATTAATAGTAGGGCATTCTTTTTCCGTCGTAGAGTAATTGGCTTCCGATTTCCGTGTCGGCGTTTTCGTCAAAGTGGGCGAGTACTGGTGGCGACTGCAGGCGTCGTTTAAGCCTTTGGAATGCTTCGGCTTGCGGCGCTTGCCATTTGAACTCGACGTCTGATTTCGTGAGAAGGGTCAGTGGCTCAGCAATGCGAGAGCAGTCCTTACCAAAGCGCCTATAGTAGGCGCGGAGGTCAAGGAATCTGCGCACCCCCTTCTTATCCACGGACTGTGGTAATTTCGACATCGCAGGTGTTTTCCGTGGGTGTGGATGGACACCGAACTTGCTAATGACATGGCCGAGGGGCATGAGCTCTTCGTGCGCGAAGCGGCTTCTTTTTCACTACAGGGTGAGCTAGGATAACTTCATTGCCTCGAAAACGGTTCCAAGCCGCCTGAGGTGATCGTCCAAGTTTCTGGCAAAGACGACCCCGTCATCCAAGGTGAAGAGACATGTCTGCCAGGACTGCATCCATCACGCGCTGGAGTGTTGTAGGTGCCGAGCAAAGACCAAACGGCATGACCTTGAATTCGAAGAGGCCGTGCGGCGTAATAAAGGCGGTCTTTTCTCTTCCCTCTCATCGAAATCGAATTGCCAGTAACAACTCTTAAGCTCCATCGACGAAAAATATTTTGCGTTGCAGAGTCGGTCCAGGGCCTCGTCTTTCCGTGGGAGGGGCTACAAGGTCTATTCACATGGTCGTGAAGGCGAGGCTGAAATGCGGTTTCGTACGATTGAAGCGCAACTACATATCGCGGGGAATAACACCAGTTGATGAAAAATTGTAAATCAAATATACCTCACCAATCGAAGCCTTTGAAAAGTCACAGGCTATTTGCTTTCATCCACGAATAATTATGAGTACGAAACTGTGCTGGCTTTCTGAAGTTTGCTCGTGTCGATGTATGCTGAGATATGCCAGGATTATATTACCGTACTTAACACAGCGATGTCGTACTTAACACCACCTAGTGTTCTTTAACGTGCACTACAACGACGAGGGACATCCACCGACACCCACCGACGAGGGACGACATCCCGGGCCCCTAAAGTGCTCCGCACTTAAAATAACCAGGAAGCTGGCCTTCGTGAATAGCATTCGCCACCAGAGTTTGTAGGTAAACATTACGGTTACATAAGCTGCAGTTTCCGGGAAGCGTGAGGAGCAGTCAGAGATCTTTGAATGCTGTCGTGTTCGACTCTTAAGGCGAAGCTAAAGCGTCCTTAAAGTTTTTTCCACCCACATGTAGATGGTGCTGCCGTGCCATGCACATTTTATGTTTGTGAACTATTTCAATAGACTGTTAATTTTATCTTAACAAAATAACCATATGTGTGTTGGTGATAAAAACATAAATTTGGTACTTAGTTTAATATCCGTGTGAACCAATTGCTCTCAATTCATGCAAAACTTTGAAGAGTCACCGGTTTAATGCATTCCGTTAAGAATAAGGCCTATAAATACAGATGGGTGCACTTGTAAATCGATTGTGACGCGATGTGCCCTTTCAAGGCTCACCAGTGTAATGCGTACTGTTATAGAATGAGGGCAATAAATACAAATGGCTGTACTCGTGTACTCAAGTTAAATTCTGACGCAACGTTGTGCCGGATATCCTCACTTGCTTACGCTTCATTTGTACTGTTCTGGGGCGCTAAACGCAAAATGATTCCAAACTGTTTTGATTCCCATTTCTGCAATCAGCCTCCACGATTGGTCAAAACATTTTCGGGCCACTCCCAACTTCGCCTGTCCGTCACGCGACGTCGCGAACACCGCGATAGCTCCCCATCTGATATAACGTGTACACACTGATAATGCATGATTAAACCGCACAAAAGAAAAATTATTATTCCTGATTCGACGCCTTTTCACCATTAACCCTCTGCTATTGGTCCAATGTTTTCGGGCTGCTCCCACTTCGCCTGTCGGTCACGCGACCTCACAAAACTGCGAAAACTCACCACGTCAAAGTGACCTGTACGCAAAAAAAAATCATTGCTATGCCGAACAAAACTGAACATTTTTCTGAATAGCCACCGACTGCCCCGTTCCGAAAGGAATAGAAGATGGCTGCCCGCCGATGGCTCAGGCCCTCGCTACTCGCACCTGCCGGTGAGCATGTATTTATTTGCGCATGATAAACCTTATTTTCGTGGCAGTAACACGCTATCGAGCCCTTTCGGCACGTATATGACATCGCTCTGCCAACTCTTCCTTGTTGAGGCGGCATTCTTATCCTTCCGTTGCAGGCCGCCGCGATTTTCGACCAGCCACCGCAAGCTAAGTAAGGCGAAGCGGACCAATCGTAGAAGCCGGCACCACCCTCTTCATGCGGTTATCTATTTTCACTGTGCTGGCTCGGCCCGATCGAAACCCTCTCCAGTAGAGCGTGCTCCTCGCCTCTTGTCAGCCAATTAGATAAGAAAAACCACTGAGTGTAGATAATGATATTGGTTTTGAAAGCGAACAAAGGCGACCTCCTGTAAACGAGGAGAGTGTTTGATTGGGTTGTTCAGACAACGCTGTGGGTCGCTGTGGGCCCGATGCTTGCGTCGGTGGTTACGTAAATTTGACGTCAGGAGGTTGGAATCAAAACAGTTTGGAATTATTTTACGTTATAGCGCCCCTGTGCTCTGTATATGGGGTATGGTGTGAGCTGATGCACTTGGCGACGTGGCAGAGAAAGCCTCGAGCGGCCCCGTGCATTTCGTGTATTTAATGTAGATATTTTACGTAAATACATGAAATGCATGTATTTACAAGCATTTTCTGTAGATGGCACTGCCGTGCCATCTACATTTCGTGTGGTGTTTGTGAATCATTTCAATGTAATGGTAATTTTATCTTAACAAAATGTAATGTGTGCTGTTACGAGATGTATGTTGGTGATGAGAACACATGCATGTGGTACCTAGTTCAAAATCTGTGTGAACCCATTGCTCTGAATTCATGCGAAACTCTCAAGGGTCACTGGTGTAACGCATTCCGTTATAGAATGAGGTTTATAAATACAAATGGGTGCACTTGTAAATCGATTGTGACGCGTTGTTGTGGTGAATGTTGTCACCTACGATTCATTTGTATTCTTGTTTTCTCTTTCTATGTGATGCAATGTGATGTGAGCTGCCACAGTAGACGACTTATTGCATGAAGCCTTGAACGGCAAACGTTGATCCTTTTTTCCACCGAGTAGTAGGCCCCATGAAATGTAGATGGCGTTGCCGTGCCTCAACAAGCCACCATTGCAGGACGTATGAACTTAGACGGGAGCTTCACTAGCATGCTTACTCGTATACCTTGGGTGGTATGCATTCTTCTTGGCGACCTTGTTCAGGCGACGATAGTCGACGCAAGAACGCTGGCTCCCACCCTTCTTCACCAAGACAACTGGGGACGCGCACGGGCTCTTCGATGATCGCATGATTTCGTTGTGCAGCATTTCGTCCACTTGTTGCTTTATAGCATTTGGTTCTCGTGACGAAACACGGTAGGGGCTCTGGAAAAGTGATCGAGCGCAATCTTCAGTTATTGCGCGATGCTTATCAATTGGCGTTTGTCGAATATTTGATGACGCCGCAAAGCAGTCTTTGTACCAGTGTAGATGACTTCTAAGCTTATCCTGCCGATGCTTGCGAAGGCTTGAATTTATGTCGAAAGCTGGTTCGAGAACTAGGACCATCAAAGTAGACGCGGCGCAATCCGAGAGGACAAAAGTATTGCTCCATGGGTTCCACAATTTTCTCCATGTATGCGATCGTTGTGCCTTTGTTGATGTGTTTGAACTCCTGCAAGTTTGTCAGCATCACTTACGCTTTTCCTCCGTGCATTCGAGCGATCCTTCTTGCGACGCAGATTTCACGGTCGAGCAGTAGGCGTTGGTCGCCCTCGATGACCCCTTCTGCGTCTGCAGGTGTTTCGGTGCCGAGGGAAATGACGGTGCGGGAGCTAGGCGAGATGCTCACTTGATCTTCGTGCGCACTCAAGGCATGTTGACTTCGAGAGCTCCCCAGCGGTATCGCATGATCTTCGGATAGCGTTATCGACTTCAACATCAAGTCGATGATTCCGCAGTGTTGGTTCAGAAAGTCCATGCTGAGAATAACGTCTCGTGAACGAAGGTGGCCGAGTAGGTCCGGTCGTGAATGGTAATTCTTGCCGTGCCGAGGTTTATAAGGTGTCCTCCAGCTGTCCGGATTTCAAGGCCTTCCCATGCAATCTTGACTTTCTTCAACTTGGCGGCCAAGGGTCCACTCATGACGGCGTAGTCGGCTCGTGTGTCCACGAAAGGATTGACAGCGTTGCCGTCGAAAAGGACGTCGAGGTCGGTGATTCTTGCGCTACAGTTAGGTCTTGGCGTCGGATCAGGGCTGCGTCGCGTTGACCTGTGGCTGGTGCGTCGCGTCATCAAGTCTTCTTTGGTCGGAGTATTCTTGGCTGCCAGGCTTCGTCGGGATGGCGGCGTGTCGTTGCTACGTCGCCGTGCAACACGGGCTTTGCGGCGACGGGGGCTACGAGATGGCGCCTGAGTAGCGCGCGTCGTCTGTATGGAAACAAAGCGCTGCATGAGCGGAGGTCTGTCTGCGGTGGCTGCTGTGAATCGCGCCCACGCGTCACCCACACGCGGCATCTTGTGATCTCCCGATTAGCGGGGCAGTCGCGCCACACTTAGCCCCATTTGCAACGTCCTCATGAGACAGATTATCCACGCCGACCAATATATCGCGAAAAGAAAACACGTATAGAGCTGCGCTGAATCAAATTTCGCACAAGGGAGTATCGTAATCGTCGGTGAATTTTCTTAGTTTTCCGCATACGGGCTTACGGACCGGCCACAGCCAGGGCTAGTGTACGGTCGGCGCTGCGGCGATAGGTAGCGTCCTGGTGAAGGCGAACGGGACGGTCTTCGGGGTACCTACTGATTGACTGCGACGTAGTCCGCGATCTCGCAAGGCGTGTCGCCAAGCTGTGGACGCGGCGTGTTTACGGCAAATCCTCGTAGTCCCATTTCACAGTTGGGCACTGGGCACCAGCGATAGACGAGGCCCGCTACGCCGTAGTGATAGCAGAGTGGATGGTGGTCTGGGGCACGCCATACGTCTATCTTCCTTGCGTAGTTGCGCTGGGCCACGGGCGGGCGATGTGGTGACGGCGGCGGACGGAATTGCGGCGTTACGTGGCCCTGGCGCGGAGGGGGGACCTTGACGGCGGCGTAGGTTATTGCTTCCGACTGGGATTGCTGCGATGCGGTAACTTCTGATACTTCCAGCGACCACTGCAGTTCTTCCTTGACTATACCAGCGGCCGAAGCCACATGGAGCTGCAACCTAGGGCTCAACTTCTGCAGCACTTCCCGTACGACCACTTTGATTGTCTCCAACAGGCCGTCGTTGTCTGGCGCTTCAGTTTCGGCGTAGCTGGTCAGCGCACATCAGTTTTATTGTCTGGTGCGCATTTCAAGCGTATTCTCGATAGTTTGGGGCCTCCGAAACAAACTCAGTCTTGGGTGGGTTACGCATGCGTAAATCCGGCAAATAGCTGATCTTTCACACTCCACATCAGGAACCGAACTTTCTTCAGACATGTCGGGGTGGGCGTGGGAGAAATAGTGAGTCATCTTCTCCGTGAAGATCGCGATGTTCTCGTCCGGTAGTTGTACTCGGGTTTCCAAGAGAGCTTCAAACCTGTCCTTGCGTACGATATTCGTGAAGATCTTGAAGAAGTTCTCACGAAAGCGGTACCACGTCGCCAGGGTGGTCTCCCTGTTCTCAAACCAGGTCCGAGCAGCGTAATCTAACGAAAAATAGACATGGCGCAGCTTGTCTTCGCCCCTCCAGTTCTTGACGTCCCGGTTCTCTCGTATGTCTCCAGCCAGGTTTATCTCTCGTATATATCCAGCCGAACGCGGACCGCAGCGGGGTATGACCTTCAAACGATGATCCACGGAAAGTCGGTGGCTTCCTGGGGTGTTGAAGTACGATGGATGCTGGCGATGTCTGTCATCGTGGCTCGCGACTTTGTCTTGGTCTTTCTGGTCGTCATGGGTAGAAGTCCGTACTTTGGAGGCACGTTTTGTAGCCGAAGGCTAGCTAGATGGTCCAGGGTGACAGTGGTGCTGTCTTCGGGGCTCGGGCTTGAATGACGGCTTTTAGGGGGCGCCCGGTACATGAAAGCAAAGCACCTCCACTAGATGTCATGTTGTAGTGACGGCGAAGAACGACGTAGTGTCAAAACTGTGAGTTAGAAATTTAACTCATTATTTGGGTGAACATGCGCCCAGCAAAACAAGTAACACTCGAGCACAACAATAGCAGGGAGAAATGCGACGATCGTCGATTATCTTATCTGCGGGTCAAGCGCGTCGGCTTTTATACGTGATTCGTCTAAAGTTCCAGAGTAATCGCTTGGACCAGCGTGCCTTCCAGAAACTACTGCGCAATTCGTGTCGTGCACACAATATGATACAAGGTCCGGTGAAAACATACAGAACAGATAAAATCAGCGATAACGCTCGATTAAGTCAGAAATTCTGAAGGCGTGCTGAGCGCTGAGCGATAACGTTAAGTTAGCTGGTGAAATGCCGTCCCCGAGAAAAGTATAAACAAGTAGACCTTTGAATATGAGCCACCAAACTCGCCGTAAAAAATCGCTGCTGTTCCACTTTTTTACGGCGCAGCTCTTAGGCGCCCGTTCCTGCTACGAGCGTCGGGGGTGGCGGCGGCTGCGTAACCGAGCCAGCAAGCACAGCGAAATATGAAAGCGAACGCGGACCGCAGAGGGGGTATGAAAGACGCGAGGAGGTACGCGGAGAGGAGGGTGCAGCGGAACCATGAAGCGAAAAGCACAGGATGGTATGGCGAAAGCGTGAGAAGAAAAGCGTGGTGCGGTGACAAGGGCTACAAGATGGCGTCAGAGTAGCGCGCGTTGTCTGGGAGGTCTGTCAGCGGCGGGTGCTGTGAATCTCGCCCACGCGTCACCCACGCGCTGGCTCTCGCGATCTGAAGTTTAGCGAGGCAATCGCGCCACACTTCTCTCCGTTTGCAACCTGGCGCATCGGACAGATTGTCCTCGCCAGCCAATATAACGCGCAATTATAACACGTATAGAGTTGCGCTCAAATTTCGCATTAGCAAGTATCGTAATCTTTCGTGAATTATTTAACAAACCTTGTTTTATGCATTGAAGCACAAAAGCAACTGGAACGTCCATGTATATTGTCCCACACTTTGGGACATACTGCCTTAAAGCTGGAGTCTTCTGGAAATTTACTTCAAGTGTATGCGCCTCGCACGCTCACCGGCTAGAATTCATAAATTGTAATATGTGCTGTAAAGTAATGAAGGAGTTGATTAATAGATTTTCGTTAATTAGTTGAGTATGTGTTTACTTTTCATGTGCTAGTATGACAGCCTATTCGAACAATCCTGCTCAAGAGAGAGAGGTATTCAACTTTTATTGGTGCCAGCAATCACGAGGGCAGACGCAGCCTCCCTCCGCCTAGCAGACGGCCGAGATCTCCTGGGTCTAAGCGGCTGCCTCGGGTACCTGGACGCCCCAGACCTGTTCTTGCTGGTCTGAGCTGAGCAGCAGGGTCTCCCAATGCCGCCAGTTTTCAATATTGCGGCCCTCGAAAGGAGCCGCCTTCGAGTATGCCCATAGATCCGCCCTACCTTTACATAATTATTACACCGTATAGTGAATAAATACATCGGAAACCATCATACCATGAAGCCTGTCATCTATTAAGGCCAAAGAAAGCCTTCAGTGGCTCGCTGCGCGATGGCCTTGAAAAAAAAACGCGACGTCTGGTCGAGTGACAAAAAAAAACATTACACCATCTTCCCGTAGGGGAACCCTGAGTAGTATGCGAAGCAGCCATGGGGCCTATAGAATAAATGGTCACGGCCTATGATGACACACAACTGTATTTACATTATGTACAGTAATTGAATCGAATGCTGTCCATGGCGGACGCTGTCTCTTTCTTCCACTTTGTCGTCTTCTCCGTGTGTCCGTGCTCCCGCGTGCCTTGCAGTTGGCTTCTTCTTTTTCTCTAGCTCTTCGAAGAAGGGTAAATATTCAATATCCTCCGCCCCCGGAAAGGCGCGCAGTTTGAGTCTGTTACAGCGAAGAAAGATCAATTGGGTACAGAAGTTGGACGGGTCGGCGTATTACAGAGCCGTTTGGAAGCTTCACCGAACAAGGTCTGATATTTTCATCACGTCCTCGATGTACTTCTTGGATTCGTCCCGTCTTCCATAGTTGTCGTGGTGCATTTTCTTCGTAAAGAAGCACAAGATCACCAGCTTTCAGATTGTTCGAGGCTTGAACATTGGCATAGTGCGCTGAGCGCAGGCTAAGAAGATATTCTCTCCTCCATCTTCTCCAAAAGTGCTCCAGTAACTGCTTGCGATGAAGCCACTTTCTTGTGAATGTAGATCTTGACCCTGAAGTATCGACATCTTCGTTATGGTAAGGAAGGCTTGTTAGTCGTTTACCGGTTAAGAAATGAGCCGGAGTAAGTATTTCCACTTCTGCTGGTGACGTTGACAAGTAAGTGAGGGGCTTGGAGTTTACTACTGCCTCTACCTCATACAATACCGTCGTTAATTCTTCTGGCGTAAGCTTTGCCTTGCCAAGGATCTTCCGGAGGCTGGCTTTCACAGTTCTTATCAATCTCTCCCAGAAGCCGCCCCGCCATGCAGCTCTTTCTGCGATGAACTTCCATTCTATTCTTCTTTGAGAGCAATATTCTTGTAGCTCTCCACTGAACAATACTCTTGCCAAGGAGGCGATTTCCTTTGACGCTTTCTTGAAAGCCTGCGCGTTGTCGGTGTATATTACGTCAGGCAATCCACGACGCGATAAATATCGCCGAAACGTGAGCGGGAAACTTTCTGCTGACAGTCCGGTGGTTAATTCAAGGTGTACTGCTCTTGTAACGGCACAAGTAAATAACACTATGTAGACCTTCGACGTACTGTCTTTCATATATAGAGGTCCAGCAAAATCGATTCCAACCGCTTGAAAAGGATCAGATCGGCGTACTCGTTCACTTGGTAATGGTGCAACAGGTGCGCTGCTGGGCTTTAAGCATGTCTTGATGCAAGCGTTGCATCCTCTGATGACTTTCTTTACAGTTTGTCTTCCGCGGGGTACCCAGAATTTCTCTCTAAGCTCGGCGAGGGTATCTAGCAGACCACCGTGGAGTGTACGCTTATGGCAGTCTCTTATGACAAGTTTTGTCAGTTGGTGAAGCGGAGGCAACAAAATAGGATGTTTAACTTCTTCCGCTTCCTGTGAGAATTGCAGTCATCCACTTACACGCAACCTTCCTGCCTTGTCGAGAAAAGTATGAAGCATTCTCAGGTCTGAATTGCGATTCAGCTGTAGTTCATTTTCAAGCTGATTGATTTCTGTTGCATAAATATCCTCTTGAGCCACCTTGACCCAGTAATTTTCAGCGCCGCTAATGTCTTCGGCTGTGAGCAGTGGTTGGCCCCCGATACATTTGTTTTTGCAGCTTTTAATGAAACGAAATACCCACGCTGTTATTCGTAACACTCTTGTGAGGCTTGAGTAGCGTTCAAGGTCCAAAATAGGCAACAACGTTCTCACATGTAAAACTTGCACGACGACTTTTGCTTCAGTTAAGTCTATATCATTACTCTGTAAATCTGCCTCCAGGGTGTGCATGGGCCATGCATCTTCCATTTCTGTCAACCATGGTGGTCCTTTCCACCACACTGCGTTTGTCTTGAGAAACTGCAGCTGAACTCCACGTGTAAGGTAATCCGCAGGATTATCAGTCCAAGGACAATGTCGCCATTGGCTCTTGTCGGAACAGCCTTGAATCTCAGCCACCCTATTCTCTACGAATGGCTTCCATTTCTTCGGAGACCCTTTTATCGAATGCAGTGTGACCTTGGAATCCGTCCAAAAGAATGTTTCTAGTGTGCACTTCTCAAGGGCAGTCTTCAGAAATTTCGCTAGTCTTGCTCCGAGCAAAGCGCCAAGAAGCTCCAGTCTTGGCAAAGTCACTTTCTGCATAGGCGCCACTCGTGACTTCGCCATTATGAGGTGGCTATGAGCACAATTCCTTTGGTCAAGAAATTTCAAATATGCACAAGTGCCATATGCCCTCTGACTTGCATCACAAAATATATGAAGCTGCATGGAGTGACTTTCGAGCCCAGTCTTGACCCAACGTGGGATAGTCGTAGAAGTAAGGTGCTGCAGATTTGAACACCAATTTTGCCACTGTAAGGCAAGGTCCGAAGGCAAATCTGCGTCCCAATCTACCTGTCTCTGCCACAACTCCTGAAACAATATCTTGGCTTGAATGCTGAAGGGTGCAACCATTCCAAGTGGATCAAATATCCTTGACACTGCTTGCAGCACATATCTCTTACACGGCTTTTGATCTTTTCCCAAGAAGCATAACGCGGATTTTGCGGCTACTGTCATCTTGTCTGTCATAGGATCCCACAAGAGTCCCAATATCTTGACAGCTCCCGAGGGTGCGCTATCTCCTTCACCCGTGGTAATAAGATCTCTCAGCAGTTTAGAATTCGACGACCATTTTCTTAGTCGCATTCCAGCGTCTTCCATTATATAATTTGCGTCTCTGTATACCTTTTGAGCTGAATCCTCACTATCTGCTCCTATAAGAAGGTCATCAACGTAGAAAGAAGCAGCAAGTAACTTGGCCGTTTCTTCTGTTTGATCCTTTACTCCCTTCAGGTGGTGTTGGAGTGTGGCGTTGAGTAGGAATGGGCTTGCTACTGTTCCAAAAGGCACCCTTGTCATGCGCCATTCCTCTATTTCAGGATCTGGTTTTTTCTTAGAGGGTATATCCTTGAACCATAGGAATCTCAATGCATCTCTGTCTTCCATTTTTACGCTAATCTGTAGAAAGGCTTTCTCTATGTCAGCCGTCATAGCAATACGGTTCATACGAAAACGTATGAGAAGAGCAGCCAAGTCGGCTAGTAGCTTTGGTCCTTTCTCGAGATGGTCATTGAGGGACGCTGAATCAGGATCGTGAGAGGATGCGTCAAAAACTACTCGTACTCGAGTAGTTGTAGACTCGCTTCGCACAACAGCGTGATGCGGCATGTAGTAGACCTTAGAGGGTTGCGCCTCAATTTGGCTAGGTACTCTCTCGGCGTGACCCATCTTCATATAGTTCCTGATGGTGGTATCATATTCTACGGCAAACTCTGGATTGTTCTTCATTTTCTTTCCGAGACACATCAGTCGCTTCCGTGCTTGCAATCGATTATCGTCTAGTTGTCCACAGCTTTCTTTCCACGGAAGGGCTACTTGGTAGCGACCGTTGACGAAGCCGATATCGTGATCGAATTTTTCTAGCACCATATTGGGTTCCTTATTTGGAGTGTTGTCGACTGGCGTAATTCCGATGCTCTCTAACTCCCAGAACTTCCGAAGTAGATCGTCGATAGAGTCAGTAGATGCACTTACTCGCAATACGCATGCGTTGAGTGCTGCTTCCAAAGAGGTGTTGAACGAAAGTGGTCCTTGTAACATCCAGCCAAATGCAGAACCCAGCGCCACCAAGTCTGCCTGGCCATGGTATCGTTTCATTTCGCCGGACATGAATTGCCATAGCTGGTCAGCACCAATTACAAGGCTAATACCAGGAACAGCAGCCATGCCTGGTAACAACAGCTTATCTGCAATGAGGTGTCCGTCGCTTTCAACGATTGTAACAAAGTCATGCTCGAGTGGTACTTGAACAACATTCTTGCAGACGAATGGTACTTCAATGGCCTGTACCAGGTATTCCCGATTGTCATACTGACTGCGAACTTTTAGTTCGACACTGCGATGTTGGATGTTAACCGAGCTTGTCTGTCCAAAAGTATTTAGCTGTAAATTCACAGATCCCAGTTCTTTCAAGCCAAGTGTCTTGGATACGTCTTCACGAATGAACGTGCGCTGGCTTCCACTGTCTACAATTCCACGAATGTAGGCCCTCTGCTTTTGTCCGATGATCCATGCCCGAAATGTCTGCAATAAAACCTCCGCATCCACGAACGAACGAGAGCTGGTATGAAGACTGTTCGCGGTTACGGGTCTTTTTTGTTCCGGCTTCTTAGGTTTCCACTTGGGATCGCACATTGAGGAGACGTGTATTCCTCCGCATGTTCCACACTTGACTTTTCGATAACAGTCTTTGGCAAAATGTCCTCTCACGGTGCATCGATAACATCGGTTTTCTGTAGACAATTTCTTCAACTTTTCTTCATGGTTCATGCTGCTGTAACAAACTGGAGTTGAGTGATTTGAAGACCCACAGAAGAGACAGTCCTTGTCTTTAACTTTCGAGGAAGATTGCAGGACAGCTGCTGTTGGTAAGGTGGAGTGCAAGTTTCTTCTCTCCTCGGGTGGTTTAGCTCATTTCTTTCCTTTAGAGTCATGAACGCCACTTCTTTCTCGGCTTTCAACTTCCACGCGAAGATAGGTCAAGAGTTCTTGCAACTCCTCATCGGCTGTCGCTGTCGTTGAATCTTGCTGTTGTACAGAGCCTGAACTGTCGATAGCAGACGGTGATGACTTTGAACTGGCTTCTTTTCGGTGATAGCCAATGACAATGTCTGCAGGCAATGCCTTCAATAGAATGTCCGTCATCATAGTTGCATAGCTTGCAGGACTGACGTTTAGACCTTTCAGGCCTCTGATATGGCACTGCACATAATCCAATAGCCTTCGAAGATTGTATACATCTTCTGAGGAAGCAACTGCTGGTAGTGTGCGCAGACGGCGTAGATGCTCCTGCACAATGCGACGCTTATCGCCAAAACGACTCTTTAGAATTTCCATGGCGTCGTCGTAGCACTCGCCTGTCGCTTGAAGACCAGAAATTGAAGCTGCTGCTGCACCGTTCAGAAGATTCTTCAGATATTGAAATCGTTCTCCTTTCGTCAGATTTTCGTTTTCATGCACAGATGCCTTGAATTGCTCCCAAAAAGCAGGCCAGTGACAAAGCTGTCCGTCGAATGTCTGCAACTGTAGAATTGGAAGCTTGATTGACTTGCGCGGCGCGCGATCATCGAGTGCATTTGATGAACCTGCAGCTGCGGAAGGGGCAGCCGTAGAACACTGATTTTGACGGAGTAGCCACTCCCGAGCCTTCAGCTCCCCCAACATTCCTCGCGCAGCATCTTGATAAGTAAAGACAGTTTCAAATTCTGTCGCGAACTCGTCCTCAGGGATAGCTTCTTCGAGATCGGCGTTAAGCTTGTCCAAGTCCTCATTATTTGCGTGTAGTCGTTCGATCAAAGATGAAATCTTTGCACTGTCAGCGCTTTCAATCACGGCTTTCGCTTCATTGATGAGACGCGTATTCATCTGGCGTCGCGCCGTTCGCTTTTCTTTAAGGACCTTGAGGCGGTTCATCTTGTGTTTCAAGCATGTGGGACCTCGCTCACCTTCTCAGATGAATGGTGAGCAGATGTCTTATCACGGCGAAGGGTAAAGGCGGATGGTCCAGTTCGGTCGTACCGGCTGTCTTTCGGAGGAGGTTTCCGCTGTCTCTACGACGTGCTGTCTTCGCTTTCAAAGTTCCCGATGAGCACTCCAGGCGTGTAGAGTCCCAGCGAACACTCCCGGGGGGTTTCGGCACCAGAATATAAAATAAATGGTCACGGCCTATGATGAAACACAACTGCATTTACATTATGTACAGTAATTGAATCGAATGCTGTCCATGGCGGACGCTGTCTCTTTCTTCCACTTTGTCGTCTTCTCCGTGCGTCCGTGCTCCCGCGTGCCTTGCAGTTGGCTTCTTCTTTTTCTCTAGCTCTTCGAAGAAGGGTAAATATTCAATAGGGCCTACTCAAGTTCCCATTAGTTTTCAGATCGACGCACACCGAAAAACAGGTGCTGCGTCGCGGAGGTCACGCGGCGGCGGTTGTGACGACAGTCGACTGCGAAGCGAGAAAGAGGCCGATGGAGGACGCTCACCAGGGGCCTAGCGGTTTGCGCGGTAGATACTGGAAGTACGCTACGGCCGAGGATGCTCACCAATCCAGAAAGGCGGTGCGACGTGCGAAGCGCAGGGAGCCAGGCGTTCGACCGCAAGTGTTGCTTTACACTGCTGACAGGATGCAACGTAAATAAGTCTGACCCCTCCGATCGTATAACTTAATACATTACCAAGGTTGCAGCAGGCTTTTGCCTTCACTTGTTACAGGAGTGTAACATGCTGCCAATTTTTTTTCATAGACCGAACTTTGGATGCTTATTTCGTTGCTCTCAACCGCCTAAGCGGCTAGATAGTTAGTGATCCCCAACGACATGCAGAATGTTGATGCTCTCACCGGAATTCCTGTTTCTTTTTCTGTGATGTTTCCGTATTGATACCTAAAACAGTCAGTTGTCTCTTTAAGTTCTTCTGGTTTTCCATATTTCTCGATATCCATCATTGCAGCATATTTGTTGTGGCTCACTAAAAGGAGACAATATTTGGTAACGTAGGATTCAGAAAAAATGATGTCTATATCAAGTTAAACATTTGCGAAAAGCTTAGCCACTATTATATGCTCAAAACATCAGACATGCGGTAAAAATTATTTAGGCAAGTTGCACTATACAATAATATGTTTCGTTTTTTGCAACTTCTGTTTATTGGTTCATTTTACAATCCAGGATTGTGTGCAAAATAGCACGCGTAAATCAACGATGGCGCGGACGCAGGACTAAATCATGGGAAAGCCGACCTGGCGAAAAGGTTTCTTGGTTAATTAAAGTGCAAGCTCACCTCTGGCAAGGGCGTGAGTAATTTCGTGCGCCATTACTGTTCCAATGCCACCATAGTTCAGTGACCTGCAAACAAATTACATGGAACAATAAATAACGCTTTTGCCAACAGTACAGTATAGACTAGGAGTGCCTGAAACTACTAGTAATAAGTGGTTTACACTACTATGACGAAAATCTGCTGAAGGCGTTACCTATATCTGCTTAGATCACTGCATAAGCCGTTGGAAGTTGCAGCGGCACAGCGAAATCGATTGGTTCTACGACGAAACAAATTCACAGTTGCACCAAAACAATCAGTCCAGAGCAATTCAGTCCCCTGTTTTTGCGGTGAGGCATCTGTTCCTGCAGTTAGCGAACGATTACAGCGAACGATGAAAGAGCGAACGTGGAACGAAGCGTAGGATTAAAGGCGCAAGAAGGAAAGCGGCGGAGGAGGGTATGGCGAAAGCGTCAGAAGAAAAGCGTAGTGCTGCGACGATGGCTAAGAGAAGGCGCTAAATTAGCGCGCGTCGTCTGAGAGGTCTGTCTGCGGCGGCTGCTATGAATCTCGCCCACGGGCTGCCTCTCGAGATCTCCAGATTAGCGAGGCAGCCGCGCCACATTGCGCTCTGTTTGCAACGTAGCGCACGAGACACATTGTCCGTGCCAGTCAATATATCGCGTAATGAAAACACGTAAGAGCTGCGCTCAAATTTCGCATCAGGTAGTATCGTAATGGTCAGTGAACATTTCATACTGCAATCGGCAGAATAATGCTGTGGGATGTTCTGTTGTCTTTTGAAGGCGCTGGCATGTATCTTTAAGTGAGCACCGTGTTAAAAAAAGTCTTCATATGAAACAACTGAAGCAACGCACGGCATTGCCAGAACTTTAAGCTCTCTTATAGGGTGTCCCAGCTGACGTTATGGTGTCCCAGCTAACGCTTCAACGAAAAAAAAAAACAATGAAAAGATTCTACGATTTCTATACTCTCCACCAAATTTGAGCGCAGCTGTACACGTGCCTTCATTTCGCGATATATTGGCTGGCGCGGAGAATCTGTTTCGTGCGGCACGTTGCAAACGGAGGGAAGTGCGGCGCGACGTCTTTGCTCATCGGGAGATCGCTGGAGGAAACGCGTGGGCGTGATTCACAGCCAGCCGCCGCAGACAACCTCCGCTAATGCAGCTCTTTGTCTCCATACAGACGACACGCGCTACTTCGGTGCCATCTCGTAGCCATCGCCGTCAAGCCCCTCGTGCGTGGCACTGCACTTTCCTGCTCACGCTTTCCGCCTCATGGTTGCACTGTGCTCTACTCCTCGCGCTCTCTTTCCTCTCGCCGCTTTTTTCATCCTCCGCTGCGCTCCGCGTTCGCTGTCATCTTTCACTGTGCTCGTTCGCTCGTTTACGCGGACGCTTGCTGCAAGAACGGGCTCCTAGGGGCCGCACTCTACAAACATGGTACAAGATAGGATTTTTAGAGCAACGGTGTTCGGTTGTTAGTCTTCTGGCGACCGAACACTGGGATTTTGTCTTGCGCCATCTTTTTAATTTTCAATAATTTGTTGTTGTTGTCGAACAGCTTGACTAACTTAGCTGGGACACCCGGTAGAGTTCTGTAAAGGATGGTAACGATTTTTGTTTAGATGACAGAGCCTTGGTATTTGCAGGCCCATTGCGATTACACTAAGCGCGATTGGGGAGTACAAAATTAATTGATAGTTATCGTAAAGGTTAACCATATGGCAGTTAAACTGTTTCTTTTTTAATTCTTGTTACCAGAAATGTTGTATCACGTGCTCTGGTCGTTGATGTGTCGTTTTTCGTGAGCACAAATGGGCGCGTTCTGGAGCAATGTAGAAAAATTAAGATAGCTGCAAGAATGTACATGAATGTTCTGCTGTCACATCGCGTTTTTAAGAAATCACGTTAGGCAGCAATTCAGCTGTGATAGCCTCTCATGTTTTAGTGTCTCTGCAATTGTGAGGAAAACGGCGGTATTATTCTAGGCGGTAAATATTATTTTCCAATTTATTGAACCACAAGTATGTTTACATTGCAGAGAACACGTGAAGGGAGCTAGCGGACAATAGTTTTTAGGAGTGAAATATCTGCCTTCTTTTTAAAAACGAATGAATCGCGTATCTTCTGAAATACAAATAAATACCTTGCTTAGACGTGGTACAATACATTTTGCCAGCAAATATTGCTGCAGCGGAATATGACGGCATTTGTAAATGTCTTTGTTTCAGTATTAAGGAGTGTACATAACTTTCCTGAGTCCCTAGTAGATTATATTGCACATTGTCTTCAATCCTTCTCTTCAACCGCTTACAATCCTTCTCAGGCTTGTAAGCAGTTGCGTAACATATTCACCTAGGATACGATATCAGACACGTGTGGAGCTGCGTGAACAGTGCTTTAATTCGACTTTGCTGTCAGTTTTTATGAAAATTGATATTATTTTGTCATAGGTGCTTTCTCGCCACAAGCAACAAAAAGCAACCATAAAGTGTGTCTTGAATACCGCGAAATTATATGAACATTCAGGATACAGCTCGAAAATGGCAACCCACCACAGAATGTTGAATCTTCATCACTGTGTTTAGCAAAAAAAGTGGATGTTTACCATATCATTCATGACGAGTCAGTTACTTCTTCCACGTACCTGTACATGTTGTTTATAACAGCATGTAAAAAAGTGGCGTTTTCATGTACACAACTAATAAGGAGGTAATAAACACAGACTTTAAAAGCAATTGTGCCCTGAACTGTTTTCAGGTCTCGGACGGCTTATATACGATATAGACGAAATTAAAATACATAAGAAAATTTGTATTTACGTATCCTCATAGTTCGTGGATACTCCAAGTGACTCACTCAAATGTGGCCCTTGCAACGATGTTTAGATGGGAAATAATAGCAAGAGGGCTAGAATCCGTCGCGTACATTATGCTCGCCCTTACATGTAAGATATGTCAAAGTAGCTTTATTTGGTCAACTGCGCGCTTATTATGGAGGAACATTTGCCGCATATTATGGAGGAAATTAAACAGGGCCCCGACCTTGTATTTTATTACAGCGCCGTTCAAGCAGCATTCTCTCAGCTATAGCAAGCATTTTCCGTCTAGAAAGTCAGGTTCACAGCTTTCACCTTGGTCGCTGACAGCTGCAAAAATTAATGAATTGTTCCATCAGCTGGAATTAAGCAGTTTTACTCCTCGCCGCCCGAGCGACCTCACGCGCCCGCCGGGCCGCAAGGCTCCGAGGGAGGGTAAGATACAGCCGCCCGGGCGGCTGTATCTTGAAAGCCCTATGCGGCGGGGCCAGAGTCCTCCTTACCTGGCGCTGTGTTTTTGCAGCTTAGTTCGCGTCGATGCGAGCGGCGGGACGAAGGTCAATTCGCTCTCTGCTGCGGCAGCGCTTACTCACTACAGCGTTTTGACAGCGGGTTTCCGTGGTCATCCAGTGAGATGCGTTTATGTTTTCTTGTGCGCAGGTGACACCATGCGTGTGTATTTAGTTAGTATGCTATTTTTACAAGTTTATACGGCCGATAAAGCTACTACCCTTACTTTGTATAGATGTCAACTTGTTTGCTATCGCAATCGATGCTTCGCCTTTCGGGCGAAACTGCGACGTTTATTTGTTCTATTTTTACTTATATCTAGTTTAGAAGCTCCGCAACATGAAAGACTGCTCCGTTTACTAGGCATCTCATCCTAATGTAATTCTGTGGAATTTGTACATGCATATGCAGAGGTGTCGAGGTCCCTGGCAAGCACTATACAAGTGCACAAGTCCGACAACTGAAGTAACTTACCAAGGAAGTCCACTTTCAAAAAACGGAGATTGGATACCGCCGAGAGGATATACTGAAATTACAAAGTGCTGTAGTTGGTTACCCATGATAAATTTGGATTTCAATCATTTCAAACAGCATGCTGTAGAGCTGCGAAGCGTCCCCACAGTTTTGTATATAATTTTTCCCAACAGCTACGGGGTCATGCAAAAGAAAGAAAGCAATGTCACATATCTAAAAAAAACATTTGAGCAAATATATATTAATTCATCTGAGGCGCCCCGCGGCTCAACACCATTTACTTTCCTGCGGCGCGCACGACCGGTGGCTATAGACCTAAACTTTAAGACGTTGCCTGCACATGAACTATGTTCAACTGTTTTGATGCTTCATTTTTTCTTTCTAATTTTCATGAGTGCTGCTCTTACACGTATCAATATAATTGTGCTTCAACACCGCACCATCCGTTTACAAAAATTTGTTGTCCATCGTGGCTGCGAGAAAAGTTTGTTTCAAGAGTTGTAGTATAGCGCTGCTTATTCGGGGGCACTGGGGCACGCAGGTGGAAGAAACTGGTCAATGTTCATATTTGAGAGAGCGTAAAAAGAGAGAACTACACAGGATAGGCGCTGTCCATGAACAGGATCGGCACTGTCTATTGGAAAACTTACTGCGAACATGCAGTCAAAACAATGCCAAGCAGAAATTGAAACAGCGAAAGAGGAGTTCTTTAACCACTATTGCAACGCTACTGAGCACCAACTCTCAAAAATTCTGGAAAGTAATAAACCTTAAATCCTGCACATGTAGTCTTATATCTCTATTAAAGAATGGTGATATTCTTTTGCCCTCACAGGTCGCCCCAGAATTGAATCGAACTTGTAGCTCAGTGTTTGCCGACGAAATCCCAATGCCCCCAAGTGGGCATGCTGGTTCTATAATTGCCACCATGGACGGCATTCTGGTTAGGTAAAAAGGAATAGACGAAGCTATTGACCTTTTGCCAAATAATTCGTCCTGTTCCTCACGGTATCTGCCCCAAACCATTGAAACTAAAGTAACAATAGCCTGCATTTTCACTGCATTGTTTCAGCAGTCTATTCACACAGGTTGCGTGTCTAATGCATGGATAATTCCTCGTGTTATACCTATGTTTAGATCTGGAGACCGTTATGCACTCACAAATTACAGACCAGTCTCCTTAACAAGCATACCCTGTAAAATACTTTAAGACAATTTCATTTGGAAAAACGAAGTACTTAGAGCAGCGCAACTTTTTTTTCAGAAACCAGCATGGGTTCTTGCGTGGACGTTCCTGCGAAACACACCTAATTGAACAGATGACTGACCTTCATGGTGGTGTACCAACCCAATTAGAATAGACGCTGTATTCATCCATCTCGCAAAATCGTTTGATAAGGTGTGTCGTAATCGTTTTAAAATGAAACTGGATACCCTTAGCATAAGCGGCAATGTGATGAACTGGATCGTCAATATTCTAGGTGACCGACAGCAGTTTGTTTCGGCATACGAATCGTGCTCCGCACTAATACATGTAAAATCATATGTGCCCCAGGGATTCGGGCTTGGGCCAGCTTTGTTCCTTATTTACGTTAATGCCATAAACAGTAACCTTTCTTCTACTGTCCGGTTATTTGCTTAGGAATTTGTTATTTACAGAAAGATTTATAGTTCTTAGGATACTAACATACTGCAGTCGGACCTTGTGGAAAGCACACAGTGGTGCGAAAAATGGCAGTTGGGGATTAACATCTCGAAAACAAAAACCATGGCGTTTACCACGACCCCTGTACCCGGACTTGTTCTTACACCATTAATAACGTAGCCATTGAAAAAGGGTCCACAGTGAAATATCGAGACTTTCGCATTTCTTAAGACCTGACATGGCACCAGCACATCGATTACATAAGTAGAAAAGCTTCCAATACCCTCGGTTTTGTCAGGCGCCACCTCTACTCCGCAAACCAAGCGACCAAACTTTTAGCATACATTACGTACCACTGTCGTTGAAAAGAAGTGTGCAATCATTGCATTCTAACGGTGCTGACATATGGGGCAGAAACTTGGAGGTTAACAAAGAAGCTCGAGAACAAGTTAAGGACCGCAAAAATAGCGATGGAACGAAAAATGTTAGGCCTAACGTTAAGAGACATGAAGAGAGCGGTGTGGACCAGAGGGCACACGGGGATAACCGGTATTCTAATTGACATCAAGATAAAAAAGGGGAGCTGGGCAGGCCATGTAATGCGTAGGATGGATAACCGGTGGGCCATTAGGGTTACTGAATGGATACCAAGAGAAGGGAAGCGCAGTCGATGATGACAGAAAACTAGGTTGAGTGATGAAGTTAGGAAATTCGCAGGCGCAAATTGGAATCAGCTAGCGCAACACAGGGGTAATTGGAGATCACAGGGAGAGGCCTTCGTCCTACAGTGGACATAAATATAGGTTGATTATGCTGAAGAAATATGAAAATATTGCCTCTTTGATTCGAGCGCTCACTTTGTTTGGTTTGCAAATTTTGCTGTGTTGTTTAGCTCGGCATTTTTCTAAACATGGAACAGAGGGGTGATGCATGGGACAGCGATGTTTACCTCCATCGCGTCCCGATTAATCATCTGAATCTGGTCTGACTGCTTCATCGTAAGCCGGTTCTTCTTCTTTTCGGGGTTTTACGTGCCAAAACCAGTTCTGATTATGACACACGACGTAGTGGAGGGCTCCAGGTTAATTTTGACCACCTGGGGTTCTTTAACGGGCACTACCACGCAAACACAGTGGCCGCATTTCACCTCCATCAAAATGCGGCCACCGCGGCCGGGATTTTATATCGCCATCTCGTGCTCAGCAGCGCAATGCCTTAGCTGACTGAGCCACTGTGGCGGGTACCAGCGTAAGCTAGTGAAATTGAGTCTGATAGATTATGCATTACTGTAGTACAGACCGAACACTATTACCGGCTGTCTTAGTACGGGATCCTCCACATTTGGGGGCAATCCCTCGTATCAGCAGGAAGGTGAACTTTGGCGTATCCTTTTTAGAGCGAAAGCTGTATATGGCTAGGCGAAACGAAAAACCGTTCGTCCCATGTTTCGATAAACGTCTGTTGGCTGCGCCGTCATTTCCGTAGTTCTCTACATCGCACCCAAGCGCGCCCTCCATTGGCAGCGTCGTTAGTGACGTCGTTAGCGAACGCGTTCCCGCCATTGCCACGTTGACGCTGCTTTGCCCGCAACGCCTCCTCCTCGGCTCACCGTTGTCGCATGCATTCGATATCTAGAGTTAGCTCTGCGTCATGGTTAGCAGCATCCGCACGCCATTGGTGCTTGCGTTCCACTTATCGATTTCAGCCTGGACATTTCGACGCAGCCGAAGCCAAAGTACAGTAGCCAAAGTGCCACTCGAGAAACTCCCGCCGAAAGCGGGCGTTGACCCCGGCGAACCCGTTCCTGCCATTGCCACGTTGACGCTGCTCTGCCCGCAACGCCGCCTCCTCAGCTCGCCGTTGTCGCATGCGTTCGATATCTCGAGTTATCTCGGCGTCGTGCTTAGCAGCATCCGCCCGCCATGTAAGTTACATGTTTGGTTTACGGGTTACATGTTTGTGTAAACACAAACATGTAACCAATAATTGAGAAATGCTTCAATACAGCGTCAGGATTAACCCACTGCTAAACAATTTACGGGGCCGCACGTTTCAGCTTCGCTGGTTAATCATCTGTACGGAGTGCTTGGGCGATGTTTTTTTTTATTATTATTTGCAAAGCCGCTTTGATTTTGTTCCTGACTCGCGAATATCGAGAACAACGATCCGTACGTCTACTTCAGGGAGCGGGCCCGATCCGACACAAAGTTCAAGAGAGAGAGAGAGAGAAATTTATTTACAGAAAGGCAGAGAGGTCGGCCTGAGCTGTAACTTGCTCTGGCCTGCTGCTCTACACTGGGGAGAAGGGACGGGGAGGAAAAGGGCTGATGGATGATAATGATAAGAGGAGGAGGTGTGTATGTACAATTTTACAACGTTGTGGCATCTCTAAAGCCGTGCGTCTAGCCCAGTGGCTTGTAGAAAGACTAAAGTGGCACTGGTTATCAGGGCTGCGCTGTTTGCATTGGGCCAAGGACCTAAAAGAAACTCGTCTGATAGGGGCCTCTTATGGACTTCGGCAATTGAAGAGAGCAGTTTCTGTCGTTCTTGCGCGTACGCCGGACAAACGCAAAATATATGGTCAAGTGTTTCTGGTACCTGGCAGTATTCACAATTGGGGCTAATGCCACTGCAACCAATCATATGTCTGTAACGAGTCGTGAATGCGACACCAAGGCGTATCCGGTGCACGATGCTTGATTGGCTTCTTTTGAGCTTGTGAGGAATGCGGTATGTCATTTCTGGGCCCCATTTATGCACTCGTTTGTGTTGATGATCTGGTTTGGTCCAGTGCTGCAACGTACAATTGCGTATTACGCAACGAAATAGGGCATTTGTGTCTGTCCGTGAGAATGGGATGCGTACTTCAGTCGCATTATTTAAAGCAGCTTTCGTTTCAGCGTCTGCCTGCTCGTTCCCTATCACACCACAGTGCGAAGGTATCCATTGAAAGGTGATAATATGGCGATTTCTATTTGCAAGGTCGAGAAGCTCTGCGATTTCTATAGCAATTGAATAATACGGGCTCCGCCTGAGAACACAGTCAATGGTTTGAAGAGCTGGTTTGGAATCACAGAATATCGTCCATGCGCGAGGAGGCTCCTTGGAGAGAAATCGAAGTGCCTCCCGGATAGCAGCAAGTTCTGCGGCAGTTGATGTTGTCCTATGGTCTAGTTTAAACTGCCGTGCGACGATCATATGTGGAATGATTCCTCGTTGGAGGAATCATTGGAGGAGGAATCATTGGAGGAGGAAGTTGAGGCATATGGCGTGACAGGCATCCGTAAACACGTGTATGGTATCACCGTACTTTGCATAAAGGTGACACAGAGTAAGCTGCTTAAGGCCAATGGATGCAATGGACGTCTTTTTTGTAATTCCGTGAATCTGCAGAGCAACAAACGGTTTAGGCAGAACCCATGGGGGTGTTATCGGAATACAGTCGGGAGAAGTGAATCAAGTGCCTCACCATCCAGGTTTTTGAACTATGCATATGGTAGGTTTTCAGGGCGTAATGCAGAGTGCATCTTGGTGGCCTCATTGCCGCCAGCAAATGGGTCGCATATTACCCAATAATAAATAGCACAAGCAATTATGCAAGGCACCGACTTATTGTGAAGGTAGATAGGTTAAAATATGAGGCATGCAGCTCAGCAATGCTCTAAAGAATAAACGTTACCGAATTCTTTGTCCCTAGGGTTAAAGAAGGCATTCACAGGTGACGGGCTGTAGAACCACCTGTGCAGACAGAAAAAACATGTTTTTAGCAAGGTTATATAAAAAATAATGCTATGTCAAGATTTGCATGCAGCAAGTGCAAGAAGCCTTTTATTTATTATTATTTCACTTCATTTCATTGTTATTTTCCTAAAGACCCTGGAGGGGATATTGCATAAGGGGTGGGTTTGTACAGAGCGCATCTTTGTCACGATGATCTATAGTGCAACTTTATTTGTTACGCTTTGCATGAAGCTTTATAGGAATTTGATAGTACGGTACTAATGTTCTGGGAAAGTCCCTATCAGTATTTGGCTGATCTGGGAAAAAATGAACCAGGAAATGTTTTAGTACGGGCGCGCGGGCAAGTAACTTATCGTTCCTGACCAGTGCATGAGATATGCGAGGTGCAGGGAGGATGTAAAGGGCACGATTAAATGGTGAGTGAAATAACTTGTTGGGGAGTGAATAACAGCATTGCAACGCGCCACCGGAAAGATAATTGGTGTTATGCACTACTGGGCGTTATGGAATGAAACGCTGATGTCACATGAATACGAAGCATGAATGAATCTTGCGGCACGATTTTGACCGGATTCGAGAATGTCTGTGGCACTTTCTTCGGGTGGTTTCTAGATGGGGGATGCCGACTCTAGCTCAAATCTCAATAATAATGTGTAAGCAAGTAGTTTTACATGCTTCGGACCATTATGAAAATGAGGTTTTAGGAAATCCAATGTTTTATGCGCTCATGACGTGATGTTAGCCATGTGCGCGTTCCGGGACAGCTTGTTAGACAGTCACTACGAGGTATTTAAATATAGTTACTGATTCAAAAGGTAAGAGAAGTAAAGGGGGTTACAACGGCAAGTGAAAGAAAGAAGTTTGCATTTATTACAGTTCAAGGACATTAACGAGTCATCGCACCATTGTAGGATTTTATCGAGGTCATGCTGCAAGATTGTTTATTCCGATGAGGTAGTAATGGTTCTATAAATAACACAAGGCATCAGCGAATTTACGGATATTTGAAGATACGTTCAGGGCCAGGTCATTAATGTATATTAGGAAAGGAGAGGGCCAAGAATAGAATCGAATATTGAGGTAGACCTGATGACTTTGGAAGTGGATTAACAAAGCGATTGTTTATTAATACTATACTTGTCATTGTTTAGTCAAGAATGCCTCAATCCAATTCAGGACATCCGGGTGCAATTTCAAGATGGATAGTTTTAGAATTAGGCGTTGGTGCAGTACTTTATCAAAGCTTTAAAAGCTTTTGATAACGAAGCGCACAGATTTAAGATATCGGTTTGTACGTTAACGCCAAGGCGGGCAAGCAGATCATGAAAGAAGATGGCAGGTTGGTTTTCGCAAGAGACATTTCTACGAAACTCATGCTGTGAATGGTGAAATAAGGTGATATTGAAGGAAATTCTTGATGTATGCGTAAATGACGTGTTCCAGAAGCTTGCATGATACGCTGGTTAGGGAAATCGGTCGATAATTTAGTGGTGAGTTTTTTGCTACCGGATTTGAACGCGGGGACGACCTTGCACACTTTCCAGTCATCTGGCATGATACCTATTGATACAAATAGCATAAACTGGAGAACTATTTCTTATTTTCTTCAACAGTTTCCCGTTTATGTCTTCAAGTCCAGATGCTGATGACCACTTGATTTTTCTATAAGAGATGAAATACCGTCAATAAAAAAACTAATTACAGGCATGGGGAATGTCATACTACTAGAAAAATTAACTGAACCTCTTGAATAAACCTTGAGTGTACCTCTTGAGTAAAAACGGATATGAATGCGTTATTGAAAACATCAGCACATTCTCCGCCCGAAATAGTTTCTCCTGAATCATTAGTAAGAGTGGTAGTACTTACTGTCTGAGGGTTGATTACCTTCCAGAATTCGCGAGGGTTACTAGTTAACATATTAGGTAAGACATTGTTAAAAAATCTTAGCATTACGTATTGCTGACAGATAAGCTTTTAAAAGCGTAAGCATGTCTATGGTTTCCGAACAAGAAAACTGGCCGAGCGTCCGTCCGTCCTCCGCGTAAAACGATCCTTTTCCAGATAGAGCCAGCAGCAATGTTTTCGTCAACTGTGGAAGAGGACGACGAACGCGCGAGCAACGCGCGTTCGTCGTCAGACGCACGAGTGCGTCTGTGTGACCACGTGACGTGTGCAATCATGCACGCACTAGGCACACCTTTTGTAAGCCGGGACTGTGGAGCAGTCGTGGCATTGGAACGGAACGTCATCAGTGCCCATGGTGCGGCCACCTGCCTTAGTTTGCTTGCGTCATCACTTCACGTTGCGCCGCCTTCCACAGCAGTTCGTGTCGCCGCAGCGATATTGCATTTACCGCAATGGTGCCAAGACGACCGTAGCCGCTGAGCAGTGCTAGGATTACCAGTGTTGTTGAGTTACCAGTGTTGAGTGTGAGCACTCAACACCACGTCGTTGCTACGAAATGTTTACGCATCGTTCAGATAACAGCCTGAGGTGATTCTAGGTAATTTTTTTTCAGCTGTGTGATGAAGCAACCTGACGAACAAGAGGGAAACAGAGGAGGGAGCGCCAAGGAGAATAAAGAAGTGATTAATGGCGACGTGAATCACATTTGTTGTGGGGTAGTATGTACAGTACCACTACATATTTTGATACAGCCGCCGGCAATAGAGACCGTGATTTGGGTGACATTCTTTGCTGAGGACTCTGGTGGCCGCTTCGTTTTCAAGAAGTGCCAGGTCCAAGACGAATATACCTTCGAACTTCCTATAACACGCTACCACAGGTGAGCACGTCGGCATTGTCTTGGCCGAAGCCTCCATTTCATCCAAGGAACTTCTCGACAAAGGGTCAGCAAAAGTAAATCTACCGGCACCTTTATTCGGTGAACTTGTGTTGACGCCGCTGGAGACATTCCCTAGCATTAAGCCATCTCCATTTGACGTCCGGTCGCCTATTATGTAGTCATTGACGATACAGCAGCAGTACTTGTCGCAGCAAAACAAGCTCATGGAAATGTTAATGTCAGCGGTGAACCTTCGTGAGAGTCGTCGTGTGTAAAGCGTACGGCCAGAGATATTTGATGGCTCCTCTGACAGTCCAGAAAGTTTGATAGATTTCTACGAGCAGGTTGAGGAATACAACGAATGGAAGTCCGAACAGAGACCGTGTAGTTAACATGCGGACCATTT
>NC_051164.1:43580870-43621085 GCF_013339745.2 Dermacentor silvarum | reverse complement strand
TTAGGATGCGTTTATAGGGCATTTTCGGCGGCAAGCTAGCAAGTGCTATCGTGGCTATAACAAAAAAAAAAAGAAAACAAGAAAAACAAAAGCTAGAGTGGGTCAGTGTTAGAGTAGCTGACTCCCCGTAGCGGGTCCGGGTTCTGTCCCGGTGAGAACTGGGTATTTCTTGTTTTTTTTTGTTTTTTTTTTTGCATTCCTGACGATAGCTGCGACGGACACCAGAGTCCGGCGGCTGCAGCGGTGGCGGACACCATCGCCAACCAAAACGGTTATCAGAATGAGCTCATAACAGCTTACGCTCTAAAACAAAATGGTGGAATCGGGAATTGTCATGTGATTTTAGAATTCTAATGCCACAACAAATAATTAAAAGTCCTCCCTTTTTCCTACTTCACGGGTTTTCCGGCTGAAGGCAGCGCCGTTTCCCTCTTCGCCTCGCAGTGGCGAGTGCTTGGAGGCGAGAAGTGAACCGATGTCAAATATCAACAAAAATGTCACTTTTGATATTTTTTGTTTATCAGCTGCTGCTCTAATATACAGAAAATTGTATCCGTTCGGATTTGTCCCATTTTCATAGTACAGTGTGTATACAGAGTGTCTCACGTAACTTGACCCAATATTTTAAATATGAAAGGTGCGTCGGAAGCGAATTGAAGCAAAGGCATACTACTCGCACTGGCCTATAGTAACTCAGGTCATTTTTTTGTTTTCCCCTAACTCACTCATTAATAAAGTTTATTTACCCAACCTTTTTGGAAGCCAAGGAGTGCGGATGCCCGTCGGGTGGACTCCGCAGTTTTCATATGATTCTCGGTGGAAAATCACAATCTGGTGGAGAATATCCACTGATAATCGAAAGAAGTGCCAAGGACCCCAAGGATACCATTCTCTACCAGGTGGGCCGATTTTTCGACCGTCAATCGCTCTTTTTCTCCCGCTACGTGTGGCGGGAGAGCAAAGCCTAACGCGAAAGCCTCAACACCAGTGTCTCCACCGTGGCGGCGGTTGAGAGAGCTCGGCCTAGCGCGCCGACGGAGTTTTCCGGGGACCCCCGTTCCCCTCCGAGAGTTTTTGCTGGTGCTGTAAGGGAGTTCATGAACGTGGAAGACAAAGAAGTGCAACGGGAGGAGTTCATGAACGGGGAAGACAAAGAAACGCAACGGGAGGAGTTTGGAAAAGAATCAGGCTGGTGTGAAGTTAGAAGAGGCGCGAAGAAGCGATGCAGCAATGGAAGAAGCTTCGTCGAGGAGGCAGCAAGACACAAATGGAAGAATGACCGCAACGTACGTCAAATCATCAGAGCAAGTAGGATGCCTAGCCTACCGAAAGAAGATTACAGAGTGATAGTGCGTCCACGTGGCGGACTTAACCTCTCGGACTACAAGCTGGATCGCATTTACTGCTGCCTGCGTAATGCTGCTGGTGTCGGTCGAGAGACAGCGGAGGAAGACAGCATATGTATAAACAGCAAGCAAAACATAGTGGTGCTCAGCACGCCATCCGATGACCGGGCCAGGAAATATGGAGCTATCAATAAGCTTCGCTTTGGAGAACGAGAATTTGGTGCAAGCGCTTACAGAAAGGAATATCCAAAGAGGAGAGTCCGGAGGACATAGTGACCAGTCTGGTCACGCCGCGCAATCCTGGGGTCTTGCACGCCAAGAGAATGGGTAACACAGACAAGGAGGAGGAGGAATAAACATTTATTGCGGAACCAGCACTTTAAGATGGCCGGGCTAAGCCTCCCATGAGGGGACGTCGAGGGCTTGCCTCGCCGCCGCCTCACGGGCGTGCTGGGTCGCCCAGGTTTGGTCGTCGAGGGTGGAGCTCCGCAGAGCCTCACGCAACCTCTACGAGAGGGTCGTAGTGTTAATGTGTGTGTACTGTGCTGGGCACTCCCACAGCATATGCGGAAGCGTAGCCGGGTGAGTGCCACAGCACCGGCAGTTGGGGGTATTGTAAACTTCAGGGAATATAAGGTGGAGGCGGGCGGCTGAAGGGTACGTATTTGTTTGTAGCAGACGCAGGGCTAGCCGTTGCGGCCTGCGCCCGGCTGAACTTGGGGTGAGGTGGGGGGAAGGTTCGGCGACTAAGGTAAAATGCCTTAACGAGATCGTTGTAAGTAGTCAGACTGTCCCTGGTGTTCAACTCGTCTCCGGTGTCTCCGGCGCGGTTGACTATAGTCCTCGCGCAATGGAGTGGGTGACCTCGTTGAGGTTGGGGAGGTGTGGGTGGACAGTGCCCGCGTAGGCCGGGATCCATGTCAGGGAGATCATGCTTTCTTTAGAGTGTGGTGCCTGGCGGAGGATACGAAGAGCTTGAGGAGAAATACGGCCTTTGCTGAAGTTAGTGACGGCTGAGCGAGAGTCACACACGATGGTGTGACAGGTGGGATCTAGAATGGCCAGGGCGATGGCCACTTCTTCAGCCGTTTCGGTAGTGGGGGTAATGACGCTGGAGGCGTGGTGTAGGACTCCATAGCGTGTGGCGACGGCCACAAATCGTGTGCCATGGGAATATTGGGCTGCATCAACAAATGTAACGCCAGGAACACGAGCAAAGGCTTTTATGATTGCTCCGGTCCGAGCTTGGCGCCGGGCCCTGTTATATTCAGGTTGCATATTTCTAGGAATAGGGTCTGTGTGGATCCAGCTACAGATGTCAGTTGGTATCGATTGTTTGGGGCCCTGCTGCTGATGGTAAGTAAAGCCAAGCGTAGATAGAATAAAGCGTCCCGTTTCAGTAAGGGTGAGCCGTTCAAGCTGACAGCGTTGTTGTGCTTCAATGAGTTCGGCAAGGGTGTTGTGAACTCCAAGTTGGTTGAAGAGTTCAGTACTGGTGTAATGCGGGAGGCCAAGTGCTTGCTTGTAGACTCCTCGTATGAGGGTGTCGAGCTTGTTTTGTTCAGCCCGGTACCAGTTGAGGTACGCAGCAACGTAGGTGATGTGACATATGACGAAGGACTGCACGAGGCGTAGAAGGCCTCGTGCAGTCCTTTGTCACATGCCACATCACCTACGTTGCTGCGTACCTCAACTGGTACCGGGCTGAACAAAACAAGCTCGACACCCTCATACGAGGAGTGATCGTTTTATTTGAAGGTTTTCACGTTCCAAGCTATGTGAGATATGGAACGATGCTTATTCGATGATCCTTGTACAAAAAGCGTTAACGTGGTCGTTTTACTTGAAAGTTTTCACGTTCCAAGCTATGTGAGATATCGAACGATGCTTATTCGATGATCCTTGTACAAAAAGCAGATTGACATATGCTATGGATGTGGAAGAACAGGGCACAGGGTTGACGTGTGCCCCAACCCTGAAGACAAGATTTCCCGAGGGTGCGGGTGCAAGAATCCACAACACGACCACAACGGCCAAGCGGAGTGCCAACTCTGCGGCAGAGACCACCTCACGGGAGACAAGAAGTGCGACGCAAGATACAAGATACCGTGCCTGGTCAGGAGACGTCGATGGGAGCGACGGAGTAGGGAAGAACAATATTCCGAAGAGTACTACAACCACAACAACAAAGAAGCCAGAGGGAGCAACAACAACAATAATCATAACACGATATCTAGCAAGCATTCATCAACCGACAAAGAAGAAACAAGCAGGAAAAACTACGGGCGTGACCATGGGAGAGACCGGTCCGGTTCCTTCCCGAGACTGTCCAGGGAAGCCGGCCGCGGACGCTCCAGGTCCAGGTCCAGGACCAGATCCCGGACCAGATCAAAGTCGAGGCCGAGGTCCGATTCGAGCACTTCTCGAGGGGAAGACGGGAGCAAAGCGCAGGTGAGCTGGGCAAGCGTGGTCTCCGGCACTAGTATTTAATCTCCTAAAGCTAAGGGGTCCGCCCTAGAACAGGAAATGAAAGAGATTAAAAAGATGTTAGAACAGGTTACTCGAGAGAATGCAACGCTTAAAGAAGAAATCAAGCAGGTTAGGGCAGAAAACACTAGGCTACAGCAACAAAATAGAATAGCAACACACCCTCCGCCAGTAGGACGCCGACGCCTAGTCGATCCCCAACACCCGTTCCCGCACAAGCGAACGGGGAAGCACCACCACACAAAAGGAAGGCGCAAGAACCGATTGAGAAAAAGAGCGACTTTACAACCAGCGAGGTTATGGGAACGTTTGAAGAAATGTTTGATGGGATACAGACAACAAATCAAAAACATTTATGTAGAGATTAAACAAAGATTCGATGGATTAGAAAATAGAGTAGCGGCAGTAGAAAGCATACCAAAGGATATTCGGCCGACAGGCGCGGGACCCGTTAAATGCAAACCGTATAGCAGACCGACTGCGGTGGAAAATAGCTAGGCCACCGGGGAAGATCAGATAAATCAATATGGCGCCGCGTAACCAATACGCGATTTGGCAATGGAACTGCCACGGGTACCGTCGCAAGCGAGGAAACCTGCAGCAGTTCATAACTAGCAAGGAGCCGCCAGATGTCATCGTCCTGCAGGAGACCGCGGGATCGCAATATTATCGGGTTATAAATCTTACAAAGCTTCCGGCGAGAAGGCAACCACCACGACGCTGGTACACAGAAACCTCGTGGCTGTCAAGCACGATACCGGAATGCGAGGCGTAGACCACGTCCTTATTGAAATAATTCCGTCCCGCAAAGAAGCAGGAAGTCTATTTATTCTGAACATATACAGTCCATCCCGGCACAAGCCGAAATTCGGTCCACTCTTCTGCAAAACGTTGAGTGTTGCCGACAAACAGGCGCTGGTCGTGGTCGGCGATTTTAACGTGCCACACGCTGCTTGGAGATACAGCTCAGGGAACATTAAGGGCCGAAGCCTATGTGCAGACGCTCAGCACGAAAGACTAACGCTCATAACTGATCCTCAAGCACCCACCAGAATAGGAAACAGTGTAAGCAACGACACGACACCAGATCTCACGTTTACAAAAAACGCAGCAGATTCTCGATGGAAGAACATACAGGAAAGCTTAGGTAGGGACCATTACATTGTCGTCACAACGGTACAAGCAGGCCCAAAGAAAAAGAGGGGTAGAGAACTGAAACTTGTAGAATGGTACTCTTTCCGCAAAATCCGAAAGGATTTTGCAGAAAGAGTCGAGAAATGGGCAGAGAAACTGCAACAAAGTGTTAAACGAGCTACCAAAACTGTTCCAAAAGAGGCAGGATTAGAGGAGATGGATAACAGATTATTGCATATGTGGGAAGCGAAAGGTAGTACGCTGAAAAGGTGGAAAAAGCAATAACATAATCGGAAATGAATGAAGAGAATTGCGGAACTAGACAAGCAAATCGAACTTTACGCGAATAGGTTAACCCAACAAAATTGGGAAGCCACGTGCAATTCGATGGAGAGGCAAATGGGTATGTCTAAGACCTGTAACATTCTACGATGCCTCTTGGATGCCGAGAGAACAAAAACTGTACAAAGACACAATGTACAGAAGGTTATACAGAGCTACGCAGGTACAAAAGAAGAGCTCTTTCGAGAGCTGCGAATAGAGATGCGAATAGAGAACGACTCCCGGATAACAGCGGCAATGAGAATCCTGATCTCGATGCCCCCATTACGGAGACAGAAGTCAGATATGAACTTACAAAATTGAACCTGAAATCTGCACCAGGGCCTGATGGGATAACCAACAAAATGCTCAGAAACCTCGACAATGAATCCATCCGAGCTTTCACAGACTACATGAATAAGTGTTGGGAGCAAAGTCACATTCCCAGTCAATGGAAAGCAGCTCAAATCATGTTTATACCGAAGCCTGGAAAGAAACTACAACTGACAAACTTAAGGCCCATATCGCTAACATCCTGCGTCGGTAAACTCATGGAACATGTGGTTCTCACACGCCTCACGAGATACATGGATGATGGAGGACTTTACCCACATAGCATGGTTGGATTTCGACCAAAGTTATCGATGCAGGATATTATGCTCCAACTGAAACATCACATTATAGATGCGGGCGCGAACACTCTAGATACCAAGGCGAGACTATGGCTCGATATAACAAAGGGATTTGACACTGTCACGCACAAGGCAGTACTGCAAAATCTCCAAGAGCTGGATGTAGGACGTAAAACATACGCGTACATCAAGGACTTCTTGATGAATCGTACGGCAAAGATTACAATTAGGGGAACCAAATCGGAGGAGATCAAACTAGGGAATAGGGGTACTCCGCAGGGATCGGTCCAATCCCCCTTTCTATTCAACGTGGCAATGATTGGTTTTCCTGCGAGACTCGAAAAAATAGACGGACTCGGACACAGCCTATACGCGGACGACATTACCCTCTGGGTGGCGGCTGGAAGCGATGTGCATGTGGAAGAGATCCTGCAAACAGCAGTAAACACGGTCGAAGACTACATCAGAGACAAGGGACTGCGATGTTCTTCTCAAAACTCGAAACTTCTGCTCTATAGACCCACATGCAGAGGTCGAAAAAGCAGTAAGGAAAGGCTGGACGTTGTGGTCACAGTAGAGGGCACTAGGATACCGATAGTGGAGAGCCTAAGAATACTGGGACTCCGGATATCCGAAAACGGCTATAATGGAGAAACCATTAGACTACTGGATAATAGTGTTCACCAAACAATTAGACTAATAAAGCGGATATCCAACAGAAACTATGGCATGAAAGAGCGCAATCTCATTCGATTAATAGAAACATTCGTAATCAGCCGCATCATATATGTGGTCCCTTACCTTAAGCTCTACGCTGCGGAGAAAGCCAAGATAGAATGCATCATCAGAAGGGCGTATAAGCAAGCCTTGGGACTTCCAGCAAATACGTCAAACGACCGGTTGCTAGCACTCGGCGTGCACAACGATTTAGACGAACTTATTGAGGCCCTGAGAGTGGCGCAGTATGAAAGATTTATGGAGAGTTTGACGGGCAGACACATCTTATACCCGTGTCACACGGGCACGTTTGGAAGGCCTTCCAGTCGACGGCCTTCGAAACGCCACAACTCTATCGACTCAAAGGAGTTGTCGCGCTGCTACACGGCACATTTGAAAGGCCGTTGAGTGGTTCAGGCGTTTCTCGCAAAATTGTGTGGCGCTGCGGATCTTTATTTTCGTTTTCATGTCACCAAAAGTTAAACAACATTAAAACCACTTAAAAGCACTATAATTTCTTTTATCTTTGTTTATACGGCGAAATGGCGGCGATATGACGGCAGCCGGCAGCACATGAAGTAGAGGGAAAGTGTACATGGAGGAAGGAATGAACACAAGCACGTCGCTGTTGTCGAGAGTACGTGCAGTTCGCACATATCAAGTAGCAAAAATACTTTATTGAATAATTAATAACACTCACAGAATTTTTAGAGCATTTTCGTTTGATTTGTTCTTTCTAACCATGAGTACGAGCACACTGTGAACGAGAGGGCATGTTCGCGCTGTTTCCGCTTCCATAGCTCAAAGGCCATCGAGATTTCGATAGAGTTGTAGAGTGCTCCGTTGACTCGATAGACTATTGACTCGACGGCCTTCGAAACCGCTCGTGTAGCAGCTCGAACTTGACCTTTGAGTCAACTGACCATTGGTTGGAAGGCCTTCGAAACGCCCGTGTGACACGGGTATTAGACGACATCGGATTATCCTATGAAGCACAGCACGGACTGCGGGGAGACCTCCCAAGGAAACTAAGGGAACATCTCTAAATACTCCCAATCCCCAGAAACATACACCCGGAGTTTCACGAAGATGGAAGAATCGCAAGAGCAAGAGCTCTCCACAAATAATTTAGTAGTGCTAGGGACGTGGTCTATGTGGACGCGGCGAAGTACACAAATAGACAGAGTATGTCAATAGTTGCTACCAGTCTAGAGGGTGACTCCAGAGTTAGTGGCACTGTAAAAATAGGAAATGCTGAGGTGGCGGAGGAGGCTGCCTTAGCACTGGCAATAGCCTCCACGGAGGCCAACATCATAGTCAGCGACTCCAAGACCACCGTCAAGAATTATGCCAAAGAAAGAATCTCGCTGGAAGCGCTAAGAATTTTAGCCAACTATCGTGAAGATCGAGATGTTTACATTATATGGGCACCCGCACACTCCTCCCTTCCCGGGAACGAAATAGCGCACAACCTGGCTCGAGAACTGACAGACCGAGCAGGTGACACGCGAATACTGGGAACGGAGGGAGACCGGATGACCAGCTTTACCGATATAACCAAACACTATAAATTGGGCAGGGCCCGTTTCCCACCGGCACACTCCTCGCTAAGTAGACGGCAAGCGACAGCATGGCACTTGTTGCAAACAGAAACATATCCGAACCCGGTGGCCTACCACCGTTACTATCCAGAACTTTGCACCGATAGATGCAGATTCTGTCAAGAAAGGGCGGACTTACAGCATATGGTTTGGGCTTGTCCTGGGACACCCACACAGAATAAAACGCACAAGACCAGAGAGCAGTGGGAGACCGCGCTGCTCAGCTCTGCACCGGAAGACCAACTTAAGGCAATCCAGCAGGCCAAAGATGCCGCCAGAGCCCAAGGGCTCGAGGCCGTCGTCTAGGTAGAGAGGCTTAGGCCTCACAAATCTGCTCTGCAAAAATAAAGTTTATTCCTCCTCCTCCTCCCAACCTTTTTAATTATTAGCTGAGAACCCCAAGTTTGACTCGCAGATTTGTAGAGCACGTTCAGAAACCACCGTCGTGTTGTTTCCTGTGCGATCCGTTTCACGTAGTCCTTTTTTCAGGGTTGCAACGAAAGCCCGCGAAATATGAAACAACCCAGGTGACGGAGCACTTGCTCAGTGGTATCGTGCTGCTCTCGAGCGTGCGTTCGGTGGACCAGGTCAACTGCATCGCGACTGGCGACGGGGAAGCGGCAGGGTTTTGTGATGGTTGTAGGCAGCTGGGCCGGCGGCTCCCGTCGGATGACGGCGCAAATGCATGCTGCTGGCCGAGCGCTGCAGAGAAGATAGCGATAAAGCTTGCAAGAGTGCTAAAAAAGAAAATTGATTTTTTATTATAATCATGGAAGGAAAGGACGAAGCGCTAGATGACTATGGAAGGCGATGACATCCGCCGCGGTGGCTCAGTCAGCTAAGATGTCGCGCTGCTGAGCACGAGATCGCGGGATCGAATCCCGGCCGCGGCGACCGCATTCCGATGGAGGCGAAATGCAAAAACGCCCGTGTGCTTGCGTTGTAGTGCGCGTTATAAAAAGAACCCCAGGTGGTCCAAATTAATCCGGAGCCCCTCCACTACGGCGTGCCTCATAATCAGAACTGGTTTTGGCACGTAAAACCCCAGAAAAAAAATGAAAGGCGATGACGGCTGCTTCGATTTCGCCGGTGGGAAAAAAAAGAAAGACATCGCCGCCATTCCTCAGGGGCTCCTCAGGCACCCGTATTCCTTCATGTTCTCGACGGCTTCGTAATTTGGCTTTAATCTACACAGAGCAGAAGACATGCCATACACCAATGAAGAAATAGCGGATATGGTTCTGGCTCTTGGTGCATCAAGCGGCATCCAGGTACTCGTGCAAGCTCAATGAGAATTGTGCGTACATATTAAACGCTGAAACACAATGGGACATTTGCCACGAAACGACACAAATCTGCAATTTTGGGAGAGGAAGCGGAGACAGATATCCTGTCCAAGTTTTCTTCACACCCCCAGGAAAGTGTCCTTAGTGTGGCTGCTGAAACCGGTGTGTCGAAATCTTGGGTGTGGTGAATAATGAAGAAAACACAACTTCATCCTTACCGCGTGCAGCTGCACCAAATACTGGAGCCCCGCAACTTCCAGACTAGAACAGACTAGAACAAACTGTTCTCGAAGAAAAATAGAAGAGGACCAACTTTTTGTTAGCAAGACCTGTCTTCTCTGCATCCTGTCTTCTCTGCAACTCTTATGAGTTCCTAAGCGCTCCAGAAGGCCTTTATGCCTGATGTGTTCGGCGACAGAATTGTATGATGTGGGTATGGTATGTAAATAGGGAGTTCTAAAATAAATAACTTAGCTGCCTAAGATTGCTTTTTCTATTTCCCCATAAAAGAGGTGATGAAGGCCGCAGGGCGCAGGCTCCATTCCCAAGCGTATAACCCTTGAAGAAAGCCGAACGCAAGGCCGATGTATGCTTGTACCCATTTGAATCAGTGGCTGCCCGGCGGCAGTGAGAATCCGTCCGTCCGTCCATCCATGGATGGCAACGACGATGGATGGAGTTTGCATCATGGGACGGAAACTCCCTTCGTGCTCTTTTGTGCTCGCTTCAGTTTCTTTTGTACCCCCTGTAGTATGCGTCTACCAACGTTTGGGTGCAGTTTGCGTCCCCTAGCCTAAAGTCACTAAAGCTCTTAATGACGACAAAGGCAATGACTACGACGGTGTGACGAAGGTAATGATGGAGCTGTAATGACGACGACTGCATGACGACAGTGGAATCACTACGACTAAATGACGACGATAGAACGACCACGATGACATGACCGTGACTGTATGACGATGATGCAATGAAAACGATGTCATGATAACAACGGTATGACGACATTGGCATAAAGACACTGGCATCACTACGACAAAATGACAATTCAACAACCATGATGGCATGATGACGATGCAATGACGACAATGGCATGCCAATGACGATGTGACGACGGCGGCATGACGACCATGGGGATCCAACGCTGCTTTGACGACGATGGTGCCTGTGGTATGAAGCCTATGGTAATGATGACGACGACAGTGGGACGAAGGACATGACAGTAGCTGCAATGACGACGATGGAATGACGACAATGGTAAGGCAATTCTGAAAGGACGACAACTTTATCACGGTGGCAGCGTGTCGACGACAGCATAATGACAATGGGATGACGAGGTTGGAAAGAAGACGATGTAACGATTACGACAGCGTGTCGAAAAATGCACGGCATGGGAGGCTGACAGTAGAATTATCTACGACAAAATGAGGACGATGCAATCACCACGACGGCTTGACGGCAACCTTGTGACGACGCAATGACGGCAGCGGAACGATGACAATGGATTGACGATGAGGACCGATGATGACGGAATGACGATGACGGTATCAGGACTACGGTACGAAGGGGGCGGTATAATAACAACGATATGACAACGCACTTACAACCACATAGAGAAGACGTAAGAAGGATGACGACGACATGATGGCGAAAGAATGATCACAGTGGCATGAAGGCGATGAAATGACGACAACCTCATGAAAATGACACCATGGTGATGTTGCAACTCACGCCCGCGCTTATGAGCACCACCCGCCTCGATTCGTACTGTATCCGCTGTATGTGTAGGTTGTGTCGATTACCGGGTAATCCTGCAAGACTGTAGCCAGCAACCGGTAGGCGTGAAAGTGGTACGACGAAGACGGCGTGTCGATGACATTACTTTCACTATGACCCATGCATTCGGCAAGAGCTATTGCGCAAAAGAGCAGTCAGCAGAACCATCGGGAAAGCTGGAGGAAGATCCAAAGAAACCTTCGCATTGAAGTGGTCCGGAACCACCTCTTGGTGAAAACAAAAGTCACAGGCCTGCATGGCACACACAGCATAGTCACAACGTCACCTGGTGGAGCGGCTCAAGAGTAGCCACAATTTGGGCACCACGCAAAACAAGGTCTTCGCGGCAGTCTGTTCGCCTCGTTTTGACGAGAACGATCTGAACTGTCCGCCCGGCGTCGACGGCAAGCTGCGGCTTGTAATGCTCTCTGCACAGCAGTCTGCTGAGCCCGATCAAGCCTTACAACTGCAACTTAGATGTCGGGCGCGCCGCCTTTGCAGGAACCTTAGCTAGATGGCGCCACCATACTGGCGGAGGCTTGGCAGCTCGGGAGCGCGTTGATTGCGCGCCTCGTCTGAATCGCATATCGTCGTCTGCGCCTGCGGACGCTGTGTTTGCAGGCATCTTACCTAGATGGCGCCACCATACTGGCGGAGGCTCGAGTCGTCTCCCCCTGCGTGCTTGCCGTATATACGGGTATTTTCCGCACCTCGATAGCAAGCGCTGGCATGGCTCAGTGGTAGGGTATCCGGCTCCCACGCAGCGGACGCGGGCTCGATCCCGGCGGGAATCGGGTACTTTTTAAATGCGAATGCATTTCTTAGTCGGGGCATGTCAGGCGTCTGTCGGTGTCCGCGCGCCGGCAGGTGTTATCTCTCCGCTCGCACGGGCGCGCGCGCTTATCCTCGCCCCTAGCAACCGGAGCAGGTGCTGCGGGCTGAGTAGCGGAGAGTGAGTGGAGAGGAGGAGCGCGCTCTGGCGTGTGAGGGCGCTGGCATTGCGGGAACTAGACAACCAGGGGTCATCAGAAAGAAAGTGAGAGAAATAGAGACCGTGAATTGGATGCAAAGAATGGAAACGAAAAGGACAATGGAGATTTACAAGAATGAGAAGAAAGAAATTAGAAGGGAAAATCTGTACGAGAACACAGAGGGCAGTGCCTTGCTATTTGAGGCTCGAGCCGGTTGCCTAAGGACGAAAACATATCGGAACAAATATTCGGAACTAGATGAGACATGTGTATGCTGCAGTAAAGATCCAGAGACCACTCAGCACATCCTAATGGAATGCGACGGGATCCACCCAGCGAGAACCGTAGGTAACGTGCAACTCCCAGAAGCGCTTGGGTTTAAAGTGGAAGGAAACATAAACAGATCAGCCGTAGAGATCAGCAAGAGACGATTAGAGTACTGGTGGAAAAAAAGCAGGGAAAAAATGGATACAACCTGATCTCTTAAAATCATAGGCAGCGGTACAAGCTAAATTTTTGAAAAAGAAAGATAATGAGAGGGTATACAAAAATGCTAGATAAAGAACATGTGTAGTATACCTGATTAAATCAAGCAGGCTAGGTGACTATTTGTCGCCACCCCGTTTCAAAGGGGATGCCAATAAATCATCATCATCTCGGCGGAGCTCCCGCGTGTGTGGAGAGAGTGTAGGAGAGGGTAGGTGCAGTGCTTCGCCGCTCCTTCTCTCGCCGTTCGCTCTCTCTCCTCCCTGCGCCCCACTCTCCCGTTCGCTCGCTCGCACGTATGTATAAATGCAGTGAAGCGCGCGCCTCACTCTCGACCGTTCGCTGGCTGGGCACCTCTCAAGGCGATGGCAGAAGTCGGTGAAGGCGAATGTCTGACGGTTGCCGTCAGACATTCGCCTTCACCGACTTCTGCCATCGCCTTGAGAGGCGTCCAGCCAGCGAACGGTCGAGAGTGAGGCGCGCGCTTCACTCCATTTATATATACGTAGCCGAAACTTACACTCATCGAAGGGACGCGCCCGTTGACCAGAGACTCGCGGCACGATGCACACATCAGGTACGACTTGAACGGCGCCAGACGAGGGTTGTCGTCACAGACAGCGATGATGGTGTCGCCGTGCTCGTCGTCGGGGCCTCCTCTTCCAAACTCGTTCCAAAGAACCCGAAAAGTTCACGAATGGAGTACATGCGGACAGAGTACTCTGTGCAGTGTGCCTCCGCCGAGTCCGACAAGTGTCCGACTACCATTCACGGAAGTTGCATTGATCTCGCCTTTACCCGAAACTGTGACGTGCGCATGCTTCTCAAAGACCCTTTGACTGTACAGTTTAGCGACCACAAGGCTGTGATTATGGCGTCAGGTACAATGACAACACAAACAGGTGCTGATGAATGTGGAAATAAATGGTTACGGTACAAATCCTCGTCTCGTCATTAATTTACGCCATTAAAATTACTACGCCGTGTACTCTCGGCGCAAGAAATGCATTCGCATTTCCTCACGATTCCCTTCAGGGAGGTGGGGGCAATTTTTTCGCATTTCCTGCGATAGCGGTTACGCGGCCACCGGCGGCGGCATCATCGCGACCCGAAAAGGCTATTGGACTTAGCCCATAACAGCTTACGCTGTAAAAATGTGGGCAGCTTGCACTAGTGGTGCAAGCTAGTGTGCACTAGTGGTGTTTACTCCAGCCCAACACTGGAGTAAACAGTGGAGCTGGGGATCAACCTAGCTTCTTCCAGGTTTTACTAGGCTTGGCTAAGTTTTTCTAGGAAATAATAAGTGCTGCTAGGTACGGTGTACCGAATCGGCTCGCACAAATCGATCGAATTCTCCCTTGGCCGCGCGACGCGCTTCATGATGGGCGGCTTCTTCTTCGGGTGTCCAGATCTTCTTTCGTCGCCCCATGCCAAGGCTGCATGTACTCGCCACAGAGTCAACGAGAGTTCTGCCGCCGTCGCGGTGGCTCCGAGCTTTTTCTCCCCGGTGACGTCATCCACAAGCTGCGCCGGGGCGTGGCTGGTCGAAACCTGTCGAGCCGCCGCCACAGGTGGCGGCTGCAGTCAGGGACACCGCCCGCGTTGGGCGCGAACGCGGGAAAACGCGGACGGCGTCGGCAGCAGTTCTGCGTGTTGACTCGTTGGTGCTGCTACAATTTCTTTCTCTCTCTCGCTCTCATTTTTCTCTTTCTCTCTCCAGAGCATAGCGAGCGCCACGCGCACGCTCTCCTTCCTTCGCATTAACGTCCTACGTCAAGGGAACATGTGCATGACCCGGAGAGGAGGCGAAGCACGCGCCGCTCCTCGAGATGGTTGCTAGGCAACGCGCGGTGACGTAATCGCCAGCAGCATTATTTTTGTGCGCACTACGCGGCCTAACCAAGAGCTTAAACAGCTCCGCTGCTACAGTCCTGCTCTGAATATCTAAGCCAAATTTTGTAGTCGTGTCCTGCAGCGCGTGGAGCTCACAAGCAGAGCGTGAAGTCACCTTTTCTTCAAACACACTCACTTCAAATAAGGCTTTCCCCTAATCCGCTTCGAAACCGCCAGCGGCAAGCATATGTCGCCATATGCAAGATTCTCATAGACGGCTGCTACAGGCTGATAGCTCACATCAATCAAGAAGGGTGTTTGGATCAGTGCTCTTTTCCCAACTGTTCTGCGCATGTTTATTGACGTGGTTTATTAAACTGGCTGAAGTAAGCTAAAAATCCGCGTTTCGAATTTCGATAAGAATTGCGTACTTCTGGAAGAAGCCGATTATAGTCTGCTCACGCTCGGCCGAGGCCACCTGCGCAGCAGTTAAACTTTGGCCATACTGCTTATCGCTGTCATAGCCGTCCGATCTCGCTAATTTAAATTACATTTGAACACTCAATTAGTCTGTAATCATGAGAAATGTAAGGTCAGACCACACAGTACGCTTGTAAGAGCGCACTCACACCTGCGGCTGCTGGCTATACGCATTGGCGCACAGCACTTCGTCTTGAGCTATTGACAGCGCTACAAAAATTCGCAGTGTGTATGTGACTACCACCTGTCGGCCAAGCTTTCGTTACATTAGAATAAGGGCAAGAAATATATAATAGAGGCACATGTTATGTTTAATCAGCCATGGCCTACGTCGTCCTCGTGTGCATATTACGGTGACTTTGGAGTAAGGTATATATGCATTGTGCATTCCTAGAGCTTGAAGCGCTTCTAGTGTGGTTTGCAGCTTAAGCAAACGCCTATGTAAAAAAATTGGCTGAACTGAGTAAGAGAAACGAGCGATGGGCCTCTGCGAATGCTACTGTGCCAAGCAACTCAAATGTATCATGCAACCCAATATTTTTGATACTGGTCGCATTTAAACATTTCTGGCTTATTTGTCAATTTAATGACTTAATCAAAGTTACAAAGCCACACGAATCTGCCAATAAAAATTTAGTGCCATGAGTGCTTCAGTACATGAGTACAATACCATTTATTTCGACCATCTGCTCTCGAAATAACTTGCGGAACAGGGTGCCAGACAACGAATATAAAATGAATTTATTTCGCTTACCATTTAACAAGCTTAGCCTCTTGTGACATAGCTGCTGACAATTCTTTGCTTTTTTTTCAGATATTCCCTCTAGGCATAAGGTTTCCGCAAGGATCGGACATTAATGAGACCGTGAAATTAGTTAAACCAGACATAAAGGAGAGTGATTTGGAACAGGCCACCATCACACTTACGAAGCTTCAAAACGAGTGGGTCAGTGGCACATGCGATCGTATCTCTCCATGCAGTGCGTTTTATTACCTCATCGTAGATGATGTATTTCCTTTTTTAGTAGCATGATATTGAGATATCCGATATAATTTAATCAATCTTAAAGTTAAGGTGCAGGGAAATGCCACATGGCTTTAGTTCGATCTCTGCGTCCACGTCACCTTAGTTCTTGATGGCCAAATATATCTTGACAACTTGGCTCAAACGCCGACAAGGACTAGTCGAAAGAAAAAGCGAGGGATTCCATCGTCGAGTATTGTTCTGCGGACTATTGCAATTTACAAGCTGACACTCCAATATGACATTGTGTGCGAGCTTAAATGAATCTGACGCAAGCCAACAGTGACCAGGACTGAGAAAGTTGGAGGTCAGAATGGTGCTTCGGCGAGCTTAAGGTGACAGCGCTACTGAATAGTGCTCCTGTTTTTATCTGCCAAGCGCTGACTCAATCTAACCTCTTACGTTGTCCTAGCCAATTGGATCTCGGTAAATTATTGTATCACGTGAAAGCGTTTGGCTAATCCTATGCCGACGCTTACATGCAATGACACGCTGGCGTCCGGGGAAGTGAACTGCATCTGGCACTTCCCAAGGCCAATGAGCAAATTCGAGCCTGATAAGCGGCATTTAGATGGGACTGTGTGAATTATATTGCTCGTTCTCCTGCTTATACTTTCCATATATTTTTATTAACAGTTCTTTTGCTTTTATTTCGTCGGTATATATATATATATATATATATATATATATATATATATATTGATCCAATCGATCGTAAGTTACTTAGTGTGTATTCTCTAAATTATAATGATATAGTAACAACAAAATGTACTCATACATGCGAATGGCGACTATTGAAATGGCAAAAGCAAGGTGTGTATTACTGTGTAAATGTTTCTGCGTGGGTCGCAGGAGATTGTTCCAACTGCGAGAGAGCACCTTCTCCTGCCATCAATTTTTGCCGTATCTCACACACAAGAGACGGAAATGTACATTTATTTATTTATTATTTATTATTTATTTATTTATTTATTTATTTATTTATTTATTTATTTATTTATTTATTTATTATTATTTATTTATTATTTATTTATTTATATCGAAGCGGCTTTGCAGTGCTTATGATAGCTCTGCAGTATGTGTCCTTCTTTTACTTCTGTTCCGTTTCTCGCGCTGTTGTAAATTCCACTTATCCAAAAGCTCCGCAATTCGCTCCCCGCTAGAGGTCAGTGAACTATCGTCTCTCTGAAAGAGAGTATAAATGTAGCGGCAGAAAATGGTGCTCGTGGAATAATAAAAGAAAAAATAATAAAACTGAATAAATGAATATTATAAGGAACAGCTTTATTACAGCCGAGCTTGTGCTGCCACACGAAGATGAAGCTTTGCAGCTGATTTATATATGCACATGAGGAAGATGTACAATGAATGATGATATGTACAGATGATGAAGCTGAATGTCAGGCATATGTTGCGCTCGCACAAATTCCCTCACGCTATGGAAGCAGCCGCCTGGCCGCGCGGGCGTGTCATGAAATGCGAGAGGTACTGGGATCGATACCCCGCACCTCCACCAACTGACGCCCAAGGCTTTTTACACTTTATTTACAGGGAAGATAACGGAGGTTAAAATGGCGACGCTATATCCAGCGGTAACCCGTCGTTTCCCTCCTGCTCAGTGTAGCCACACTGTGGCGGCGGCTGTTCCGTATCAATATGGTTTCCAACAAGAGGCATGCACTATTTCAGTCCCACGGCAACGGTGATCGGACGGCGTTCTAAGGAGTGAGACGCGTTAATTAACAGGCGATGTCTGCTCAATGACCGTGTAAGGTCCAATAAATCGAGCGAGGAACTTTTCACATAAGACGGGAACACACACAGGAGTCCAAAGAATAACTTCGTCACCAGTAGAAAAAGTCACAGTACGGCGAGGCAAGTCGTAGCGAGTCCTCCGAGCTGCCTGGGAGATGCCGGTGTTAACGCGGGCGAGATGACGGCAGCCCATGAGGCGAGAAAAATTGTTCTGAGGAAGGAGCTGCTGCAGGTACAAGAGTCGAAACGAACGATACATCCAGAACGAAACTTGGTGAGCGCCCATAGACGACGAAAAAGGGAGAAGAGCCGGTGATACGTTGCACAGCAGGGTAATAAGGGAATGTCCCGAACGACAGGATTGCTGCCCTGTTTGTGTAGCTGGGGCAGATGTACATTGCAATCATGTCGACAAGGGTACAGTGGAAACACTCCGTCAAGCCTATGGTCTGCGGATGGTAACTGGAAGTCGTCTTGTGAATGGTGTTTGAGGCGCGCAGAAATTCGGTGAGGATAGAAGAGAGGAAGACTTCGCCGTGCTCACTAAGGAGAAAGCGCGGAGCTCCATGGCGTAAAAAAAATGTTGCGAAGAAAGAAATTGGCGACTTCAGCGGCAGTCCCCGCTTGGAGAGAGGCTGTTTCGAGATAGCGTGTTAGATGATGAACGGCCGTCACAATCCAACGATTGCCATTTGAGGTCGTGGGAGGAGGGCCGTACAAGTCTATTCCAATGACTTCAAAAGGCGAAGCGAGAAAAAGAAGAGGTTGCAAAAAGCCAGAAGGAGCTGTTGTCGGTCGTTTGCGGCTTTGACAATGGACGCAGGATGCGACGTACTTCGCAACGGCTAAAGAGACCCGGCCATGATCAACGACTTCGTATTCTGTTGTAAGTCTTGTGGTAGCCTAGATGACCGGCCGTCAGATGATGGTGAAAGGCTTCCAGCACCTGACGTTGCAGAGAACGCGGTATGATAGGGATCCGTTTGTTGCCATAGACATGATAAATGTAGTCATATAAAGCCCCAACGTGCAGCTTTATTTGTTTAAGTTGTCGAAGAAGTCGGGCGTTCGGAGGTGAAGATGAACCTTCCATACGTTCGAGAATAGTTCGGCAATATAGGTCGACAACTGGGTGAGACACAAGGACCGATGGGCTGTCGGGTTTTAGCCAGTCGAGCGTTGCGATGGGTAAAACCGTTGAAGAGGACTCCGGATGTACGCTAGTACGAAGAGGTGAAGGTGAGGCATCATAGTTCGGTAGAGGGTAGCGAGATAGAGCGTCGGCGTCCTGATGCTCCTTGCCTGACTAGTAGATGACATCGAAATCATACTCCTGTAAGCGAAGCATCCAGTGACCAAGGCGACCCGATAAGTTCTTTAGCGATGAAAGCCAGCACAGTGCATTATGGACGGTAACGACTGTAAAATGGCGGCCGTGAAGATAAGGACGAAATTTTTGCACTGCCCAAACAAGAGCAACAACACCCTTGCTCGGTTATGGTGTAATTCTTCTCTGCAGCGGTTAGACTGCGACTAGCGTAAGCAATTACTCTTCCGCGGAAGGCGTTGTCACGTTGCTGTAGAACGGCACTGATTTCATGCCTGGTAGCGTCAGTGTCAAGGATGGTAGACGTGCTAGGATTGAAGTGGCACAGCACCGGGTCCGACGTCAGGGCATGTTTCAAAGCCAGGAAAGCAGGTTAACATTCGTCGGACCAAACGAAGGGAGAGTTGAAGAAGCGGCGATGCAGGGGCAGCGAAGTTGCATAGGAAGCGCCGGAGGTAAGAAGCAAGTCCGAGAAAACTACGCAGGTCTTTTTGACGCAGCGGACTGCGAAATTCGTGGACGGCGGCAGGCTTCTCAGCGTCCGGTCGAATACCTTCTTTGTTGACTAAGTGCCCCTGAACCTTGATGGTCTTGTTGGCGAAACTGCACATTTTTGTGTTGAGCTGTAGGCCAGCGTTTTCCAGACAGGTGAGGACTTCATCAGGACGTTGCAGATGCTGTGAGAATGTGGTTGAAAATACTACAATGTCGTCTAAATAGCGCAGGCAAGTCTTTCATTTCAATCCACGCAATACGTTTTTGATCGTGCGTTCGATGGTGACAGGCGCATTGTAGAGTCCATTAAACTCGTAAACCTCATCTGGGTGGAAAATGCCATTTTTTTTCCTTCTCGGATGCGGACATTGGCATTTACCTGTAGTCTGATCTAAGGTCAAGGCTAGAAAAATATTCGGCGCCATGTAGCAAATCTAGTGGATCGTCTATCCGTGGTAGGGGGTAAACCTCATGCGCGTGATTTTGTTCAGCGCACGGTAATCGACGCAAAAATCCACTGAAGCTTCTGCTGGACTAGAATAGCTCGGGACAACCAAGAACTAGAGGAAGGAGGTATGATATTTTGTCGAAACATGTCCGATACGTTTTCTTTGATGAATTTGCGCTTTGTAAGAGACACGCGATGTGGGCTTCGGTGAACAATGCGGGAGCCGTTAGTCTGTATCTGGTGAGTAGCGGTGGTAGTCATACTGAGGACGGGCGAATTGACGTCGAACAAGGAGCGCTCTTTGCTCAATAGGTCTAGGAGGCCTTTACTCTGGGCAGGTGTCAGGTCAGGGCTTATGGTGGCCGACAATGCTGTGAAAGAGGCATTGCTTGGCAGTGATCTTGACTCTGGTGGCACTGTCTAAAGGGCGACAATAGCAACTGGACGAGTATCAATAGCGCAAATGAGGGTTGATGTACGGGGCAGCATTTCGGGTTCGGGAGTTTGATTTTTTAGGTGGTAAGCAATGCAGACTCCTCAGAGAAGCGAATAAGGCCAGGAGTAATCAGAGTCCCTCGAGATAGGGTATAGACGTAGGATAGAATGAACACGTCGCTACCCACGATGTTGTTGGAGTTGACACTTATGGTCTCTTCTCTAGATGGCCAAAGAATGTAATCAGAGGAGGTGACGAAACAAGTGCATTCTTCATGCTTAGGGAGAGAATAGCCGATGGTATCTAGCTGTATGAAGCGCTGAGAATACATAGAAGCGGACGCAGAAAATAAGAAGTCCCACCCCAAAATGAGTCCATGGGCACACATACGAAAGATCGCAGAAACAATGTGGCGTTGAATTCCGTCTATGGAGACACGAACAGTACACTCCGCGATTGGACGAATAATAGCGTTGGTCGCTCAGCGGAGAGAGGGGCCGGAGTATGGCATTGTCACTTTTCGGAGGCTGGAACAAAAGTCTACACGAATAATCGAAATGGCAGTGCCTGCGCCAACGAGAGCTTCAACACGTACACCTTCTACAAACACTGACAATAAGTTCGACAGTCGCGCTGGAGGAATTCTATGCTGTCAAGTCGTTGCAGCTTTCTCTGCAACGGGGAGCTTTCCGAGTGAGCGCTCGTGGCATGAGAAGCGGACCGGAGAGGCGACACTGAACGACGACGTGGACAAGGTGGCCTGTGGTGAGATTCACGAGAATTCTCAGGCCTATTAGTCACGTAGGGAGGAGGAGGTGAGCGGTGATATGTAGAGCAGTAGGACGTGCGCTGATAGCCCAATGCGGGACGCATGCCTGTACTTTCAACAGGAGCACAGCCACGTTACTCATCCTGTTGACGCCTTCGACAAAATCGGGAGATGTGCCCTCGATAGCCACAGTAATAGCAAACGGGTCGGGTAGGACGCGGAATGGTGTAGCAACACTGTACACGCACTGGTCGTGACAATGACGCCACTGGAGTGTGGTCTCCTGGCGGAGGCAGAGGTGCGGTAGTGCCTGAAGAGAGCGCTGCATGACAACAGCAGGAGCCGTCAGAGCACGGTAGACGCGAAGCGGACGTGATCACTTGCCTAATGATGTCGTGCAAGCCGGTCTGTGAGGAAGGTACGGTATTTTCCGGAGCGCCGGAAGTACAACGCCCGTGAAGCTGTTCACGAACGATGTCGCGGAACAGCGTGCGGAAGTCAATGGCCGCAGGGAGACGAATGTCTGAAATATCGTTGCATAGCCGAAGGGACTGGAGTTCGTCCAGTCGCAGGCAAGTAGTGATCACATCATGGATGGTAGCAGGGTATTGGCTAACAAGGGCGTTGAAGGCGACGGTGTTTATGCCTTTAATAGAGAGGTTTAGCTTCTCCGGCAATCTGGTAAAGGCAGGCGGGCTTATCGTTCGGGCGTTGGGACGTTGGGGCCTTGGAGGCTTAAACGTAGCAACCTGTATCGTGCGGCCACCTGGTGGCGCAGAGCTCTGACTTGTCAAAGAAGGAAGGAAGCGCTTGGATGAAACCATTACCGCTTCTGCCCTGCTACTGTGCGATCACCTGTCGGAAATGCAACTGGGAGTTCGCTAACGCATTGTGCTCTATTGATACTGCAATATGTGGAGCGGTAGACGGTAGTTGTGCGCTGTAGTTGGATTAAATAATAGCGACTGACATATTAAGAAATGGCATAAACATGTGTGACCGAGTCCACTGGCCGATGCTGAATAATGCCTCCGTTGCCGGGCCTTCGCGATGCACGTCTTTCCTGGAGGAGTCAAAATTTAACTCATCCGCCAGCGCTGTTACGATCACTTCTGCTGATCATACGGTGACAAAGGGAGTAGCGCCGCTTACCGATGTGATTTCTCACACGTTGTTATTCACATCCACCCAAACTCAACATCAAACTTACGCCCACTTTATCGCCAACGCATCAAAAATACGTGAATTGGCGCACGCTTGAATGAATGCGCCGAAACATGGGCCACACAAAAATGTTTCAAGCTGAACGTTTTCTGACGGTCTACAGAATGGGGGAGTGGCTAGCGATAATCACTCTTTGACACAATATTAAAATGCGAAGCATTTTTTGGCGAACATTTGCCACTTCGACGGTATCTATCTATCTATCTATCTATCTATCTATCTATCTATCTATCTATCTATCTATCTATCTATCTATCTATCTATCTATCTATCTATCTATCTATCTATCTATCTATCTATCTATCTATCTATCTATCTATCTATCTATCTATCTATCCATCTATCTATCTATCTATCCATCTATCTATCTATCTATCTATCTATCTATCCGCCTACATCTTTGTGCATTCATGGTCGTTTCGTTAACTTGTTATGTACCAAAATTGGCATACTATGACAAGAGCAAATGACGAACATAAATGATATGCCATGACATGAATCTGACATGACCACTGGAATGGGTTCAAACGTGGATACTAAGTGAACAAAATTACTAAAGGATGATGCTAGAAGCCGAAGTCATGACCATGACTGAGCAAAAATGACAATTACTGAGCGAAAAATATTAACACTCAAAAACCACTGAAATACACAACAACGGCACCGCCGAGTGGCGCTGGCGCGCTGGCGTGAGCGCCGCATGCGGTGAAAAATCTCAACAAGCGGGTGTACACCCTCTCCTGTCTCTCCTTCACACCGCCTCGATTGCCTGCTGCACTGAACGTGTTTGCGCAGGTCTCATAGCGCGCACGTGCACGATGTTCACGCTTAGATCGGCCTTCAAGAAGATCTGTGCGGTGGACAACTATTTTCGCGGCTGCAATGTGGCGAAAGGGCAACTTCTGCTTAGCCATGTAGTTGACGCAGTGCAGTTCGTCGGAGACGACATCGTCCTCGCCAAGGGGAAGTGCGTTTCGCAAGTCAAGGACGACGTTGTTTACGACGTGGAGTTAGAGGTAAGCACAATGTTCCGCACATTCATAATTACATTCCTGTTTTGTTTCGTTTGCTGTGTGTACGGCGCACTCTCGATTTTGGTCTCAGGGGCTCCTAATTAAATACATAAAAAGGAGAAATCGGTTTTCTCGGCAACTACTGCACCAAATGTGATGAGGTTTGTTGCAACTGCGATACCTGTTCTTGGCGCAGAGCTACGAGTTTGTAAACTTCGTGCTTCCATTTTTCTCAAACTTGCATATTGCCGCACCTGTACCTTATTCATCGAAGTACAGGCGCGGAAATATTTAATTTTTTTTAAATTCAGGCCCTTAATCGAAATTCTGTTTGCAACACATTTCATTAAAATCGATTCAGGGGTTATCTCAGAAAAGCGTTTCCGCGTTTTACATGTACTTAAATGAGCGGCATCGGAGTTGGGCCCGAGATAAAGCTTCCTAATAAGCGTCCCTGACGCAGTGACAGCTTTTAGTTGAGATATTTAACCTTACTAGCACCCATCCAAGTGCATATGCGATACGCCGTCAGTTAGCCTGTCATTTTTTCGGTAACGTATGGCACACATCGGTATCATGATTCCGTATGTGCTATTTTACGGTCACACTTCTTTTTCGCGAACTTGATTGATAGCCCAGTCACACGGTGCACTTTCGATAGCGATCAAGTTCTTCAATCGCGATTGGTTAATTTGCGCCATCAGCGGGAAAGAGCTAATCGCTGTCGAGAAATTTTATCTTGGTCGCGATCGAAAGTGGACCGCGTGACTGGGCTATGACTGCTCACACAGTAAGAGCTAGTTCACTGTGTCTTTGTGCTAGAAAATTAATATGCGTACAACAACGGCCAATGCACTTTTCCTTTTTCGCAGCTGTCATGGTCATGCCCCCTGAAACGAGAGCTTCGCATTTCCTGCGGCAAGTGCACTTGCATTGCTGGTGTACGGGGTCAGTGCAAGCATGCAGTGGCCGTATGCCTCTACATCAACAGCTATGAGGAGGACAGCTGCACAAGCCGACCTCAGCAGTGGGGAAAGCCCAGCGCAAAGCCCCGGATGCAGAGATCGCAACACTTATCAGACGTAGTGCTTCGTAAGTTTGCTGCATGACAACATTCACCAGCAATGTGGAGCAACATAAAAATACCTTTGCTCACAGTAGGAAAAAGGCTCTGACTGGAGAATACAAACACGTCACTGACCTATAATTGGGAATATAATTTTGTTTTTGGGTAATTTAGAACATGTATTTTATTGGTAGACATTGCTATGCTCAGTCTATTCAACCTTAAGGTGTCTTAGTGTTGAGTTTTATAATATTAAACTGACTATGTACACATCGACATTGGAACCAAAATGTGTCAATATATGCTGCCTGTTGTCTCTTAATCTGTGCAACAGGTAAGAAATCAACAGCTCCAGACATCAAAATTGTGCCAAGAACAACACTGATGAGCTACCCCGAGATTGACTGCCCCTTAAAGGAAGTGCTCGAGTTGATGCAGCTCAGTGCTGATGAGGTTACTTGCAGAGAGGTGCTCGACACTGTTGTTGAGCAGGTATCAAAGGCCGCAGAGAAAGACACCCTTGAGAACCTTCTCAAACAAATGTCACACCGGCCTGTGTACCATCTTCTGAATGTGATGGAGGATGGGACAACCCAGCAAAGAGATTTTTTGGTGGAAATGAAAAGTGATCACAGGGAAAAGTATCAAGAAAAGGTCACTCTTGAGCAAAGCCCATGTCAATTAGCTTTATTGACACAAGGACAATCAAGCTGTACACGGTATGTAAGGAATTAAATTTTAGAGTTGGAGTGCACACAATGGGCTGGAGTGACATATTTCATGTTTCACAATATGCAGATGGCATCAGGAGAGGAGGCTTCGCATCAGCAGTACCAAAGCACACCTGATTCGGACAAAAAGGGATGACAAAGGGCTTCAGAAAGCTGCTCAGCAATTCCTGAAATCCAGCTCCTACAAGAGTGCTGCCATGTGCTATGGTGCGTTTTTCACTTTACACTACCAAAATGGAAAGAATAATTTTGGCCTTGGCTAGTCTGAAGTGCCTTTATTGGGTTATACACAAAACCATTAGTACTGATTTTGTATTGTACTGTCAAAAAATATCATTGCAGGAATTACAACTGAAGGCACAGCACGAGAGGACCTGGAGAGAAGGCTTGGAGCAAGAATTGTGCAGGTAGGACTCCTTCCTTTTATGTAAAGCACTGAAGGTGCAAGAGAAGAAGTAGTTTATTGATGTGAAAAAGTAGAGAGGTCGGCCGGAATATGGAGCATCTGGCCTGCTACTCTACGTAAGGGAAGGGGAGGAGGGGAAAAAAGAGGGTCACAATGGGGGATGATAATGGGAGGAACTAGGTGAAAGGACACATTGCACAGATGATTATCACAAGCGTGAGTCCAGGCCCGTGTCGCCTAAGAAGCGTGAAAAAGCACGCATTGCCTCTGTTGTCTGACAACTCTGTGGCCCTGCGCCTAGCAAGAGGTCCTCCGACAGTGGTCTATTATATAAATGCCTCAAGGTGGCTGCCAGTGTGAGTCTGAAGGTGCAAAAATTATATTCTGCATATAGCGGTATTCCCAAACCTCATTGTCATATCTGTATTCTCTAGACTGGACTGGTGGTTCTTCCTGAGCAACCTTGGCTGTGCTGCAGCCCCGACGGACTTGTACAGCTTGCTAATGAGACTGTCCTGATTGAAATCAAGTGCACATATAAATTCAAGGATACACCATTTATCAGATACGAAGAACGGCATTGTGAGCTTCCATATTTGATATTCATTGATGACAAAATTGAATTAAGAAAGTCACACCAATACTACACTCAGTTGCAGGTCCAAATGTATGTTCTTAATTTGCAGAAAGCTTTGTTCTTTGTGTACAGTCAAGATCAGTGTGTAATAGTTGCTGTAAAGAGGGATGAAGCGTTTTTGTGGGAGCTCATCCCTAAAATGGAGTATTTTTATTTCAAGTTCTTTGTGCCTGCTCTGTTTTAATATTATTTTAACTGTTTCCATCGCGTGAGTTTTGATTTTTAGGTCCAGAATTTTAAAGAGGCATTCTGTGAAGTATTGCTGGCATCATGTCCGCAAAATGTTTATGTTCTCACAATGTGATATTTTCAGTTCGCTTTAAAAAAATGCTTAGGGGTATATGCACTTTAAAAGTTGGAATGTTGTAAAGTGCAGTCATTTATTGTCAGAGCTTCGAAAGTGCAGTGCTTTTATTTTAATTTGTATGTGTGGTGTGTTTAGTCTACAAGCAATATTTTAGTGCCACGCAATTCTGGATGAAACATGCATTTATTTATTTCTGCCATGTGTGATGTTTTTGTTTGCTGCATACTGGTAGACGAAGTGTGAGAGTGTGTTTTCTACTGTCACTACCTACAAGTTGGCATGGGACATGCCCGAGTTTTGAAAATGTGAATACAGTGCCTTCATAAAGATTTGTGAGTCTAGTCTACATGCAATATAGTTGTGTCACACTGTCCTGTAGAAAACTTTAGTATTTATAATTTCTGATGTTTATAAGGTGTACTGCATCCATATAGTGCTTAGGTCTACATTAATACCGGTTGAGATGGCATGGCTATGCCACAGCTTTGAAAATATGAATACAGTGTCTCCAATATGGTAACGTGTCTAGCCTACATGCAATGTTTAGTGGCCTCACGTGGCGGGAGAAAATATGTGCAGTTATCTATTTTATTATTTGTGATATTTTTAAAGTTTATACCTGGATGGACCATCCAGGTATAAAAACTCGAATAATATATGTTTATGCTTATGTTACTACCTGTTCAGTGGGCCAAAGCTTTGAAAATGAAAGTACAGTGCCTGTTTGATTTTACTATGTATCTAGTCTATATCCAATATTTTATTACTCTTTTGGACAGGGCAGTTGCTTTTGTATGCTATGTTTTAATGCAATTTAATGTTTCTGAATGTACTTACCTTTATGCGTTTAGTTTGAAGTATGTGAAATCAATAAAAATGTGGTGTCGTGAACTTATGATGCTGGGCAACATACCATGCTTACATGCTGTATTTTTAGTGCAAATATGTTGTTGCGGATGCCAGTTTACATTTGCTACCTGCGCGTGGCATAGTTTTTTTAATCAAGTCACATAAACATTGGCTTTTGTCTTAAAAATCACATTACTGCACATATTTAGCATTGCAAGAATGCACTGTGCTTGGAATTCTACAGGTTACAGCATTTCATAAAACGTTCTTTCCTATGACAAAAATAAAAACGTAGACCCAATAATCCCATTGTTTGTCTATTCTAGAAGCTTGCCAATACCTGAAAAACAATACATCAAGGTACACGCAATGTGATTTTCAAGAGGGTTAAAAGGATAGCAGATGACAAGCTGGCTAGTTTTGTTCAATGTCCACCTCGGGGTTCGAGGTACAATATCTGGCAAAGGTCAGAGAAGGACAGGGTGACTGCACTGGTAAATGAAATCTTTATTGAAGGCATAAGCCATACATATGCAAACAAAAACAATTGTGTATACAGTAGAGACAAATATTGCAGGGCACCACAACCTAACTCAATCATGCTGTGCACCCAGCACACAACTAAAAACGCCTCACAGATGAATGAACTACATGAGAAATCGTTGAAAATTTAGAAACGGAAATGTGCCGGTGCATCACGATGCCACATTTGTCACTTTATACTTGCCTAGGGAAAAATGGAGCTGGGCAGGCCATGTATTGCGTAGGATGGATAACCGGTGGAGCATTAGAGTTACAGAATAGATACCAAGAGAAGGAAAGCGTAGTCGAGGGCGGCAGAAAACTAGGTGGGATGATGAAGTTAGGAAATTCGCAGGCGCAAGTTGGAAGCAGCTAGAGCAATTAGACAGGGTAATTTGGAGAACGCAGGGAGAGGCCTTGATCCTGCAGTGGACATTAATATAGGCTAATGATGATGATGACTCCACTAGCATGTGTGCAAGACATAACACTGGTAATCTTGATTTATGTGTTAAATTCCCTTTGCATCCAAAACTCGCTTGCAAAGTATTACAAACAATGCACTTATTCTTTCTTTCGAATTATCGGTGGCTGCATGTTGACCAAGGCAGCACATACCGAGAACACTTTGTCCATGTGCGGCACCAAAGTCAAGGGCACTGTGTTGCGCAGGATCCTGTACACTTTCAGTCTGCGAATAACCCGCTCGACATGGATACGCACAGATGCAATTTTATATGTTGCATCCATGTCTTCTTGAGAAAGTTGGCCACCTCCCGAGTTAAAGGGAGGCATCAAAATGACACCACCTTTGTCCTTTACATCTGTCCGGATACGCGGAAAACCTAGATAATGTCGCCTTCTTGTACAAGGTTCAGAAAACCAGAGTCCTGGGTAATAAAGGAATCAGTCTGCCGCCCACCATATACCGCTGACATGAAGGCTATCATTCCGTTTGGAATTATACCAACAAGGACTTTCAATGTATAGCCTCCCTTGTAATTAGAGTAGAGTATGTGCTGGCAGTCGGGCTTTGCTGGCATTTCAGTTCGACCTTCTGTGCAGTCGATAATAAATGTACAATCTGGGTAATTATCTTTCAATGGCTGTGGCATGCACTGCTTGATGATAGCTCTTGGTGGCACAAATATCCACTCCTTCAAGGTTGCGCTAAGTATGTCAAGTGTTTTTATAAATGAACTGGATGCAGTTGATGCAGCCACTCCGAAAATCACAGCTAAAGCACTGAAGCTTATCCCAAGCTTAAGCTTGGCCAAGAAAAGACAAAGCTTGTCCTCACGGGTCATGTCTGTGCTTCGGTAGCTGGGCCGTGGCAGAACATTGAGCAAAAGACTAAAGACCTGTATGGTGACTCCGCATATATCTCGCAAAGCAGTCTCCTTTTGCTTAAGTGTCTCAAATCCAAAGAATTCACACTTCCTCTTCCAGCTTCCATCAGTCCCAGTGACCTACAAAAGCAACAGAAAACTTTTCAAATACTGCCTTAATAAGCAAATTTTTTACAAACTTCTAAGTGACTATTTTAAGAACAATGTAGAATTTCCAGCCTATGCACAGAGTGATATAGCTATCTTGAAGCACAGATCATGTTCAGAAATGTCTTCATAGCTGCTAGTCAATCTGTTATGCCTTTGACTATACGGTCGCTTAGCGCAAATAATGAAGGAGGGACGAGGTCAAGGGGAGCGCCAACTTTCGACTGTTTATTCATTTCTTGTTTCATTTATAATCTATGCACAGACATGCTCAGCATACAGAAAAAACATCATACGCACATTGTGCGAATCACAACCATTTATCAAAAAATCTTTTTCCGCTTCCAAGAGAGAAACTGATGTATCACTGATATATGATGGCCCACGTGCCTTAATATGAAAGGCCTCTAACTTAAACTCACGTGCCGTGACCTCCTTGCTTTTACCCAGAATCCGCACTTTATCCAGACGTGGCTCGCAATAATGTAAACACCAGTGGGACGGCAAATGTGCTCCATGTTTACCTTCTTAAGATAGTTCGTGTTGGAGTTTATCTACAGGTCACCTTCATCAATTTTAATGGAGATTTTTATGTACAACGACAAGGCATATGCATAGGCTCGTGTGTCACTCCAGTGCTTTGCAATTTGTTTTTATCAAGTATCGACCATGCTTGCACGAACATTTTATCAAGGGGGCGGGGGTATTTAAAATTTAATTGGTTTAAAACCTCAAATGACTACCTCATGTCAGCTAATTATCGATGACATTTTAGCGGCCTTTTGCCGCCTCGGGCAGGGTTCCGTTTTTACTCACTAATTACCTGTTCACAATTCTTTACCGTTTTTAGATCTTAACATCACTTTGCAGAAGGGTCGTGCCTGTTGGCTTTACTCGCCTCAGACCACTAAGGAATTGCTGCCTTATGATACAGCGCATTTAAAGACTGTTAAGAGGGCCATTGCTAAACACTGCCTTGAGTCTGCTTTTGTACGGTTGTGCTCTCACGCTTTACAGAGGAGCTTTCAAAACCAACTGGATCGCCAGTCTTTGGCTGGGTTCCCCCGCACACTACTTGTCGCCGTCTCAGAGTCCCTGCTTCTAAAATTCAAGCGCGATCAACTAAGCACAAGGGTGCAGCAAGCGCAGAGTATGGTAAGACCAGTGGTCATACCCTATATGCACCGAGTTGCCCACAACCTGAAGAAGGTTGCAAACAGGCACGGGGTACCAATTGTTTTCTCTGCGCCACGCAAGCTCAGTCAGCTCTGCCTGCGCATACTGTCTGATGGGAGCAAAAAAAGTGGCTGCAATAATGAGCACGTCATGCCGTATATGAAATGTGCCACAGGAGTCGTTTATGAGATTGCCATTTATCATGGCTTGACTTATGTCGGCCAGACGGGAAGGTGCGTTAACAACCGTGCAAGGGAACACGAACTTTCGTTAAAAGGTAAAGATGGAGCACATTTGTCGTACCACTGCAGTTCACATGTGTGTTTGTTTGCACAGTGTACCTACCATTTTTGAAATATCATTCCCATTGGTCAATACGTTGAATTTTTCGCTGCATGACGTACCCCACCCCTTATGTAACACCCCTGAAAAGGGGCCTTTAAGGAAATAAACTGAACTGAACATGATTGCCAGCCACGTCTGGATAAGGTGCGGATTCTGGGTAAAAGCAAGGACGCCACGGCACGTGAGTTGTTAGAGGCCTTTCAAATTTAGGCACGTGCGCCATCATGTATCAGTGATACGTCAGTTTCTTTGTTGCAAGTGGAAAAAGATTTTTGATAAATGGTTTTCTGTATGCTGAGCATGTCTGCGCATATATAATAAGTGAAAAAAGAAATGAATAAACAGTCGAAAGTTGGCGCTCCCCTTGACTCCGTCTCTCCTTCATTATTTGAGCTAAGCGACCATATGGTCTAAGGTACAACTGAGTGACTAGCAGCATTGAATATATTTCTGACTTTCTGAACATGATCTGTGTTTCAAAATAGCTTTATCACTCTATGGATCACTCTGTGGATAGGATATGGTCTAAGGTATAACATGAACCGACTAGCCCAGCAACAAGCTTTATTAGTCAATCTGTGTTGGCTCATGTTATGTAAATATTACCAGTCATGTTATACTCAACTTAGTAAACTTAGAGCTACAACAGAGCCACCCTTAGCCAGTGACAAAGTTTCAGCGGCAAACATCCCTTGAAAAAAATTGTGTGCTGTTCTCTCCATCCCCTTGCTCTTAACAGCCCATCATTGTTTGGGGAGAGAGAGAAGCAGAGAAGGATGCTTCTAGGGGTGAAGTGGCAGAGGTAACTCGGCGTTCGGTGGTACAAGTCCTCTCCTGTCCCTCTTCCCCTAATGGATGCTTGTACAGGTGGGCTTTTTGACAAGTTAGCTTACAGGCTGCACTTCACGTGTACTTGCCGCTGCTCTTGACTTCACACAATCAGCACAAATATGAGTAGGTAGCCTCTTTAGCAAATATGCAAGCAGTAAGCTGCACTTTCAGGCCATATTTATTAATTGTATAGTTGTAATGATAATTTTAAGAAAATAAAGTTGCTTATAAGTGGCTATTCTTCATGGGCGTAGGAGGTCACATATAAAGGCCCACGTCATTGATCGGTGTAGCAAGCCCAAGCATTATTGCTGCTTCATTAACAATGGTATGTCATGTGATAAAATATTCTTACATACATCTGTGCTTCGATAAGAGTCGCAAGTGGTGGCTGCATGACGGGTGAGAACTTCGTTGTAGTGGTGATAAATGATGCCTATCACCACATTTTGTACGAATTCAGGCAAGTTAATGCAACATGCATGGTGATGTGACATACCATATGAAGGCATTAGCTATAAAGTGTTATGAAATCATCGGCCATGTCGGTCACAAAAGGCAGCTTTTACCCATTATGAGAGTGATCTAAATATTTTTATTACTAGGAATACATACTTCAATGTGTTCATACGAGGTCTGCCATAGATAAATTATTGCTACAACCATTATGATGTAACCCAACACCACAGTATGATATAAACCCAGCAAATGTGTAGTGATGACTGTACCTTGTCACATTGTTCGGTGTGAGAAACTTGAGTTGATGCCTCAGACCCGTTTGTTGTTGACAGGAGGATGATCAGGTTTCCTCGGCATTCTGGCTCTGTTTGGCATGCCTGCGGGGTTTGCAAAAATAAAAGAGACTGCCAATTATTTAACGCAAAGCTCAATGTAGGCAGCTTGAGTGAAATCACAGGTAAACACAAAAACAAATTCGATATCTCAAAAACGTATGCTTACAGCATCAGCTTGTGTAACTGGATGAGCCTGTCCTAGTCTTTCACAAGGTACTGCCGAAGGCTGAGGGTCATCATCACTGATGGGTGCAAGAGGCATCTCTGGTGATTCCAAATCACTTAGAAGTGTGTCATCGAAGCCCAGGCAAGCAGTGGTATCTTGATCTTGCACTGCTGGATCAACTTGAGGAGTACTCTGCGGCACAGCCTGCTCCGCAGAATTTGTTCTGGCTGCCCTTTCAAAACGCCGTTTCCACCTAAGAAAATAAAAGAGTGTGGCACGGGTTACATCAAGCGATTCATTGCGAGGTTTATGTTTCGTCTGTCCTTTCATCAGCTGAATGGTAGTCAACTTTTAGCATATCTATCACAGATACTTTACCACGGTGACACAGCTGCAGGGGAGTAGCCAAGGGGTGATGAACATGCAAAGGGGGGGAGACTGGGCATTCTATTCTCGAGAAAATTTCCTGTCTAGAAAATTCTATCCTCGAGAAAATTTCCTGCACGGCCCAGCTTTTTAGGCACGGTTGTTCTTGTGCACCGAGACAAAAATTGCATTATGACATCTTCTGGTTTGAAATCTAGCTGCGTGGACTGTCTCGATTGTGTTTTAACGACCGTACTCGCTGAAATCCAGCGACTATGCGGGCTGAAGTCAGTACTGCACAGTTTCTATTTTTTGCTTTACTTAACTATCAAGGACACGCGCGGTACAAATTCTCGCAGGGCACGGAGGCGAAATGATTTAAAACGCGCACTGAATCCTGTGCACCCCAGGCCATCATACCTCTGCGCCACTTCTGGGTCAGGTGTCCGTTTCTTGTACGCCGCCGGAAAAATGGTCGGCACATACGACGGGTGTTGGTTACTGTCATTCTTGCAGTTTCCAACAAAATGTCTGCTACAAATCCGTGTTGTCTCTGTTGGCGACCACGGACTTCCATCAGCACTATGCGGAAATATACAAAATATATCACCGCAATGCACAAATACGACATACGTACACAACTTTAACAAGTACGTCCACTACAGTATATAATATCGACAGGAGCGAAAATAGTAATTTTCAACAGTGGTCAAGAGAAATAAGTTAAAAGCACTAGTAATTGTTTCTGCTTCACCAATGCCGGCGCGACCAAGACGCGGGCGTGTATCTCCTAGTAGCTCGATCGAACGGTGCAGTGGTGATGCAGAAATGAACTCTAGTCATGTTCAACGCACCGCGCACACATTCAGTTTCTCGGCACGCGTGAACTCCGACCACTGCTAGCGCATGCAACAAAAGTTGTTTATACAACGTAAACACGCAACACACCAAGTTAAAGACAGGCGAAAGGGAAAAAAAAAAGTTGTTTACTTACTTTGTTCGGCGCACTGCGGTAATCCATGCCTGTCGTCTGCTTTTTTCGTACCATTTAGTTGGGAATCGGTAGAATCTCACTGGTGGCATCAACCCTTTCGTGTTTACATTGCTGTTATGGCAGTTAACAACACAACAGTAATTACCACGCTTCCGAAGAGGCGCCATTGCAATGTTTCGCGTGCAACGCGGGCTTGCGCGAGCTCTGGAAGCGGCGGAAATGTACACCCGTGGGAGGTGAAATGCTCCGCCAGGGGAGGAACGAGCGCTGGCGTCTAGGATGAAACTTGACGTGTGGGCGTCTATAGGTTCGGACGTGCGTACTAAGTAAACGGAACACTAAAGGATGCTGGTAGAAGTCATAGTCATGAGCATGACGCAGCAAAGATGACAATGACTCAGCGAAAGAAGGTTACCACTTGAGCACCACTGGACTGGGTTCAGACGTGGGCACTAAGTGAAGTAAACACTAAATGATGATGGTAGAAATCACAGTCATGAGCATTACTCAGCAAAAACGTCAATGACTCAGCGAAAAAGCGATTAACACTAAAAACAACTGGAAGGGGTTAGGACGTAGGCACTAAGTGAAGGAAAGCCTAAAGGATGATAGTAGAAGTCATAATCATGGGCATGACTGAGCAAAAATGACGATGACTCAGCGAAAAAAGATTAATGTAAAAAATCACTGAAATAGGTTCGGAACTGGACACTAAGTGAAGGAGACACTGAAGGATTGTGGTAGAAGTCATATTCATGACCATGACACAGCAATAATAAGAATGACTGCGAAAAAAGATGAACACTCAAAAACCAACGGAATGGGTTCAGATGTGGTGCTAAGTCTACGAAAAGGCTAAATGCTTATTGTCGAAGTCATAGTCATGAGCATGACCAAGGCTTTTGCCTGAAGGTATCTTAAACATAGCTAAAGGGACTCCTGAGGACTCATGACATGAATGTCATGACATGCGTGTCATGTGGGTCATGAAACAGCCGCCTATACCTATTGGTGCGGCGAAAGAGGCGGCAAACGAAGACTAGCGCTGCCGCCTCTTTCGCCGTCCTTTGTCTACGGTCGCGCTGTCAAAAATCATGGATGAAGACCAACTAACCCGGTCACATACCTTACTGCAGCTAGAACATGCCCAGGAATGCGAAATAAAAAGTCGGCAATATCTGATGTTTTCTTTGACATACCTAGGCAAAATAATGGTGATATCTTACTAAAACAATCATGATTGCAATGTTTCTGTATCATAAACCACGTTCACATACTGCTTAACTAACTATACTTGTATTTACATTAAGATAAAGTTGTGGCTTGAGGCCTATGGGAAACAAATGAAGGGAGAAGCACCACCTTCCGAAGCCACTACAATCGACAACCTACAACAAAGATTTACAAAGGTAAGTGGTGTTCTTGTAATGGTAACAAAAATATAAAAACTTACACTCACGTTTCATTTCGTGAATGCTGGTTACGCGCAAGGGTATGGACGCCGCGAAGATTCATAGCGAGCACCGCAGTGTCGAAGCACAAACGGAAAGGGCGTGGACGCGGCGATTCTTTTCTCCACCTGCAGGCGCCCTCCTCCTCCGGCACTTGTTTCCCTCGCGGCGACAAGCATGTCTCGCCAATTTCAAAGACGGAGAGCTTACGAGGAAATAAAATTCGGCCGCACCCATCTCACGTTGACTGTCAACGGTAATGCGTTTAGTATTGAATCAATATAGCGACATAACGTATTGACAGCCTTGAAACAAGTGATGCTTGTGGCACCGAGTGTTCAAAACTCGGCGCCACAAGGCGGCGCCACAATGCACCGCCACAGCAAAGCCTGCGCGTCGCCTCCGAAATGCATGGCTGGGAAACGCGACATGGGGCAGCCGGACATTTCCAACGCGCTTCTTTCTGTACACGCTGTGCCATGAAGTGTCACTGCCGAGAAGTCCGCGCGTGGCCTTCGCGAGAGAGCGAGAGAGACAACTTTATTCGTCAGAGTGGGGAGCTATACTCCATGTTACAAGTCGCTCGCAGCACTGTGGAAACCACCGGACTCCGTAGCCAATAGCAAGGCCGAATGCTCCTCGAGATGTGTTCATCCGCACCGCGTCGTTTGATGAGCGGCTGCTGAATTTGCGGTATACGAGATGCATGCAGAAAGGTCTTAACACGTCACGTATCGCTGTAGTGCACCATAAACAAATCAAGAACAAAATTCGTTAATCCTGCCATTAAGCACACAGTAAGGCCCGGAAATGTTGCAAATAAAGAAGAAGGTGCGCCGAGCACGCGCAGCGGCAACGGGCGCTGCTCGCTCAGTTGCTACCATATGATGAACGAGTAAGGCGTCCGGATCCGGGTCTAATCCGAGTCGTTGTTTTGATACAGGAACTATATTCCGATGCGCAAGTATACTGCGCCTGGGTACGCCTGGTACCTTCGGCAGCGCTGCAAACGACTGGTGAGATGGATAATTGGTCATGGGCTCCTCAGGAAGGCCAGATAGCTACGAGGCGGTGCGTCGCTGCAACCTCCTCGGCTCGTTCCACGGCTAGGAGTCGCACGTCCGGTCTGGAGCTAAGCAGCGCTTCCTCCCACGATGAAGGTGAGGGAGAGGCCAGGAGATTAGGGAAAGGGGGATCCTCATCGCAGTCTCAGAGGATGTGAGTGAGCGTAGCTAGCTCGCCGCACAGGTGGCAGTACGGAATTACTCTGCCCGGGTAAATGTACGAGTATGAGTAGGGGTAAATGTACGAGTACGAGTAGGGGTTCGGGTATGAATATGTGCCTAACCTGGGCCAGATGATCTCCTCACACTTGTTCAGTTTAATGTGTGGTGAAGGCCTAGTGTGTCGTGTAAGACGGTAGTGTTGGCTTATGTGGTGATGTGAGTGCAGGACTTCGTTAGAGATCTCGGGGTTGGGAACGTCCACCGCTCGGCTGACGAAACCTCGAACATCTTGGTGGACCGCTTCGTTCTCTGTATTCGCTGGTCAGCCAGGACCTATATCAACTCTACTAAGCGTAGCTCTTCACTGTTGTTTACTGACTGTGGGAATCTTTGATGTGGTGTGTGACACTATTCGTCGCGGAAAATTGCTATAACAGTTTTGGAGTCGCTCTTAATTATACAGGCGTCTGTTGAGGCCACGGCCAACGTAACGGCGGCTTCTTCTGTTTTGGGGGGGATGACAGTGCTCAGAGAGCTCGAAGCTGTATGTGCATTGAGTCCTGGGTCTGGAAAGGCAGAAACGGCGTAGGTATTGGGTCGATCAGAGTACTGGGCGGCGTCAGCGTTCGCCAAAGCGGAGTTGGTCCCGTATGTCTTGTGTAGGGCCTGGGCCCTCGCTTATTTCCTGTCATTGTGGTGGCCGGCGAGTGTCGTTTTGGGCAGCTGTTCGATGACGAACACGCCCCTGATGTGTGATGGGATGGTGGTGGAGTCGCTGCACGTCGGGGACGCTTTGACGTCCACTCGAGCGAGGATCCAGCGATCCCTCTTGCTACCTTGGAGACGGTTAACCATCGCACACGATCATGTGCGGTGTGCCTCAATGATGTCTTCGATGGTGTCGTGAACTTCTAGTCGAAGAAGTTTCTCTGTTAAGGTGTGTCTTGGCAAGCCGAGGGCTACCTTGTATGCGTGTCACATAACGCAGTCGAGGCGAGTCGTTCTGTCTTCTTTAAGTGTATGCATGGTAATGCATAGGTGAGACGGCTGATGACAAAGGCCTGGATGAGTTGGAGTAGGTGCTTCTCTTCCATGCCTTACTTACGCGCGCTCACTCTGTGTAGCAGTCTCATGGTAGGTTCATCGTCACCTGGAGCGGGTCGGCGGTGATGCCGTTCCACCGGTTCGGCTGTAGTATCATGTAGAATACTCACATGTGCTCGATGGGGGTGACTGGCTGCTGGTTTACGCGTATCGTGATGTGAGGTGGGGAGGACTTGCGCTTGCTTCGGTCGAGTGGCCGAATAAGGAGGAGCTTCGAGTTGTGCTGGGAGTGTTCTAGTCCCGCTGCCTTCACGTGTTTCACGACGATGACGGTGGCGTGTTGGAGCGTTTCTTCGACTGTGCTGTCCGGCCCATCACACGTCGCGAGTGTGATGTCGTCGGCGTATAGCGTTTTCCTGAGTCCGGGGTCTTCATTCAGTTTCGGAGGCAGGATGTGCCTTGATAGGACAGGGCTGCGCCTTGTGGCATGCCTCTGTCCCTGAGCCGGATGGGAAGTGAGCGCAGGTCTCCGACCTTGAACTCGACTGCCCTGCCTGTGAGGAACGACCTGATGTAGTTGTAGGTTCGTTCGCCGGGTTGTAGGTCGGCTAAGTTCTCCAGCATGGTCACGTGAGTGACATTGTCAAAAGCCTTATTGACACTTTTGCACACAAAAGGTCGTGGTGTAATTGAAGGAGGACGTCCTGGGTAGACAAGTGTGTCCGAAAACCGAGCATCGTGGGTAGTGGGAGATCGCGTTCCTCTGCAAGGTTCTGTAAGCGGCAAAGTATTCATGCTCCATAGCTTGCTTATGCAGGAGGTGAGTGAAATGGGGCGAAGACTCTCTAGGTTGAGTTTCTTTCCCGGTTCTGGTTTCGTGCGGGCTTCCACTCAGGAGGTAAACGGCCGCAGCACCAGTACACGTTCATGTATTCGGTTATTGCTCCCTCCGACTTCACGTCGAGGTTACTCAGCGCCTTGTTCGCAACCCCATCGAGGCCCGGCGCTAACGTCGTCTGCAGATTTTGCAGCGCAGAGCAGACCTCTGGCTCTGAAATGTCATGATCCAGCTTTTCGTTGGGAGCTCCGACGTAGTCTGGCAGATGCGTGTCGCTCGGTCTCGGGGTGTTAGTGTACCAGCTGGCGAGCTCCGCAAGCGGCTCCGCGTCGGCGCCGGGTTATGTATATGGGTGTATTATTTGTGTCAGCAGCTTGCGTGCCGCCGACTTGGTGTAGCCGGGATCCAGCAGGTGTCAAAGCAGGTGTCCTGTCTTCTTGCAGCCCAGCTTGCTGTAGAGCTATAGCAGATCTGGTCCCACTGCTGATGTTTCAGTGTAAAGGTGTGAGCCTCTATCTCCCGTTCGAGCTTCGCTATGCGCCGTCGCAGCTTGTAGTGACGTTGGCACTGCGCGTGAAGCTTTCGCGCGCTTACCATATGTGTAGGAGCCGTGAATCCGTCAACACACTCGCGTAGGTGACGACATTTATGCCGCTTCGTAATGCGGGCCATGGCCGTCGTCACCCTGCTGGCGTCCGTTTCAAAAGTCAGCGCCAAAATGTAATGATCGCTGCCGACCGTGTCGCCTGTGTTCTGCTCCCAGACACTCGGTATGTTCTTGCAAAGGGAGAGCTGGCGTGGTGTCTCTGGGCACACTATTAGCGACCCGTGGTTTTTGTGGGTCGTTGAGGATAGTAAGATCTATATATTAACTCGATAGCGTTAGGCCCCACGTCGCAGAAAATCCGGCGCCGGCGTTGATGTTGGCGTCCGTGACGGAAAAAATCATCCACAACCACCCCGACCGCGCAGATCCTCTGCGCGGCGCAAGGTGTTAGCGAAGGATAAAATCACCCCGAACCACCCCCACCGCGCAGGCCCTCCACGTGGTGCAAGGTCTTAGTGAAGAAAAATTGAATTGCTCACAGTGAAATCCGTCAGAAAAATGGTATAGCACGACTTAACCACAATCTACCGACACGGTGGCGTCGGATTGTAATTTCAATGTGCGAGAAAACATCACTCTGTTAAGAGGAAACTTAAACACAAACCCCTTTTCCAGCATTTCTACCAAACCAACAGTGGCACGCCGGTTGTTTACTTGCGACAATGCTATCCATACGACGCTCGCATCCTCGGCAGGTCAAATTGATACTTCGGCTGCCTAATGGGTTTTGGGCACGCGCGCGCGTCGGGGCAATAGAAAACAATTAATAAAAGACTAAAAAACGTGCCAGGGCCTTCACATTTTA
>NC_051164.1:43551333-43580770 GCF_013339745.2 Dermacentor silvarum | reverse complement strand
CCCGGCCGCGGCGGCCGCATTTCGATGGAGGCGTAATGCAAAACGCCCGTGTGATGCATTGTAGTGCACGTTAAAGACCCCAGGTGGTCAAAATTATTCCAGAGCCCTCCACTACCGCGTGCCTTATAATCGGAACTGCTTTTGGCACGTAAAATCCCAGAAGAAGAGAAAGCTCCGGGTTAATTTTGACCACCTGCGGTTCATTAACGGGTATCTTTTGCATTCCGTCCCATCGAATTTGTCCCTCCACGTCGGACCCGCAACCTCGTGGTCAGCATCCTAACCAGACATGCACAACGTACTGAAGCAAAGTAAGTGAAGATATAAAAACCAGGTAAACATTTTCATCGTTAGAGTACTAAGTAACGAAATTGCAATAGTACCGTAGTAGAGCACTAAATACCCCAAAAAAGTATGTCGTTACTTTCGTAATACTTTCAAAAATACGAGACTTTGCGCAAACAAAACAAAGGTCTGCGTCATCGAACCGCTTTATTTTGCGAAACGCAGCAAAGGGCCCAATTACCAAAAGTTTCGTTCGCCTTCGGAAAGAGCTGTGGAACTTGCCTGTTAGATATAGCCTGTCACTCTTTCTTTTTCTTTTTTTGAGATGCTGCCGACGTATAGACCAGCTCCGCGGAAGCACTCGACGACACAACAACTGTTTGCTTCAGAAAAAAAGCCGTTCAAAGGCAGGGTTACTAAGATATCGATGTCACGCCTTTATCCCTATACTGTCTTCCTCAGGGTATATGAGCTTTGTTTTTGCGCGTCCGCACTTTCACTGTTCTCGACCGGTGAATTGTGGAAAGAAAAATGGCTGTTCTGTGTCGGACCTTGTTGCTTCTTTTTGTGTTGTGCGAAGCAAGTCAGCTGTAGAGCAATGCTTGCAAACCGTCGCACATGGCCATCATAACGATAAACGGCAGCCTGTCGCTGCAATATGATTTCAGGATAATGGTTTCTCAAGCACATTGACCATGGGGATGCACCTGCAACCTACCACTCCCGTTGAAGTATCCTCAAATTATCTTCAGAAAGAGCTCAACAGTATTCAACGACTTCCTCCCCCAATCGAACTGGCCTTCCCTCCACCCCCGCTCCGCCTCCTTTCCCACTGAAAGAGTGCAATGGCCGCCGCAACAGTTGAGGTTGAAACGAGGTACGGCGTCTGCACGTATACGTAGCGCGTCGCTAAGTGATGTTAATGTGTGCCGTCCGAGGTGCGCCAAAACCCCCCAGAGACAGGCATCAAATCCGCGCAACTCGCACCCTTTTTTGCATCTTGGCGCCTTCCGCATTTTCAGTGGCGGGACGTTATGCGCGACAAGCGCCGGCAGCCTCGAGGCAACATTTCTAGAAAGCACCTTGGAGCGCTCGCGACAAGCAGGCAGGTCGTCCTCGGCGTTTAAGTAACGCATAAGCAGATCGACTGAGAATCCGGTCGCAGCTGCTCAATGGCACGAGCTGTCGCCGAGTTGCTTACGCTCGCTCTTGCGAATGCCAGAAGGTACTTTGAAGCTTCACCAAGCACAGCGACAATGTTCAATACTGGGTGTCACATGGCCCGATATCGGACAACGCCGGCCCATTAATTTAGACAACGTCGTTGACCCATTATTGTTCCGGCAGTATACTGCTACTTGGGTAGGTAGAATAGCAAGGTTGCAGGTGGTGGAAGGTACACACGCGAAGCGCCCGCTCGGTGAAATTCTCGTGGCGTAAGCGGGCAGCGAAGCATGGATTCCAAGCGCGCGAATCGCTGCCGCAGAGGCGTATAAGTATGCCCTCTGTTCTGCAATTGCATTTGCGCTTCTTGGTCGGTCCGCGCGTCACGCTTTTTCGCGCGTCCTCTGCACGAATCCGCGTGACGTCTTCGTGAGCTGCTTGTATATACGCTGTGCACGCTGTGACGCGCTCTATACACGCTCTCCGTGAGCGTTGCTCGTGGGGCCGCGTACAAAAACGCTTCGCGCACGCTTTGCGAGGAAGGGCAAGATGGGCGCGCGGCTGTCTGCCAGGTGCGGGTAGTCGTGTGCAGCGTGACCCGAAACGCTTGTGGCGAGCTGCGCGCGGTTCGCACTGCGTGCCAGGCGCAGTGGCCGCGGCTTCGTATCCTCTTTATTCGACATCTTTTTTTCGTTTTTACCACTGGACGCAGTGCCTTATGGAGGCCGGCGTGCACTGCACTGACTGACTGACCTTGTTCTACGCTACAGCTGACGGTATTTGTAAAGGAATTTAATAGCGCAGAATTATCAAAATCGCAAGCTAGGGTACGAAGAGGAAAAATTCAGTATAATCGCTTCATTGGATTTTTTTTAGAGTGATAATGTTCATTTATGCGCAGTTTATGCCTGGCAAGGGAACAAGAATTCAGGATCGCCAGTCAGCCTCTAGAGTCTGCAAAGGAGTACGTTTATCTAGGTCAGTTACTCGCAGGGGACCCTGATCATGAGAAGGAAGTTTACAGAAGAATAAAATTGGGTTGGAGTGCGTATACGGCAGGCATTGTCAAATCCTGACTGGGAGATTACCACTGTCGTTGAAATGAAAAGTGTACAATCATTGCATTCTACCGATGCTAACACATGGGGCAGAAGCTTGGAGGTTAACAAAGAAGCTCGATCGAGAACAAGTTAAGGGCCGCACAAAGAGCAGACTGGGATAGCCGATATTCTAAATGACAATAATAGAAGAAAAAAATGGAGCTGAGCTGGCCATGTAATGCGTAGCATGCATAACCAGTGGACCATTGGAGTTACAAAGTCAGGATTGAAGTTAGGAAATTTGCTGGCGCAAGTTGAAATCAGCTAGCGCAAGACAGGGGTAATTGGAGATCGCAAGGAGAGGGCTTCGCCCTGCAGTGGGCATATATAGGCTGAGGATGATAATGATGACGCAAAATCTCAAGCTATAGAGCTAACTGTTCTCACTTCATTGGAGCTATTTTCAACTGAATAAGTTCATTTATGTACAGTCCTTTCGAGCAAAAAACAAGAACTTGCTAACCTGGGACGGCCGTGTGTGTCTGCTTCATTAAGCATATAGTCCGGCCACTTGAAAGGATCGTGGATAAAGGACCCATTTCAAGGGAAGAATTTCCAATCAATCAATCAATCAATCAATCAATCTTTTCTACAGTGCGTTCATCTCCATAACATGGTTGAACTGAAGTACGGATAGTGCATGGCCGGCATAAGGGCATGTCCTTTGGCTCATGAGGAAACCCGAGTGCTCTGCGCCGCAGATCTTCGTACATAACCAGTTGGGCGAATTGACGAATATTCGTTTGATGAAAACGCGAGCACACGTCTACGTGTCTCGAAAACTTCAAACAATTTCTTTTTTTTTAAGTTGCCTGTGGCAGATAGCACAATTCCTAGTCCTTGAGCTGGTCTGCTCAAAGAGGCGGATATTGCTTGCACGAGAAACTGAACCACATAATCGACTGATTAAGAAACACTAATTAAGTTTTAATTAATTACCTTATGGCACAGATCACAATTTACAAATTGTAGCCGGTGCGACTGCAATTGGCATATCCACTTAAAAAGAATTGTGTGGATGACATCATTTTCGAAATATGCGCCAACTAATTCCAATGGTTATTAGTTGGAAACTTAATTAGTGCTTTTTTTCTTAATTAGCCGATTATGTATTTAAATTTCGCTTGCAAGTAATGCCCGCCTCTTCGAGTAGAGCCAGCTCAAGGACTATACAATTGTGCTATCTGCCACAGGCAACTTAATTTGTTTCGCAGGAACACCCCGTATGAAACGATGACGTGGCTCTAACTTCATGTGCCTGAATAGCTGCAGAGACGTGATTTAATTCTTCAGAACAAACTATGTGTGTGAGTTACGTTTTTTTTTTTTTTTCTCGGTATGATCTGACACTGGAATGGAAAAATACGAGGCGAGGCCCGAGACGCAACTCGTGCGATAAAATATCGAGCGCGCGACTGAAGCGGAAGGTTACGCAGGACAGGATCGCAATCCTGATTGGTTCGTGCCAGCTGTTCGTGGCAGCTACGTCTAACCTAATAACACTGCTTTTTGGGCAAGTTGGTGCGATTTCGACGCACGTTTAAACACTGACGTGCGTCTAGCTTCGCTTGTGCTTGAAGGATTCGGGAAAATTTTGCGACAGAAGACTCGAGATGCGACGTATAGTTTATATATTGAAGTCATTCTATAATCCTTAGACTGGTTCACGCACACGTGGTGTGTACTTTTTTTATCTCTCATCAGGTTTTGCACGCGCTACAGCCGATTGCTACCGCTGATATAATGTATTGTGCTGCTGGACTGTAGAATGGCTAGGAAGCCTTGCCAATCTCTGTTAGCTTTTGCTTCCTATGTCCTTGCTCGCTGTAGTGAAAAATGAACTCATCGATCGATTGATTGATTGATTGATTGATTGATTGATTGATTGATTGATGATTGATACTTATTATCAGTTCTCCGCCTTTTGATCTCGGTATATATATTTGCACTAGTTTTACATTCGCTAGTCTTCAATTGAACACCGCGGAATCAACGCGCACGTACCTAACTAAGCCTCTCTCTCTGCAGCAGGGGCAGCGACAGCCCACCGGCTGTGAGGAGGAGCACGACGAGGGCTAGCCGGCATGGCGCAGAGTCGGCCCATCAAGATGGTGGTGGTGGGTGACGGCATGGTGGGCAAGACCTGCCTGCTGGTCGCATTCACTACCGGAGCCTTTCCCGGCACCGACTACGAGCCGACCGTGTGAGCAGCCTCGCAACTCTAAGAACGCGCGTAAGGTGTACACTCACCTTGCGTGTTTTCATCGAGCCCACCTTCTTTTAGGGCATTTCTTCCCCTCCGTACTATTTCCTGCAAAGTAGCATGTATAGGCAAATATACGCGGGCTAACCACTCCGCTTTTCATTAAACAGCTTTCTTCTCCTTCATCGGAGTGCCAGAACTCTGAAAATCGAAGAAGCCCGTTGGTAGGCGCTCAAGGCCACGTCGTGCTCAGGGCATGTCGGTAGCCGGTCCTGCCAGCGTGCAGAACGAAAGCGGTGAAGAGCAGACGCTCAGCTGATCCGTCACTGTAATCCGCAACCGCGCCGGACCATTGGCACAATGTCTTCGGGTGACAAATGACAGGTGCACCAGCTCTTCGAAGCTGTCAAACAGTGACAGCTACGATTCCGAGGAATTCAATGTATAGCCATGAATCGCCGCTCGCATTCGAACCGTCACCACGAGAGCCAGCGCGCTGAGCAACGCGCTGCAGCATGATCGAGGGTAGCCCTAACCACTGATTCGATATGTGCTGCTTGCTATTTGGAGTGTTTTACCGCTTCTTAGGGAAGCTTTTCGCGTACTTCCAATAAGAAGCGCTGCTTTGCGCATTTGTATTTTGATTTATAGAGCGCACAATTCCCTCGTAAAAACGCCGCTGAATGTCCAAAGCACTGACCGGTGCAGTTGTTTACATCGGCATGGTACAGCGACCGCTCGTCGTTCCCTTGAAATATAACGCAAGCCGCGCATCACTGACATCAAATAATGTCAGAACATAGCAAAGGACGCAACATTTTTGCATGTAAGCCCTGTTTCATCACTCTGTCGCGAGCGCCGGGCACCTTCGAAAACAGCGAGCGGGAGACCGTATAGTATGCATGTTGTTATTCGGCCTATACTTACCATTCTTCGTACTCTTTTCATGTATACGCAATTCATGTGTTCTATAAAGCAGTCACAGATTAAGAATTTGCGCGTATTATCGTTCATTTAAAAACGTGTAGTTCTTTCGCGGGAACGCCGATGCCAGTATACACTGACACCGTCGGCAAGTGAATGAGACGGTCGCTAGCATGCTGTATCAAAGCTAGAGGCCTCCGCTTGTTGCCCATTTCGGATAAGAGGCAAACCGTGAACCTTGGGAGCTAAATAATGAATCAGCATAACGATGCATAAAAAACACCCATGTGCATATTTACATTTAATTTAGGGAAGCGCCCGCGAGGGCGATCAGCGCCTCCTCGACTAAGGAGGCGTTGGTGTGATTGGTGTAGCCTTCGAGGACGGCGACGTATTGATGTTGATAGAGGCGCCGTGTCGTCGCTTATCGCTTTTATTGCGATAGCAATTATATGGACACTCCAAAGCAGATTTCTGCCGTCGGCGTCGCCGTCGCCGTGAGGTTCCGTATGACGTCAATGGAGATGAAATCGTCGCCGCGCGCCGCCGAACGCTGTATGTGCGAGTGAAAGGGCGCGAGGGACGCGCGCTTTCACGGGGAGTGAACGCACGGCGGAGAACAAACGCACGTTCTGTGCCGTGCTCCCTTAAGGGCTGCAGAAGTAGGCGTCTCTTTCCTCATTTACAATCACCATATATGTAGAGCAACGTGAAAGGCCGTGGGAGGGGGGGGGGGAGGGAGGGGACGTTTAGCTGCGGCACCAAGTACCTATTTATATCAGAGGCTCCGGCAACAGTCACCAACGCCGCACGCATTTTGTGCGAACGTGGGCAAAACGCCGACGGCGTCGACAACAGTTCTGCGTGTTGCCGGTGCTGCTGCATGTCCAAGTTTATACAGCTGATAAAGCTACTATCATTACTCCGTATAGCTCTCTACAAATTTGCTATCGCAATTGATGCTTCGCCTTTCAGGTGAAACTGCGACAACTTTTTTGTGTTTACGCTATGCGAAGTGCACGGATAATAGTTTATTTCAAATCCGTATGGCCAAAACTGAACTACAAAAACACTTTCATCCATCCTAATGCTTAATTAGCTTCGGGTCAGTCGCTCAGGTCCACCGGTATAGTGGACTCACGAACTCGGCGACTGATAAGCCTAACATCGGCTGAACGCGATCGACATCGCCTCAAACTGTGTGTGCGGCTGGCGAGGGATGAAGTTCGCCGCAGCCAACAATGCAACATCACTTGCAACTCATCACTTGCCCGTTCACACAGAACGTGACTTCTCGCGACAGAAACTACTATCAGGATCACCGGCTGCTCACGCTGTCGTCTGCCATTCATTCCCAGCATGCTCTGCGTATGCCGCCTTTTACGCCATAACACAATCTGGCCAGTAGCTGAGGAGAAGGCAAGGTAGGTGGTTCGAAGGAATTACCAAAATTAATTTGTAAAGAATCTGCGCAACTATCAAGCCTGAATGTTTGAGGAGATATATGACGGAAGTGTGCAGAGGAATGTACAGTGACTTTCATCTGCATTCGTTGGCATCGAAATATTGCCAGAGTTGCCCTTTAACACACGATCCCGAAATGTTATTCATGCAAATGGCCTTTTAAATTAAAGCGTCAATTGATTTATGGTAGTTCCTCCTATTAAATTCCTCCCTTTTCACATCTCTGAAGTACGGTTGTGTGTTATGTTGATGTTGTCTTAGCCCTATTACATGGACTACACGTCTATAAGCAGTATCATATATCTATCTATCTATCTATCTATCTATCTATCTATCTATCTATCTATCTATCTATCTATCTGCATGTCTGCCTGCATGTGTGTTTGTCGGGTGATGGCTTTTTATATCGAGACATAGGGTCGTGTTGCCAACCTCGCTTGTGCTTAGGCCGGAAGCAGATAAGTGTCAGGGGGTGTGTGTTGCAACACGCGGTGGTCTCTCGCACTCAACGTGGCACATGACCGGCTCGCAGCTTCGACAACTACGCCGGAGCTTGGTCGTGGACGGCGTCACTGCCAACCTGACGCTGTGGGACACCGCGGGTCAAGAGGGACTACGAGAAGCTGAGGCCGCTTTCCTACCCTGGGGTCAGTGATTGATTGATTGAGCGATCGATTGATTGATTGATTAGATAGACCTTTGTCTTTTGTTATATAGGGGGAATGTAAGTGAAGTTTTTAGTTCAAGCCGAACTCCACTTTTCTTATTCAAATACACGTGAAGAAAGAAATTCTCTCACTATAGCTAAGCAACCCTGAAATCATATTAAACCAAGTTTGAACGTAAAAAAAAACAAGGTTAAGGGGGAGTGACCGTAAGAGCGGAACTTTAATAAAGGCCGTCGATTTAGGAAAGTCGATGGCCTATATTGTCAACTTAACTCGGTTTTCAATCGAATCGTCAAATTAGTAGGTACGTAATTGTATGCTAATAAAATAAATTGTGAAATTCTGTAAACTGCGCGACTTTTCGAGTGCGATAAACTGATACTAGCGACGTGGTTCTAAAACATAATAAGGTTTCGTGAGTGCATACGCAAATCACCCAAGTGTAGTAACACCTTCCCCACGTAAACTGTAATAGGTTGTCTGGTTAGTTTTGTCCAATTAAAGCGCTATATCGATCAGATTATCTTTAGAAAATTGCGACATCAGTTTTTTTGCGTAGTTGTCAAGTTCGTGTTCTGAGTTATTGAAATTTTACTTCGGTAAATTTTTCTGAAAATGTGATAATCTTAATCGAATTTGCCGCTCCCACTAACGATGCAAAATATTTTTTTTTCTTTTGACCCAAACAAATTTCATTTAAATTACATAAGCGGTTACCGATCGTGGGAGCATTTCCGTATTTCGTATTCGTGTGAGCAAAATCGCAGTTATTACCTCACATTTCCTCCCAAAGGTGGAGTGAACGCGAACACACGCCGTGGGGTTTACATTAGTGAAACTTCAATACAACGATCCCAGATATAACGAATTATTGGATAGAACGAAGTAAATACAAATACTTTAACGTTATGTAAACATGTAGTTTGCAGCTCACGGAACACGCCCACTTCTACTTCACGCACGCCAAGAAAATATCTTCATTTATCATTTACCGCCAAACCTATATAGCCCCTAATCGATAACACTCGCGTCTGAACCGTTATAACGCCAGACGGGTAATACTGCGAAATGTCAGCAGCGTTTACCGGAACGAATTCGCTGATTACTGCGGCTTAACCTGTACCAAAGCAGTACAGAAGGGCTACGAGAAAAAGGGCCGTATATCTGTAGTGGAGGACTCCTGGTCAGTTGTGAACACCCGAGCTTCTTCAACGGGAATCGCAACCTCGCAGAACGAGCACTTTTTCCCCTTCGGCGCCCATATTGGAATGCGACTGCTGTGGCTATAGAAGTAGAACTCGTGACCTCGTGCAGAGCAGCAGAATGACATATAGTCACTGAGACAGCGCGGTCGCGCTATCACGCAAAAAGAAAAACGTGCTATATAAAAATAGTGCACAGCGTTCACATTTGCTTACTTTATTTACGCGAGTTATTTCCGGGCCCTAATTTATTTCACTTTGAGAACGTTGGATGTTTGAAAAAGGGTTGCGTTGTCAGAGGCAATAGTTGCTTTGCGTATAGAGTCACAGCGCGTGTGCGCGCCCGTATATGGAAACTTGTGTCTGGCGAGAGCTCATCCGTCTTCTTCTCTTCCGCCTCACTGCAGTCGGACGTCTTCCTGCTGTGCTTCAGCATCAGCAGCGAAGCCTCGTATAACAACATCTTGACAAAGTGGCAACCCGAGCTCAAGCATCACTGCCCCACGACGCCGTACGTCTTAGTAGGTACGCTGATTGTCGTATCATCATTTTTTTTTTCTTCTACTCCCATCATGTTGAGGAATGTGTATGTAGTGCCGTGACAGCGGCCCCGCACTTTTCACGCGCGCGGTTGACGACGCAAGCTACGTTGAACGCGTCCATTTGTCATTTATGCCGAGATACGTATACCACATAAAGCGCGTGTTTGTTTTATTGCGATAACAATTATGTGGACTGTACTCCTGGCGAATTTTCGCCGTCATCGTCGGCGTTGGTGTGGTGGTCCAGTATTGGTTCTTCGATATGCTATAGATAGATACTATATTGATAGGGAACAGCAGTGGCTGCACTGAAGAGGAGGAATACGACGTGTTCCCGATTGAAATAGGGTCGCTATCTTGGCCACGGTGGGCCTACGAGTAAATATATTGTAAATAGCCTGGCGCATCAGCTACACGTAACGTTATTGGTGGAGGTGAACGTTCTGCGTAACCGCCATGGAGCTTCGCAGCGGTCGCTAGGCCGACAATGCAACTTCGGCTCCTGCTTGCGGCACTTCATCTACGCCGCAAGCCTCTACGCCTGAAGTCACGACCTACGTCACCATCCCCCCCCACCTCGGTATCCTCGGGCTTTCACCGGTGTCGGCAGTCCTGATGTTGACGACTGGCCCCGCTTATACAAACATGTCCGCACCATGCAGTCACATGTGGCATCCGATGCTGTGTTGCTATCGCATTCATTGCTTCGCCCTTAGGGCGAAACTGTGACATTTTTTCTATCTCTACGGCACTCCACGGGCATATTTCCAGACTCACGAGAGGCGGAGATCACGAGCTGGGATCTCTTCAAAGAGAAGCTCCGCTACCTTTTTGGCAGTCCGTTTGTTTGGTCGCGAACTCAATGCAAAGAATGCCCTTGCCACACGCGTACAGACGTCGATCGAATCCAATGTATCGTACATTCTCGACGTCTTGGCCCTTTGTAGCAAGGCCAGAAACACGGAAATTGTTGTGATCAGGCTTTATGGCCTTGACTGATTTATTCGCCAGAATTTGGGCAATTGCAGAGCGCGAAAAGCAATCATAAGACATTTCATTTGTATAAGTATGCCTTTCATCCTAAACCATAGTTGCCCGGGCCCTCTCGCTTCTGCCCAGCAGAAATTGCCTTGTGTGCTGCTTCGAGCCGTGTCGCACGCGCATGAAACACCGTCCGATGCGTTCAGGCGCAATGCTAAACCTTAATTGTTATTGGTGTTAATGCTTCGTCCTTCGGGCGAAAGGGACAATTTTTAATGCGTTTGCATCATGAGTGCCAAAGTGGAAAAAGTGTATGTGTAATGTTGGAAGCCGGTCACGTAGTAGCTAGAGGTATATATATATATATTATATATATATATATATATATATATATATATATATATTGACACGTATACATGTTTATCTTTCACCGGTGGCCGCTTTCCACCGGCTAACAAATGTTATACGTTATCGCTCGGCGCAGGACGCGCCTGTATCGGAAGTTTCTAGAACGTTGTCGATGCTTCTTTCCGTTGCCTGTTTTCACCGACGCTTATGTTATCTGATTGTATGACCGACGCGAATTGTCTAGAACTTTCTGGAAGACACGCGGGCATCAGGGATTAATCTGGAACCTTCGATGACTCAGGTATAAAAGCCGACGCGCTTCGCCGCTGATCAGATTTTCGACGATCGCCGACTGTGTTCGCCGCTATCGTTGTGCTTTGAGTGTACCTTGCTTTTGTGGGCACAGGTTCGCCCAATAAACAACCAGTTTCGTCGTACACAGTTTTACGACTGTTTTCTTCAGCGTCACTACTACGTGACATCTGGTGGAGGTGCTAGTGCGTTCATGCAGCGAACGCCCCCGCAAAGCCGCGACCCAAGCCCGAAACCGGACGACGAGACCAACGTCGCCAAGGACCAGCGAGCTAGCCGTAGGCAGCAAGGACTTTTGCCAGAATACGGACTTCTTCCCGAGAAGACCACAGCGATCAAGGCCAAGTCAACGACCACAATGGCAGCCCCAGCGTCCCCCATCCTGCTGCAGCAACCTCGGGAGCCACCTACCTTCCGTGGATCATCAGCTGAAGACCCTGAAACATGGCTGGAGACGTACGAGAGGACCGCGACATTCAACAAATGGAGCGACGATGACAAGCTGCGCCATGTCTATTTTTCGTTGGATGACGCTGCTCGGACATGGTTTGAGAACAGAGAGACCACCCTGGTGACTTGGGACCTATTTCGCGAGAACTTCGTGAGGACCTTCACGAGTGTCGTACGAAAAGAAAGGGCTGAAGTTCTCCTGGAAACCAGAGTTCAATTGCCGAACGAGAGCATCGCGATCTTCACGGAGGAGATGACTCGCCTCTTCCGCCACGCCGACCCCGACATGTCTGAAGAAAAGAAAGTTAGGTTCTTGATGCGGGGCGTCAAGGAGCATCTATTCACCGGATTGATGCGCAACCCGCCCAAGACTGTGGCAGAATTTGTTTCGGAGGCGACAACGATCGAGAAGACGCTTGAAATGCGAGCCAGGCAATACAACCGCCGTGCGCTGACAAACTACGCCGAAGCTCAAGCTCTAGGCGCCAACGACCTGCACGAGGCGATCAGAGCGGTTGTACGGGAAGAGCTACAGAAATTATTCCCAAGATCGCAGCCTCAGGTGGCTTCAATCGCTGACATAGTTAAAGAAGAGGTTCAGCGATCACTGGAAGTGCCAGAAGTTCCGGCATCGCCTCAACCACAGCCGCAAGCGATGACCTACGCCGCCGTCGCCCGTCGTGAAGGCCCCCCTCCGCGCTCGCGCCAGGGCCCCGTAACGCCGCAGTTCCGTCGTCCACCGCCGCCGCCGCCAGCACGCCCGCCCGTCGCCCAGCGCAGCTACCAGCGGAAGACGGACATTTGGCGCGCCCCCGGCCACCGCCCGCTCTGCTATCACTGCGGGGAAGCCGGCCATGTCTACCGCCGATGCCCATACCGCGTGATGGGCCTACGAGGGTTCGCCGTCAACGCGCCACGTCCACAGCTTGGCGAGCGACCACGTGACATCGCCGACTACCTTGCCGGAGCCCAGTGGCAACCACGACGACCCTCACGCTCGCCGTCACCAGGCCGCTACACCTCGCCGCATCGCCGCCTGTATGCCGGTCCCACTCGGGGCCGATCTCCCAGCCCATACCCGGGAAACTTAAAGCAGCAACCGATGGAGGTGCGGTTGCTGTACGACGCAATGCCGAAGATCCTCCGCCGCCGACGACGACGACGACGATTCGCGAATCATCACGGCGAGATATCAGCACGCCGCCTAGCAACAGCCTTGACAACACATCGCCGCCGAACGAAGACCTTCCGACGCGACGTAGCAGCAGCAGAGCAAGCCGACGCAGCCGTGATCCGACGCCACGAATTAACCGCAACGCCAGACGCCGGTCTACCGATCTAGACGTGCTCATCGATGGTCATAACGTCACCGCTCTCGTCGACACTGGCGCCGACTATTCAGTTTTCAGTGGCACGTTCGCCGCCAAGTTAAAGAAGGTGAAGACGGCCTGGCAAGGACCCGATATACGGACAGCGGGAGGTCACCTAATAACGCCGGCTGGAATCTGCACAGCGCGAGTCACGGTAAACAAACGCACTTACCCGGCGAGCTTCGTAATCCTGCCGCACTGCTCCAGGGACGTCATCCTAGGCATGGACTTTCTAAACCAACATGGTGCAGTCATCGACTTAAGGTCCAAGTCGATAACGCTTTCAACACACAAAGCGATACCGCCGGATACAAGCATCAGTTACCATGCCTTGAATGTGCTTGAAGAACAAGTCACCGTTCCACCGCGCTCCAGCGTAATGATTTCCGTCGGTACCGAAGTGCCTGCAGACATGGAAGGCGTCATCGAGGGCGATCATCACTTACTGCTCGACCGTGAAATTTGCGTCGCTAGAGGCATAGCTGAGCTACGTGCAGGGAAAGCAAGGGTGATGCTCACGAACTTCAGCCCCGAATATAAGCACATTAACAAAGGCACCACGGTCGCCTACATCGACGAAATAGTACAAGCCAGCAGTGCTTCCGCCTTCACGGATTCCAGTGCACCTGCAACGACGACTATAATACCTGAGCCAACTTTCGACGTCAATCAGAACCTTCCCAGGCATAAGAAAGAACAACTAAAAGCTCTGCTCCTGCAATACAAGGACTGCTTCTCGTCGTCGTCAAAAGTTCGACAAACCCCTGTCGCCAAGCACCGCATCATCACCGACGAAAATGTCCGCCCACTCCGTCAGAGCCCGTACCGTGTTTCGGCACGCGAACGTGAAGCCATAAGGCACCAAGTCGACGAAATGCTACGCGACGACATCATCCAGCCGTCCAAGAGTCCGTGGGCGTCCCCCGTGGTGTTAGTGAAGAAGAAGGATGGAACCCTACGTTTCTGCGTCGATTATCGTCGGCTCAACAAGATCACGAAGAAGGACGTATACCCCCTCCCACGGATTGACGACGCCTTGGATCGACTCTACAACGCAAAGTATTTTTCGTCGATGGACCTCAAAACCGGCTACTGGCAAATCGAAGTCGACGAGAGGGACCGGGAGAAGACTGCCTTTATAACACCAGACGGACTGTTCGAGTTCAAGGTCATGCCGTTTGGTCTTTGCTCGGCACCTGCGACTTTCCAACGCGTCATGGATACAGTACTGGCAGGCTTGAAGTGGCAGACTTGCCTCGTCTATTTGGACGACGTCGTTGTGTTTGCCTCAAGCTTCGAAGAACACCTGCGGCGCCTTGAAACAGTTCTTCAAGCAATCAAAACCTCCGGACTCACGTTAAAGCCCGAAAAGTGCCGCTTCGCATATGAGGAGCTCTTGTTTTTGGGCCACGTCATCAACAAGTCTGGAGTGCGCCCCGACCCTCAGAAAACTGCGGCCATCTCCAACTTTCCTCCGCCCGCTGACAAGAAGGCAGTGCGTAGATTTCTTGGACTGTGCGCCTATTACAGGCGCTTCGTCAAGAATTTCTCACGGATCGCTGAGCCACTGACGTATCTCACGAAGGCCGACGTCGAGTTCAAGTGGGAGACGCCGCAAGTCGAAGCATTCGAAGAACTGAAGCGACGCCTGCAATCGCCGCCAATACTTGCGCATTTCGACGAAAACGCCGATACGGAAGTCCACACCGACGCAAGCAGCGTAGGACTCGGCGCCGTGCTTGTGCAGAGGACTGACGGACTAGAAAGGGTTGTCAGTTACGCTAGCCGGTCGCTATCGAAGGCGGAAGCAAATTATTCCACAACAGAAAAGGAGTGCCTCGCCATCATCTGGGCTACATCAAAGTTTCGCCCCTACCTCTATGGCAGGCCCTTTAAAGTTGTGAGCGACCACCACGCCTTGTGTTGGCTAGCTAACTTGAAGGATCCTTCAGGTCGCCTCGCACGCTGGAGCCTGAGACTTCAAGCATTCGACATCACCGTCGTTTACAAGTCCGGGCGAAAGCACTCTGACGCCGATTGTTTGTCTCGCGCCCCCGTCGAACCACCGCCACAAGACGACCAGGATGACGACACTTTCTTGGGACCCATCAGTGCCGACGAATTCGCCGAACAACAACGAGCCGACCTGGAACTAAGGAGCCTTGTAGACTACCTGGAAGGCAAGACCGTCATTGTGCCGAAGGTGTTCAGGCGAGGATTGGCGTCGTTTTTCTTGCAAAACGACATTCTCCTAAAGAAGAACTTCTCGCCTCTCCGAGCCAACTACCTCCTCGTGGTACCCTCAGCATTGCGTCCAGAGGTTCTGCAAGCTCTCCATGACGACCCAACGGCTGGACATCTCGGTTTTTCGCGCACTCTCGCGAGGATACAAGAAAAATACTACTGGCCTCGCCTCTCTGCCGACGTCGCCCATTACGTAAGGACATGCCGAGACTGTCAGCGACGCAAAACACCGCCGACAAGGCCAGCCGGACTTCTACAGCCAATCGAGCCACCTCGCCGACCGTTCCAGCAGATCGGGATGGACTTACTGGGGCCTTTTCCGACGTCGACGTCCGGGAATAAATGGATCGTCGTCGCTACGGACTACCTCACCCGCTACGCCGAAACAAAAGCCTTGCCCAAAGGCAGTGCCGCCGAGGTAGCCCGATTCTTCGTTGAGAACATCCTCCTGCGTCACGGTGCCCCAGAAGTCCTCATCACCGACAGAGGCACGGCCTTTACGGCAGAACTAACTCAAGCCATCCTGCGGTACAGCCAGACAAGCCATCGCCGCACCACCGCCTACCACCCGCAGACGAATGGCCTCACCGAGCGCCTAAATAAGACCATCGCCGACATGCTGGCAATGTACGTCGACGTCGAACACAAGACGTGGGATGCCATCCTTCCGTACGTGACCTTCGCATACAACACGGCCGTGCAAGAAACGACGCACATGGCGCCGTTCAACCTGGTCTACGGAAGGAACGCGGCAACGACGCTTGACGCCATGCTACCAGACGTCGCTGACGAAGAAAATGTCGACGTTGCCACTTATTTGCAGCGTGCCGAAGAAGGTCGACAGCTCGCCCGCCTGCGCATCAAGAACCAGCAGAGGACCGACAGCCGACACTACAATCTTCGACGACGCTACGTCGAGTACCAGCCCGGCGACCGTGTTTGGGTCTGGACTCCGATTCGCCGACGAGGACTTAGCGAGAAACTGTTGCGTCGCTATTTCGGACCATATAAGATAATCCGACGTATTGGCGCACTGGACTATGAGGTCGTGCCAGACGGCATTTCGCAATCACAGCGGCGCCGGGCACGACCTGAAGTCATCCATGTGGTGCGTCTTAAACCTTTCTACGCCCGCTGACGACCTTAGGTACTTCGTTACTTTGTTATTGTTTTTTTGTTTGTTTGTTTGTGGTTTATTACGCATGGTTTTGTTTTCGCTTTCGTGTTTGTAGCATCGGGACGATGCTTTTTAAGGGGAGGGTATTGACACGTATACATGTTTATCTTTCACCGGTGGCCGCTTTCCACCGGCTAACAAATGTTATACGTTATCGCTCGGCGCAGGACGCGCCTGTATCGGAAGTTTCTAGAACGTTGTCGATGCTTCTTTCCGTTGCCTGTTTTCACCGACGCTTATGTTATCTGATTGTATGACCGACGCGAATTGTCTAGAACTTTCTGGAAGACACGCGGGCATCAGGGATTAATCTGGAACCTTCGATGACTCAGGTATAAAAGCCGACGCGCTTCGCCGCTGATCAGATTTTCGACGATCGCCGACTGTGTTCGCCGCTATCGTTGTGCTTTGAGTGTACCTTGCTTTTGTGGGCACAGGTTCGCCCAATAAACAACCAGTTTCGTCGTACACAGTTTTACGACTGTTTTCTTCAGCGTCACTACTACGTGACACTATGATGAGAGTATATGACGACCATAAATATTATGTCATGGCATGAATGTCATGATATGCGTGTCGTGTAGGACATGAAACAGCCGCCTACGTCTTGGTGCTCTGATGGTCGTTTCGTTAACTTGGCAGGTACCAAAATTGGCATATCATGACAAGAGTGTATGAAAAACATAAGTGATAGAAAATGACATTATTGGCATTACATGAGTGTCATGGAGGTCATGACAAAGACCCAGTGCAAAAAGATTAACACTCCAAAACCACTGGAATGGGTTCGGACGTGGTCCCTAAGGGAAGGAAACACTAAAGGATGATGGTAGAATTCATAATTATGAGCACGACTCAGCAAAATGACAATTACTCAGTGAGTGAGTGAGTGAGTGAGTGAGTGAGTGAGTGAGTGAGTGAGTGAGTGAACTTTATTGGGTCCACAATAGACGCGAGTAAATTCGACGTCACCTAGTGAAAAAATACTAACACTCAAAGGCCATTGAAATGGATTCTGACATGGGTACTAAGGGAAAGAATCACTAAAGGATGATTGTAGAAGCCATAGTCATCACCATGACTCAGCAAAAATGACAATGACTCCGCGAAAAAAGATTAACACTCACAAACCACTGTAATTGGTTCGGACGTGGACTAAATGATGATGGGAGAAGTCATAGTCATGAGAATGACTGAGCAGAAATTACAACGTCTCAGCGAAAAAAGATTAACACTCAAAAGCCACTGACATGGGTTCTGTCGTGGGTACTACGTGAAGGAAACACTAAAGCATGGTGATAGAAGTTATAGTCATGAGCATGAGTCAGCAAAAGTGACAATACTCAAAGAAAAATATTAACACTCAGGAACCAATGGAATGGGTATGATGTGGTACTAAATGAAGGAAAAGCTCAAATTTCATGGTCGAAGTCATAGTCATGAGCATGACTAAGGCTTTCGCCTTAAGATTTATTGAGTGTAGCTAAAGGGACTCCTGAGGACTCATGACATGAATGTCATGACATGTGTGTCATGTATGTCATGAATCAGCCGCCTATGTCTTGGAGCTCGAATGGTCGTTTTGTTAATATAATAGGCTCACCGCAAACTGCTTCACATAACATCCATTCCCACATGGTGTGGGAACTGCCGGCTTTTTTTATGGCCAATTTTTTCACATCGCATGCTTTACTGCAATGAAATACCAACTCGCCCGTTCCAAAACCCTGTTACTGCAAGAGCTGAAAGAACGTCGATTCAGAGCAACAGGAACGGTGAGGGAGGTCAGGCTGAAGAAATGCTCACTTCCGGATTCGAAGGAACTAGCCAGTCAGAGCAGATGATCTTTTGGTTTTATGTGCGATGGCGAGGTCCTTGCTGTCATGCTGAATGACAGTAAGTGTCTGTGCGTTGCCACCAATTATGATGGCATTCACCCAACCGCCACAGCCAGCCGCTACAGCCAAAAGGTGTGAACGCTAATTCAAGTGCCCCACCCGAGAGTAACAGAACAAGCATAGGGGAGGTGTCGACCTACTTGATAAGTTCATCAGCCTGGAGGTTATAGAGAGAACTAGGGAGTGAACGGCAGCTTCACCAGCTTCAGTTCACGAGGCTCCTAGTCGAAGGTCTGCTCACCAAGAGACTGGACACCCGGTAACCGCCTGGCCCTTCAGGTGCTCCTGCTCTGCACAGCAAGGGAGGCCGCGACCATCATTTGGTGCCTTTGGGAAAGCACAGCTGGTGCCGCCAGTGCACCAAAAACACACGAATGAAGTGCCAGATGCGTAGCGTCCCCCTCCACATCCACTGTTTTGCTGTCGACCATGAGAGAAAATAAAGCGTGAATGGAGTTCCACCTCATGCTTCTAGCTCGCGTGCACGAGAGAGAGAGAGAAAGAATAAACTTTATGCAAAGGAGCACGCGAGCGTAGGTGGCTCCTCCGCTCTGCAGTGGCTGGTCCCCTCAGTCCAGGAGTCCAGCGGCCTTAGCTGCCCTTCTCGTTCGGTTGACCAGGTTGAGCTGGTCCTATTTGGGAACACTGTATTTTGTGAACTACTGATGCCAGGCAAATACAATTTATTTTTGATGTACAACTCTACCCTCTAGCCAAGCTGAAATAGTTTTTTTTTTGATGCGCCACATCTAGTAGCAGCGTTTAATGGGTTAATAATACAAACGCATGGAACGGTTAAAAATAAAGCAGTGAGATTCGTGCCCAAACCCGGCTGCAATAAAATGCTGCGAAATATGAAAATAAAGTTCGCTGCTACATGTGAAATATTATCACTAGCCTTCTAAAAACTTACATATATCGGCAGCTTAGAGTATACTGTAGTTATAAAACTATAGGGAAACCTTCTGGCGTTGCTGTAGCTGAAACTAGAGTCCTACAATGGCTTAGCTAATATTTTGGGTCCAATGAGAATTGTACTTGCACGACTGTTATTGCTTATTGGCATCCCCTTTTAAATAGGGTGGGGATAACTTTTCTTGGCAATCAAGGGAAGACTACACGGGCGGTACTTCTGCACATGTAATCCTACGCGAAGTAATCCGGTTTGGAGCGTGTTTCGATTTTAGTTTTGGTTTGTTGGCCTTGCACAGCTCCTGTGCATTTTTGATCGCAGACGAACATAATTCAGTAAGAATTAGCGAAGCGTCGATGTTAGACTTTTTGTTTGTTTTGACCTCAGGTAAATTAACTTATGAAGAACATGTCAGTGAAAGGAATAGCCCTGTCCTGGTGATGTTCACGATTATGTAGCGCGTGCCACAGCTTTATATTTCGCTGTTTCAGTAAGAGTACATAACTTTTGTCAGAAATGCAGCTGATATACTGATGCCATTTGAAATTATGACCAGAAGGTACACTGAGATGATGGCAAAATGAAGAGTTTATCAATGGAAAAATCTTTCAGAAGCTTCAATGCACATTTTGTTTATTTTTCTTGACGCCTACAGTCAGCAGCGGACAATATTTTTACTAGACACTAATGATAACATGAATATGAGCTATAACACAAAGTTCTACAAGGTAACAAATACCGACAAAAGTGAGAGTGCTGGGAGAGCGGTCGTGAAAATCAGCAAAAAGGTTTAGTTTGTAAGCACCCTTTGTCAAATAGAACACAAAGAACAGAAGCAAAGCACAAGCGGTATTTCTGCCCAGGCACTTGTCTCACTTTCACAACCTTCACAGCTTGATTCGAGTCCGAGCCAAGCTCGATTATCAGGCTCTGAATGTTGTCGTCGATTTCGCCATCCCTGTCCCATGATTTCTTTTCGATTCTATCCACAGAGCGCAGTTCTACCTGTAGTTTTCCTCGTTACTCAGTTGTTTTCTGCATGCGAACGTTCTTCAGCGTCGTCATGCTTAAATATTGCGGTATTTGCGGCCACGTACCCTTTCACTGTGCTTTAAGCTAGCTCTGTTGAGTTGAATTCACAGTGATACGTCGGCAACTTTATAGCATCATGACCTCCTGCTTTGGTTAGGGTGTCAAATTAGTGCCCTATATACTTGTGCTCATGTTCATACACAAGCTGCAGCAGCTCTGCCTTTAGCGGGTCAGTATAAAACGGAACATTTTTGCTTCTCAACCACGACTGAATATTACTTTTTTTAGTTGATATAGACGGCACCTTTTCAAGCTGAACGCTATCATAGCTTGCATTGTCCATGACGATAACGCTGGCGGGTTCCATGTTCGGCAATATTTGTTCAATCAACAACTTCTCAAAACGGTGACTATCCTACTCTGAATGAATTATTAATCACCAACACTCTTCTTTGCGCGAAAGACGCGGCGAGCTCTATTTACGAAGCCCTACTCGTCGCCTGCGTGGAGCACAATCAGGCGACCACCCTTGCCAGTTGGAGCTCGAAGACCCGTCGTAGTTCCTCGCCGGAAAGCGTCTTGCCATGTCAAAGCATGGGTGTCTTCCGACACCCTTTGTTTTGTGTGTCCTGCAGTTCCCTACGTGTCATCTAAGTGCATATAGTTCAGCAATGAAAATTTGTGCATATAAGTGCATATAGTCCATAACTATTTTTGCACGATTATCGTGTTTTTGCGAGCTTTGCCGTATTGGAGGCGAGTTGTGTGCTTAGAGTGAAGCGAGAGTACTTAGAAATCGTGATTTTAGATGATGAGGTACTTTGCCAGGCCTTTGAGGTGTTAATTGGATGGCTGTTCGCGTTCGACATGTGCCCCAAGCGCAAGCCACTGCCAGAGAAGTTACGTGCAGTTCGGGGCGAGATAAGCATCGCCGCCTAACCACGGCCTTAAAATGTGTCGACTGTTTACTGCGATGTGGGTACGTGTTTCGGCGCTTCTTTGTGCTCGGTATCTGCTAACTGCCGCATACGTGGCGAAAATCTCCTCGTACGGTTGTGTGCAGTAGATCGCTTACTAAGCGCGCACTGTGCTGATTTGCTGGTACACTCCGTGCTAGCGTCTTTCTCTTCGCGCCGACGCCGCTGATTGTGCCGGCAGTGCGCGATTGAGCCAGCGCCCGTCGACTTTGGTCTGCGGCCGTCAAATATCGGCGGCGCGTTTCGGTTATTAAAAGTGTGGTGTGAGTTTCCAACGGCACTACGAGTCTGCGCCGCACGAGCTGCCAATCAGAGCAAGGTGGTTATGTTATGTCTTTTAGAAACTCTTTAGTTAGCGTACTTAGCGGCAACAGGTGTTCTGCTTGGATTCAGGTTTCTCAACTCTCAGCAGCCGGAGCAGTGCTGGTGGGGCAGAAAACGATGCGGTTAGTGTGAAGAAACACGTCAATTTATACACGATAGCGTTTGCGGCGACAGGTCATACGGGCGCGTCGCTCGGTGGTTGGGTAGAGTCTCTGCTGAGGCCGCCACTATGCTACGCCTCCCGTACAAATATTATTGCGATAGCAATTATATGGACACTCAAAAGCAAATTTCTGCCGTCGGCGTCGCCGTCGCCGTGAGGTTCCGTATGACGTCAATGGAGATGAAATCGTCGCCGCGCGCCACCGAACGCTGTACGTGCGAGTCAAAGGGCGCGAGGGACGCGCGCTTTCACGGGGAGTGAACGCACGGCGGAGAAAAAACGCGCGTTCTGCGCTGTGCTCCCTTAAGGGCTGCAGAAGTAGGCGTCTCTTTCCTCCTCTACAATCACCATATATGTAGAGCAAACGTGCCTTCTTTCGACGCGCGACAGGCCGTGGAGGAAAGGGGGGAGGGAAGGGAGGCGACGTTTAGCTGCGGCACCAAGTGCCTATTTATATCAGAGGCTCCGGCAACAGTCACCAACGCCGCACGCATTTTGAGCGAACGCGGGCAAAACGCCAACGGCGTCGACATCAGTTCTGCGTGTTACCGGTGCTGCTGCATGTCCAAGTTTATACAGCTGATAAAGCTAATATCATTACTCCGTATAGCTCTCTACAAATTTGCTATCGCAATTGATGCTTCGCCTTTCAGGTGAAACTGCGACAACTTTTATGCTATATCTGTATAATCGGTGCTTATACACTGTTCTTATTCAACAGCCGGCTCTGTGCACTGGACGCGACTTCTTAAATTTTTAGCTGCCGTGCCATCCAGTTCTAATTTCTAGATGCAAAAACACAGATATAAGTGGGCTTTCCAGCTCAGGATCATACAGCTCAGGATCATCCAGCTCAGGAGCGTAATCCTACCGTGCACAAGTATTATTAACACAATTCCTGCTGGGGTCAAAAAAACAAAAAAAAAAAAACAGGCTGGCTGGTCAACCCAATTATGTGAGAACGATGTGCTTTAGGTCCGCCATTGTCTATTGTAAAAAGAGAATACTACCTTGGTATACAATGTCAGTAACACTCATCAAATATAAATTACTTCTGACCTAAATAATTTGCCTTAGAAGCCATTCAGTTTAGGTGATCGATAATATTTCATGGCTTAAGTACATAGGTGCATGAGTTGAGTAAAGGCTTTAGTTTGTAAAGAGCAATGCCTGTTAAGATATAAAATTTTGGCAAGCTTGAGTTACCAATAATGTAAGCTGGGCAACATACAAAACTCAGCATCGCAGCAGAAGTGATCCAATATAAACTTGCTGGCAGTTTTGCGTGCTCTGGGTGATATCGCAATGTCTAATTTTTTCTCCAGTGTTTCAAGACTGCAGCCGTTTCATTGCCAGCTGTGAGGATGAAGCAGCTTCATAGCCGGACATCAGATGCCTTCCAGCAGTTCCCCTTGTCAGCAGCAGAGGCCGCCGTATGCTCTTACCTCGAGCTTTTTATTTTTTTTCTTTAAATACGAAGCATTTCTTGGTCGAACATTTGCTACTTTGACCGTATCTATCTATCTAGCCGCCTACGACTTTGTGCTCTCATGGTCGTTTCGTTAACTTGGTATGTACCCAAATTGACATACCATGACAAGAGTATGTGACGAACATAAATGATATGTCATGACATGAATATCATGGCATGCGTGCCATGTAGTTCATGACAATGACTCAGCGAAAAAATATTAACACTCAAAAACCACTGGAATGGGTTGGGACGTGGGCACTAAGTAAAGGGAACACTAAAGGACGATGGTAGAAACCATAGTCATGAGCATGACTCAGCAAAAATGATAATGACTCAGCGAAAAAAGTATAGCACTGAAACACCACTGGCATCGGTTCAGACGTGGGCGTTAAGTGAAGAAAACACACAAGGATGCTGCTAGAAATCATAGTCATCGGCATGACTCAGTATAAATGACAATGACTCGCAAAAAAAATATGATTCAAAAACCACTGCAATGGTTCGGACGTGGGTACTAATTGAAGGAAACACTAAAGTTTGATGGTCGAAGTCATAGTCATGAGCATGACTAAGGCTTTCGCCTTAAGGTCTCTTGGGTGTGGCTAAAGGGTGACTGCACGAGAGATCAACGCGGGTCCAAAAATTGATATTTTAGATTCCATTCAATATTTTATATTTTCATGATATGAATGTCATGACATGCGTGTCATGTAGGTCATGAAGGAGCTACTTACGTCTTGGTGTTCTCATCGTCGTTTCGTTAACTTGGTAAGTTCTCCGCACACTGCTTCGCATAACATCGATTCCCACAGGGCGTGGCATCTGCCGTTTTTTTCAGACTGTATCTTTTCCCTGCATTGGCTAGTTTAGTGGCTTCACTTAGAGTGATTGCTATGGCACCTGTTTTATGGGACAGAACATACCCGGTGTTCAAAATTAAGCTTTGTGAAATTTAAAAAAAAATCGCCTGTGTCAGGTAGCATAATGCTTATCATTGAACCGGGTTATTCGAAGAGGCGGACATTAGTAGCACAAGAAATCGCCACACATAGTCAACTAATTAACAAAGATTTACTAACTTCTCAGTTAATTAATTTACGACATATATTGCAATTTACAAATTGTAGACGGTGAGCTTGTCAGGTGTGTCCACTAGAAATGAATTTGCAGAATTACACCAGTTTGGAGATATGCGCCATGAAACTCGCCGTTAAAATGCACTGTTGTTCCACTTACCTATTTACCAAAATGCTGTTTTATACATTCAAGCACAAAAGTAACTGGAGCGCCCGTGTATTTGGTCCTACACTTTGGCAAATAATATCTCAAAACAGGTGTCATTCTGGAAATTCATTTTAAGTGGATGCGTCGTGCAACCTCACCGGCTACAATTAGTAAATTGCCATGTGTGCCGTAAAGTAATTAACCAAGAAGTTATTTGTCAGTTTTTGCTAATTGGTTGAATATGTGTTTCGATTTCTAGTGCTACTAAAGCCCACCTCTTCGAATAACCCAGCTGAACGATAAGAATTATGCTACCTGCCACAGGCGATATTAAAAATTTCGTAAAGCTTAATTTGGACACCTGGTATATATGTGTGTGTGTTCCAGTAAGAAAATAAAAAATACTGAAGGAGTTCAACATGATGTATTTCAGGAAAAATGTATCATGTAAAATACTATGTGACAAATAAACCAAAACAACAAGACTTGGTGCACAGGGTGCAGGTGTGTGCATCAGCATAACGATGAAAACCTGGTGCAAGTTTTTAAAAAGTTCAGTAGGTTGTTTTGTGTGAGATTATAGGCATATTGCATGGTTAAGAACACATGGCGCCACGACTCACCACCAAACATTCCGTGGAGTACCACAAGGTGGGGTGTTGAGCCCGACACTATTCAACTTAGTGCTCGTTGGCCTAGTCAGATGCTTGCCCAACACCGTTGGAATATCAATCTATGCTGACGATATCTGCATCTGGGCGTCTGCTGTAACACGACTGCAGGTACGAGCAAGGCTACAAAAGGCAGCTACGTTAACATCACTGTACTTACGAAACAGAACTTGGAGCTGGCTTCAGAGAAATGCTGCCTTGTTACATTCACTCGGAAGGCATTGAGGCCTTACTCTGTAAGTGTCAATGGGCAAACAATTGCAAACGCACGGAAACACCGCTTTTTAGGGGTAATTATCGACCGCGACATTTCATGGAGCCCGCACGTTTCATACCTAAAGAAGAGGTTAACGACCATAACACACCTCCTTAAATTCCTCGGTGGAAAATCATGGGGCACATCGGTGCGGTCAATGCTGCAGCTTTATAGTGCCTTATTCCTCGGTTTCGCAAGATACAGCCTCCCGGTGCTAGGCAACACCTGCAAAACAAACCTGCGTGTACTCCAGGGACTACAAGCTCAAGCCCTAAGGACGTGTCTCGGTCTTCCGAAGTGTGCGTCTACGGCGGCAACGATTGTCATAGCGCGAGACCACCCAATATCAACGTACTTAGCCAGCGACGCCCTCAGGGCGCATATTTGGCACGTTGCCCGACTACCTTCCCACCATCTTGCATCTTTACTTACAGAAAGGCCACACACAACTTTCAGTCGTATAATTGCAGCCAATCATACCTCGTTGCCATCGAACTACATGCCTGCAGCAAGACCATCCTCACCGTTATGGTGCCTGCACAAACCTGACATACGCCTCACCATCCCAGGAATCACAAAGAAAGCTCACATGCCGTCATCTGCCCTGAAACAGGCCACGTTAGGACTTTTACATGAGGTTCACAGTGGCCGCGTACATGTTTATGTCGATGGCTCAGTCACACCTACAAGTTCAGCTGCCGCAGTGGTGATTCCAGCAAGATCCGTCAAGATGCAGCTAAAGACGTCACATGTCTCATCAACGACAGCTGCTGAACTGGTAGCCCTCCGTGCGGCTCTTCATTTCATTCTGGAGGAACCACCCCATCCATGGTCAATCTTCTGTGACTCCAAGGCAGCCCTCCAGAGTTTACTCTCAGTACTGCGCCATGGATCACATGAGCAGCTCGTCGCAGAGATAAGACAAGTACACCATCGCATAGTTGATGAAGGGCACAATATAATATATCCGTGGTTGCCTAGTCACTGTGGCATACATGGCAATGATCGAGCGGACTCAGCGGCCCGATCTGCCCATGACGGTGTCAACTGCGTTGCCATTCCTCTTTCGAGAGCCCACGCAGCGAAAAAACTTTCCGTACTTGCGCGTGAGCTAACATTGATGCAATGGAATTCCTCCGATTTCACAAGTGAACGCCTTCATGCCCTGGACCCTAATTTACAGCTTCGTATTTCATTCGACCTTCCACGACGGGACTGTACACTTCTAATCCGTCTATGGCTTGGAGTTGCATTTTCAAATGCGTACTCCTTTCCTATCGGAATGGCCAATAGCCCACTTTGTGAATCCTGCGGGTGCAACGAAACAATCGCACACCTTCTTTGTGAGTGCCCTCGTTTCAACCCGCAGAGAGCAGCTCTCTCAGCGACAATAGATCAACTGGACAAACGCCCAATAACAGAAAGGAACATTCTTGGAAACTGGCCTACACAAACAACGGCGTGAGCCGCCCTGAAGGCACTGCTGCGTTACTTGAAAGAAACCGGACTCAGTGACAAATTGTGACTCTGCATTGTGTTACTTAGGACGGAACGTTCAGACTATGCAACACGAGAACGCCTTCGCGGACTTCATGACAGTGCCCACAGAAACAGTTCTGTTTTAAGTGCGTGTGTGATTTTTTTGTTTCCTTCCTTTTTGTTTATTCTTTATTTTCACTTATTTTTCTCTCTCTCTCCTTTCGCATCCCTTTACCCCTCCCCCGGTACAGGGTAGCCAACCGGAGATAACCTCTGGTTAACCTCCCCGTCTTTCTTTTACCTTTTTTTTCTCTCTCTCTCTCTCCGGGTTCTCTGATGGTTCTCTGGTCACCTATCCGCGTTGTGGGTCTTTCTGAAAAGCTGCGGCCGCGTTACACTGGTCCTTATCGTGTGTTGCGACAAGTGACCGATGTCACATCAAATCATCCTCACCGACCAATCAGCGTCGTCGTCAGCTGCAAGTGACATCGTTCACGTAGCGAGGCTAAAGCCATATCACACCCCTTTCACCGCGGATGTGTAGCCTAAGCACCGGGACGGTGCTTCTACTGCCGGGGGTGATGATACGGAACAGTCGCCACAGTGTGGCTGCGCTGAAGAGGAGAACGACGACGTGTTCCCGCTTCATATAGCGTCGCCATCTTGGCATCCGTTGGCTTACGTGTAAATAAATTGTAAGTAGCTGTGGGCATCAGCTACACCTAACAATACAATACAGCCAGAGAACATTCGAAAAATAAACCGGAAATGTTTCTCCGAAATTGGCTTTTATCGCCCCTGGAGAGTAGTAAAAGCAATTAATGCAGAGTGTTGGATCCGTGTAATTACGTTTCTCAGATTTGGGTGCTCTTTTAAAAGCCACCGGAGTAGCACAAGCTTCTCATCAAGGATTTTAATAAATATCAACCTGTTGTGTCCATAAAACTAATTGCTAAAGCGAGAAAAGACCATAAACTAACGTTACCGTCATTCTATAATTCAATATTGCTGAATGGCTGAAGATGAATACAAGTTTAAGCCGACTTAACGCTGCACAATCTAGGTAAAGTTCTGTCGCTTAGCAATTTCGGGCGCCTTCTTATGATTTGTTCGGACACATTGGAAATAATTTTGTTTCTTTTCTGACAGTATAACGCGACAGGCTTAAGGGCCCCGTGTCGCAGAAAATAGGGCGTCGGCGTCCGTATCGGCTCGCCGGCGTCGTTGGCGGAATATCATCCCGAACCACACCATTCAGAACCAGCCCAATAGGGCAAGGCCCTTCGCGTGGCTCAAGGCGTTAGGGAACAAAATTGAATTTCTCAAAGTAAAAGCCCTCAGAAAATCAATCGTAAAGTACGACTTAACCAAAACCTACAGATGTGATAGCGTCGGATTGTAATTTGAATGTACGAGAAAGAAGCCTGATAAGCAGCCAGAGATCGTTGAATGCTATCCCGTTCCACTCTTAAAGGCGAAGCTTATGCGTCCTCGAATTTTTTTTTCACGTACAAACACAAAATCTGTTTTCCACATAACTGCGATTTCCTAGGGGTCAGGTTTCTCGAGTGGGAAAAATGTCTTTGATATGGGACTTAAAACAGCGGCTGGTCATGATCGTACGAAATGTCGCAGCTATATCGGCGGCACTGTTCCTAAAAAATAACTGGTCAATTTTACTGCATTACGAGAAACACAGCTGTGCTTGCTAACAACCTCTTTGAAGGAGCCTTCAAACACTTTTTTAATATAGCAAGAAAACATCGCCGATCTGTGGAAGAGGCGCGAGATAACATGTAGGCCAAATATTATTGCCAAAGGACATGTTCTAGTACTAAAAATTTAAAGAGGCGCAGAGACAAATGGATGAGAGATTAAGTTAAGGGCAGGCCTTATCATTTTTCTTACGCACATGAACATGTCTTCTTTAATTTTTATTGAGAATAATTAAGTTCCTTATATATATTATTGCATTACATGTAGCAGAGAATTTACTACGTCTTGTCGAAAACAGTGAAAAATGTCGTCATTCAGCGTCATCGCAGAAGATGCGATGACGTCATGCACCTTCTATTGGCGGATTTTGCAATCGCGACAACGTTCTCGGTAATACTGCTATTGCTTATTTTGAGGTGAAAGCATGAATAATACATATGTCTGCGATCTCAAAAAGGCAGAAAAGTTGTTTAAAATTGGCACTGCTGGTCAGTTGTGCGTAGCTGCATCTGCTCTGCGTGGCTTCCTATATAGCAGCGGCGTAGTCTATAGCGCGGCCTTAGCGTAGTCTATAGCGCCGTCTCCCTGGGGTGCCGTGACGAACCCTCTTGCCACCGAGACAGTGCACATTTGGACGGGGTTTTGCGCCCTTGGCCTCTCGCCTGTGTAGCTTGCAGCGTAGCAGGGGACATAGCTGCTGATTGGTGTTATAACTACGTTCAACTCCGCTTATACCTGAAGGATTGGAAAGCATTTGGCCGTAGGAGAGCGACTGTGAAAAATAAATACTACTTTTTTTTAGTACCAAAGGGACTACGGCCAAAGTCGGGACCTCCTGGTAGGCTCATGCCTCTTGGCCATCATGGTTTTCTCGGG
>NC_051164.1:43331234-43551233 GCF_013339745.2 Dermacentor silvarum | reverse complement strand
CTAAGGTTGGAACTCGACCGCACAGTTGTCCAATGTTGTGTTTTCCCTTACCGACAAAGCGCTCGTCTGGTATGAGAATCACGAAGATAGGGAGCTTTTCATGGGAGCTTTTCGTCGAGGAACTCAGAGCGTGTTTTGGAGACTCTAGTGCAAAAAAGAAACGCGCTGAACAGACGCTTTCGCAAAGAGCTCAGGTTCCCGGCGAAACCTGTACAACTTATATTGAAGAAGTGTTAAAACTGTGTAAGATAGTCAACTCTCAAATGTCTGAAGATGACAAAGTTGTACATTTGTTGAAAGGAGTAGCCGAAGACGTCTACAATTTTCTGATCGGCAAAGAAAGCTTGGATACCGTGTCTGACGTCATTCGCCACTGCAGGACCTTTGAGACGCTGAAGATGCGACGAATAATACCGAAGTTTGGTCGTCTGGCTAATGTCACAACGGTGGCAAGTGTAGAGCCGAGCTCGTGTGTTGACCTTCCATCAACAATACGGCAGATTGTTGGCGAAGAGTTGCTCCATCGCGAAGAGATTTACCGTCGCACACCCGGCATCACTGGTGCGTACTCACCACACGAGATGAGCAACACGGCCGTTTCGACCGCTTGGCAACCGACGGCTCACGCAGCGACCATTGAGTATAGGTCTACCCCACAAACGAGAGGGACCATGAGCTATCAAGATCATGACTACGACCAACGCCCTCACCGCACGCACGTCTCCCGGCAGCCGATGCCTAACCATGAGGAATGTGACCCACCTGCTGGCTATGCAGTCGACAGCAACATGCGTGACTACATGGAGGAACATCGAAATTTGCGGCCTCTGCCAGTGTGTTTCCAATGTGGTGTCGCGGGCCACATAGCGAGGTTTTGCAATCGTCGCCCAACAACGTGGAATGATCGATCGAGGTTTTCAACCAGGACCACACTTCCTGTGAGGGCAACTCAACGGCCGTACACCACCTCTTGGTGAGCTGGCGCTCCTCCCGGCAACGATTACTGGCCGAGAAGCTTTCGGAGCCGTTCGTTTACGTCAATCTCCATCGCCAGTGCGCCGCTCCACCTCGTCTTCGCAACCGGAAAACTAGCTAGCGCGGCCGATGGGGGTGAGGTCGCTCGACACGTGCTATCGACAGAAATGCCCCCTGCAGTTGCTATGATTAATAACGAAGTGCATGTACTTGTTGATGGGTTTCTGTAATGGCTTTAGTGGATACCGGAGCAACTGTATCCGTAATGAGTCTCAGTTTTAAAGGTCGGTTGGGGCGCAAAGTTGTATTTCGGTGGGACCAGGCTGCAACGTTTTGTGGAGTGAGCGGCAAGTCGTTGCGTCCTGTTTGTGTGTGCACTGCTGAAGTATCCTTGCCTGGTGGAGTTTTCGCGACGGAATTTGTAGTTATTCCCCGATCGACGCACGAAGTGATTTTGGGTATCGATTTTTTGCGACAGTGTGCTGCGACCGTCGATTGTCGCACGGGGGAAGTTTTCGTCGAGGCCATGTCTACACATGTCGACCCCATCTGTATGCACATATTTAAGCTCCGCAACTCCGCCTTTGAACGCGGGATCACACGTTCCCGGTATGTGAGGGGGCGCTGCCATCGCGGCTAGCGTGTGACTGTAGGGTAGCGTGGTCAGGCGGTCAGGATGTTTTTGCGCGGCTCCTTTTCCGCCCTTGTTGCTTGGCCACTGTGCCTGTTTGCCTTTACGTTTCTTTTTTTACGCTCTTTGCTCCGCGAACACGTGGCCGCTATCAGCATCTTCAGTGCATTCAGAGCATCGAACGCAGTTGCACTCTTGTTTACAAACTTGCTTTGCGCACGCCTCTACCTTGGCGCTGAGCCGTGCTCCCTCAAGGGCTGCAGAAGATAGCGCCAACCTTTCCCTTTCCCTCAAGAACCACTTATCATCCTCTACCAGTGGGAAGAAGACCAATGCTAAAAAGCGCCATTTTTCAGCGACGCCATTGGATCTGCCACTTCCGGTTGGTGGGTTACAGCTATGGGTAATGAGCTTTAGCTGTTTTTCTTGTTTATTTCTCCGCTGAAACTGCGTGAGAATAGCAATGTATAGTTAGCGCCCCTAAACTCTTGCGTACAGCATTATTTCTCACATATTCTCCACGCACATAAACTGCTTGACAAATACGCACGGGGTATCACATCCACTTAGTGCAATACGACATCGTGAAGACGCCATAACATGTCATTGATCGTCACGTTGCTTATATGGACCTTGGGATTCGGGAATTTAAGCCTGCAGCCGTTCAGTGTTCGTTTCCGAATGTTCCAAGCTGGTTAGCGCAAAAGCGCAAGATCCGACGATCACAAAATAAAAGAGCCTGCTTTTTTCTCTGCTGTACAGCTCATTGGCTACCCCAAACGGTCTGTAGGTAGAACGCCCAACTTGTATGGGTAAGGTACTTGGTTCGAGTCCCGGTGCTGCGGCTCAACCACCGGCATTTTATGTGTACGTATGTCCAACGAAGTGATGCTGGGTTTTGTGGGTAAACCTTAAGATTAAGATTAAAAATTAAGATGACACGGTGTACTGTCTTGGCGCCTGTGAATCTAAAGCATCAAAACTGCGCGCTTGAGGCAACCAATACCCTCACTTAGCGCGGAAACAGGATTAAGCAAGCCAGGATATAGCGAAGCTGATTCCACGTACGGCGGAAGCGAAGCTCTTTCAATATGAGCTTTGTCTGGAACCTTATATTGGAACTTGGAGGCACAAACGGTATGTGCAGGGCGATATTAAAAGAGGAGATTGTACTGATTTCATAGTTTGTTGGAAACATTTAAACAACGATTTGAAAGTGCCTTGTTTCATTCAGTCTTTGTATTGTATAGTAAATATGTGTATATATGAATACTTTTGAATAAATTATAAATATTTTAAAATGGCAACTGCACGGAGTCAAACATAAAATTGTAGCGGAAGTACCATAAAGTTTATACCACGGTCATAGCGGAGACTTGGAACATTAGAGTACATAGTGGAGCAGGATATCTCACTGACTGATTTAGAAGAACAGACATTTGGGATAGTTGGTTAAGCTTCATCTTAAGAACAGCGCAAATGAATCACGAACAGTAATGAAGACGGAAAGAGACCTGGACAGGAAAGAAGCCAGGTTGTACCGGCTGTAAAGCAAGTCGCATTCTCCAATAGATCTATGTATGCGAACAAAATGCTTTTTCTAATGGCATATTTGTGTATTAATAAACTCTAATTTAAAACGTAATAAGGGAAATGAATTTCTGGAGTTTCATGCAGCATATTGTGACACAAGGATGAAAGTAACAGTGAAATCTATTTACAGATGATATTACAAGAGACAGGCAGCGCAGACAAGACCCTAACTTGGTTTGGTTTGGTTTGGTGCCTGTAGATATAGCACAACCCACTATGGGGGATTGGCCATGAATCGGGCGGTCCCTAACGTTGTTGTCTTCCGAAACGAGCTCGTGCCCTTCTTCTGCCACCTCGTTCCCAACTTATGTAATCCACCACCTCTTGTAGGCCGACCTAAACGAAAAGCGTGATAATTTCTGAGATGTTTTTTTTAATGAGCTAGCCAAGTTTCTTGCAAAATGAAAGAAATTCCGGTTATGTACTATCGTCATCTCGATGAATAGAAAAACACGAGCGCGTGGCATTCAGCCGCGTCGGCCACAGGCTGCACGGTGCCACAGGGAGATGCGAAATCAAAAGAAAAAGAAGAGGAGAACGCTGTTCGGCTTTCATCCCGCACCCGCATACCAAACGTTCTATTTACCTTTATCCTTTCCGTGGCACGCCGGCAATGAGCTATTTCCTTTTAATTTGATTTGGATGCAGCGTATCTATCGCAGCTCAGGAAACTGTCAGCAAGTGATTCTTCCGGTCTCCGCATGTGTGCGACTCAGAAAGAAGGAATGGCGCGCAAGAAGAGGTGCAGCCAGCAGAAGGAACGGAGCCACTCTCTTCCTTTTGGCATCTTGCAGCGACATGTGGACGACGAGGTGATTGGCCACGCGCATCATGCTTCACCTTTCTAAAAGGATTTGAGTTGTACGTTTCAAATCTTGGCTTAAACACAGTGCACACGTGGTTGGAAAGTTGCCGTCGTGGCGATTGAGTGTTCGCTAAGTTGTCTGGATGGTTCAAGATGAAATGGCGAAGGCAAATTACTTTGTTTGTCAACGATTCTTGCATTGTACCGATTGATTTCTTGATTATTCGTGCGTTTTACGCAACGTTCCAGTTCCTGCAATCGCAACGGTGTCCACATAGACAATAAAATTAAACCCCAAAATATTACCCGGGAAAATTTTGTCGCCTTTGTGATGAACGCGAAACTATAGGGCATTGCTCCATAAGTTGGAAAACGGAATATTTTGTTGGAATGTGCTTCAAAGAACTCTCAAGAAAGACTTGATTTTTAATCAGCATACCATCCGATACTTAATTGCACCCCACGGAAAAGCCATGCCTTTTGATATGTTTTTGTTAATGCACGCATGTTGTACCGAAACGCTGAACCTGTTGTTTTGTCGTAAATGCAGTACGCTCAAATGATTGGTCACTTCAAGGAAATGTATGACTTGACAGAGTTTCAACCGGACTGGCTTTTGTTAAATTGCTTGTCACCACAATTTACAGCGAAGCTGTTAAGGGCTCAGTCCTAGAGGGTCGTGTCCACGTGTAGTTTCGCCCTAAGGGCGAAGCAATGAATGCGATAGAACACAGCAATGTCATACGAAGTAAGGTGAGCGGCTTTGGTAGCAATATGAATTGTAGTAAACATGAGCTGATTAAGTAAGCAGGTGCGCTGCGGCGTAAGTAGACCGACATGAAGAGAGACTCGATGACCACGAGAAGGCGCGTGTGAAACGGTGGTGTTGATGAGAAACGCATCCCGTGGGCAGCGCGTGCGAAGGGACACACCTGTAGCGCTGCACTGCCGACACGGGCAGCATTGCATGTGTAGCGTGCGTTGGAAAATGTGGCCCGACTACGACTAACTGATTGAACAAGCGTGGTGTGAGCGCGCACAAACAAACATGAATAGATCACACTAAATGACTGCAGACGACGACTGTCAAAACGCTGGCAGCAAGCGCATACGCCGCAGCAGCGGGCGAAGGTACGTGGGTTTACCGCGTCAACGGAAACTGAGCGGCGAATGCACGGCGCATAAAGGTCAGAGCCATGTGGAGATAAGGGATGGTGCGAACGAGCGACGAGCGCGGTTCTTGGCAGAGTAGAAGTGCCCCCCCCCCTCCCTCCGGCGCTGGCTTCCCGCTTCCTTGCTTGCGCGTGGGAGATTGAGTGCGTCACGGTGATGAAATTGTCGCTGCGCGCTGGACACTGTATGTGCGAGTGAAAGGGCGCGAGGGACGCGCGCTTTTACGGGGAGCGAATGCACGGCGGAGAACAAACGCGCGTTCTGTGCCGGGCTCCCTGAGGGGCTGCAGAATTAAGCGTCTCTTTCCTCCTTTACAATCACCATATATATAAAGAGCAAACGCGACTTCTTCCGTCGCGCGAAAAGCCGTGGGGGGACGGGAGAGAGGGAGGGGAGGCGACCACTAGCTGCGGCACCAAATGCGTATTTATATAAAAACGTTGCGAGGCGAGAAGATGGTAAAGACTTCCGACGCTGATCAACGAGTATTCCATTCTGATCTCGCCGAAAACCTCCGAGCCGCCCCTGAGGCTTTGGCAACAGTCGCCAACGCCGCGCGCGTTCGGTGCGAACGCGGGCAAAACGGCGACGGCGTCGACAACAGTTCTCTGCGTTGCTGGTGCTGCTGCATGTCCAAGTTTTTACAGCTGATAAAACTACCATTCTTACTCCGTATAGCTTTCTACTAAGATGCTATGACAATTGATGCTTCGCCTTTCGGGTGAAACTGCGACATTTTTTCGTGAATATGACTCGGTGCAAGCTCGCCTGAGTAGAATTTTGATGAATATGAGTCAGAGCAAGCTCGGATAAGTAGTTTTTTCGTGTATATGACTCAGTGCAAACTCGCCTGAGTAGAATTTTGGTGAATATGAGTGAGAGCAAGCTCGGCTAAGTAGATTTTTCGGGAATATGACTCGGTGCAAGCTCGCCTGAGTAGAATTTTGGTGAATATGAGTCATAGCAAGCTCATTTAAGTACATTTTTCGTGAAAATGACTCGGTGCAAGCTCGCCTGAGTAGAATTTTGGTGAATATGAGTAAGAGCAAGCTCGGCTAAGTAGAAATTTTGTGAATATGACTCGGCGCAAGCTCGCCTGAGTAGAATTTTGGGAAATATGAGTCAGAGCGAACTCGGCTAAGAAGTTTTTTTGTGAATATGACTCGGTGTAGGCTCGCCTGAGCAGAATTTTGGTGAATATGAGTCAGAGCTAGCTCAGCTAAGTATATTTCTTGTGAATATGACTAGGTGCAAGCTCGCCTGTGTAGAATTTTGGTGAATATGGGTCATAGGAAGCTCGGCTAAGTAGATTTTTTGTGAATATGACTCGGTGCAAGCTCGCCTGAGTATAAATTTGATGAATACGAGTCAGAACAAGCTCAGCGCAGTATAATTTTTGTGAATATTTTATTTATTTTATTTATTTACCATACTGCGACTCTCATTTGAGAGCGTGGCAGTTGGGCGATACAGCATACATGTATATCAGTACGCATCTAGTCAGAACAGTTCATTGAAAAAAAAAGAAAATAAAAAGAAAACAATGCCCAAGGACGGCAATATAAGAAGGAAGCTGAGTTTAGGAACCGAAATGCATGTTTTCACGACAGGTAATTAACATGACACTAGCAGTGAAGAACACGTAAGTAACCAATTATACATGAATTAGCAGCCAACGGAAAGATAACACATAACGCGTCAAGAAATTTTAAAGTTGCGTGAAGAGATGCGCTTAAAACATACACACTTTAAGAGCGAGAAGAAACGAATTGAGAAGAAATAAAAATCTTGGCAAGCAATTAGCAGGCAAGTGGAAGTTACAACAATCATTTGAGGACTAGAAGTAATACAGTAATGAAAACTTATTTTCGGAACAGAGTGTAGCATATGTCCACATAAAGGCAACAAACCAGAAAAAAAAGGAAAAAGACAAATGGTACGTCGAAAGCAACACAATGTAAAATTTATAACGATGATTCATGCGATGATAAATGATTTTATTTACGTACTGCAGCTTCTATTCGTGAGGTAAATTCGGACAATGATTCGATGGCGGTTATAGCAGGATCAAGTCTGTTCCATTCAGCTACAGTAAGGCAGAAGAATGAATACTTAAACGAGTCGTTACTGCATGTGTATTCTGTTAAAGTGTACGCATGTTTGTTACGTGTTTTTCGAGCCTCAAAAAATGAAATGTACCTGGACACATCCATCTTGTAGTTATTTCTTAGAAGCTGAAACAAGAACTTCAAGCGAGCGTGTTTTGCTCTCGTAAATAGTGTTGCAATCCAGACTGCGCGTTTATATTTGTTGACAATGAATCTTATGAGCTTTCTTTGAACTGCCTCTAATTTTGTTATGTTGGTCATCCAGACTCTTTGCATATCGAGAACTGGCCTAAGGAACGCTGTGTATGCCAGTAGCTTCGTTCATGTCGTAGAGAGCGCAAGGCTTCCTTTGAGAAAGAATAATCTGCGTAATGCTCCTGTGGAGATATTCGAAATATGTTTATCCCACCTGAGGTCTGAGGTTAATGTAACTTCGAGGTATTTATGTTGTTCAACTTTAGTTATTGGTATGCCATTAATCTTATTTATTTATTTATTATTTATTTATTTGTTTGTTTGTTTATTATTACCTCAAAGGCCCCGGTGTGGGGTTTTACATAAGGGATGGGTGATCGCTTTAGTAAAATGTGGACTCAATGGCAGCCTTGAAATTATGTGGATTGGAGTGGTGCACGACGTCAGCGGAAAGGTCTTTCCAGTCCCGGGCAGTCTTCACAAAGAACGAATGTAGGTGCGCAATGGTCCGGGCTGGCGGAGGGTACACAGATTTTTCGTGATGTAATCGGTAAGATTGACGGGGCACTGGAATGATGGCTGAAGTACTAGGAGGAAAATGATAAAATTTGTGATAAAGACACAGCCTAAAAACATGACGCCTTATATCTAGATTGGTTTTATATCTAGATATAGATATATCTAGATATAAGACCTATATCTAGACATATAAAGTTACATGGTCTTCTTTTCCTTGTTACGGTCATGGCCGCAGACTTAATTGACATCTTAATTGACCTTAATTGACTTAATTGACCTTAATTGACATCTGCCAAGTAGAGCACAAAATAGGTCGGTCTAATTAGTGATTTTGCTATAAATAACGCAGTCGTCGGCGAACAGTTTTATATTACAACCAATGTTAGCTATGATGTCATTAATATAGATTAGGAAGAGTAATGGCCCAAGAACTCAGTCTCGGGGAACTCCGGAAGTAACGGGGACAGTGTTAGACAGCATTTTTTCGTAAATAACAAATTGTGAACGATTGGCTAGAAATTCTTTTATACAGGCTGAAATGGACCCTTTCCGAAGAACACTTTCAACTTTAGCGATAAATTTGTTACGGCATACACAATCAAATGCCTTAGATAGGTCAAGTAAAATCATGTCAGTCTGGTCGCGGTGATTGATATAAAATGCAAGATTGTGAACTAGTTCTGTTAGTTGGTTTACTGTTGATAAACAACTGCGAAAGCAATGTTGGTAGGGAGACAAGAAGTGAATGCTCTCTAGAAAAACCGTATGTGCTTTGGGATTATGCGTTCTAGAAACTTACAGAATGTAGTAGTTAATGAAATGGGTCTATAATTTGCAATTTCTGCTGCGTCGCCTGATTTATGTATAGGTATTATTTTTGCAATTTTTCAGTCGTTTGGTAATTGTGAAATCGTGAGTGATTTGTGAAAAACTACGCCGGGGTATCTACTGAGTCAGAGCAAGCTCGGATACGTAGAGTTTTGGTGAATCTGAGTCGGAGCAAGCTCGGCCGACTAATGAGGGGATATGGTTATATGAGTTTATGCAATAATACATGTAATTGCAGACTCATTAGCAACATTGCCTCCACCTTGATGGGCAAGGCATATGCCTCGTGATGAGTCTGCACACTTTATGAGCAGTGGACATGCAAGAACCACCCACACTTGAAAAGATGTTATTCACAGGAAGGAATGCAACTGGCTGTCTTCACTGCACAATTTTGATCTGTTTTGTTTAATGTGGTATCTACTGCTTATAAAAAACAAGGTGTTTGCCTGCTTTTCGCATTGTTGCATGTATTTAACAGGAAGTAGAGACAGGGAAGCAAGGAAAGGCAAGGATGTTTATGGTGAAGTAGTTTCTTAGAATACTGCAATATGTTACGACCAGCATAAACAAAACAAGTTCGATGCACAGAAGTAAGCGAAATATGCAATTACCTTTTAATGTGAGGGTTAATACAGGTGCAGTAAGGATACAAAATCTGCAAGACATTCAAGGTTTATTGGTTTTGGTGCAACAGAAAAAATGATAGATCATAAAAATGCGAAAGAAGTGTTTAAATAATGCTTCGAAAACAAATTGACAATGATGTTTGTTCCCAGTGAAAGCGTTAAATATGCTATAGTAGAACAATTATTACAATATATAGTTTGCAGGTTCACTTTGCGAGATTGATAAGCAGTCGCGTCTCGCAGCGGAAGTAACAGAACCTTGAAATGAGATAATTCATTGGCGAAAATGCGCATAAAAGCCCAAACCAACCGACTGCAACTAAATGGTCACGCGTATAGCGTGACCATTTAGCATTTAGACCGTAGCATTGTCCGTAGTTACATATTCTTTTAATTGTTCCGTCCGTAAAAGCATACCGCGCTACGCAACTGTGGCGTTTTCGTATATCGCGAGTGGATTGAATAAACAGAAAATTGGGATGACATCCGAAGTCCATGTCTTCCCGTGAGGGACACTTCATAGTATTTACCAAATCGAAGCGCGTGTGAATAACGCAAAAGAGCGCAAAAGTACGTACTATCAGCACCCGAAGCCAACGTAAAAACGAAAAGCGTCGCGCGATTAGCAAGCAACGTAGCGTGAAAACAAACGCGCAGAAATCAAAGAACCGAATCTGACCCACCAGTTTTTATCTGCACTGTTCGCGTGTCGGTGCGGATGGTACGTACCGATTGCGCAATCCACGGCTCCACTCAATTACTCCCGCTGTTCGAGGCTTGTTGAGCCCACATTTATAGACAAAAAAGTATCTATAAACGTTGCGTTGAGCGACCGAAACTATTTTTCAGAACAAACCGCGAAATATCTCTCGGCGCAATTACGACGGAAAATCGCAGCGACCGCTGCGACGTTGCGACGCTTTGACCAACCGGTTGGTCGCAGCCGAAAATCGCAGAATCAGCCCTGCGACTGCGATTTTCCTCGCATGCGATGGAAATCGCACTACCGGTGCGATGAAAATTGCACCATGTGAAACGGCCTTAACAGTGTCGGCAACGGCGTTTAGCCGTTCCGTGACGTGAACTTCGCGCTAGCGCTCTTATCAGTTGCCCTTACGTCTCACGATGGACCGGCCGCGTGCCGTTCGTTCGGAGGAACAACGCAACGGACGACTGAGTGCCAAAAGTGCGAATGGGCGCGCGAACGCCGCGCAAGATCGCAAACAGCAGGACGTACATCCAGTGGTTCGGAAGCTCTAGTCGAACAAGAGGTCGTTGGCCAAATACGCCCCGAACGCAGCAGACCCGGCAATGTGATCGGTTATGTTCGACGACGAAGTATATATCGTAACGACGGGCGACTTCAACGTTGACATTGCACGCCCGAATGGAAGGTTGTTCACTTCGTTTATGCACGAGCGCTTCGGGTTGACCTGTGTGAACGAACCGACGGTACGAACTAGAACAGACCGGACGTGTATAGACGTCGTGTTTAAGAAGAACGTGCCTACCGTAGCCGTACACCCATAGAGACCATAAAGCCATGGTCACTCTGGTCACTAAATTAATGAAAACCACTACATCATATATATTCCTCATTCTTTAATAGTTCAAATGATCATTACACCATCACACCTTAACAGTCATAATTCAAAATGTGTAATTCCCACCACAGTGCAGCTTCAATAATCTTCCAAAGTGCAAGCCCTTCCCAGTGGAAGGGCTGACACTTTAGGTTCAAAGCTACTTGTACTCTTTGTGCGTGGATGGCGCGCTCAAGGCGATTTTTAGGTCCTTTCTAAGCCACGAATATGAGATGCTTTTGCTAGTGCTTGGACGTTTGTCGCGTATAGTATTTTTCTCGCATATACGAAATGCAATAAATACCATCCAAAAAAAAGCAGCCGTGGCTTCAGGAAAACTGGCTCGTCTCGCACCGCGAAGGCGTGGGTTCTACTCCCACGTAGAACAAATTTTACCAAACTTTCTTTTCAAAGCCACTAATTTACTTTGGTTATAGAAAACTCGCTGAGAAATGTGACGTCAATCCGAGGATTTTTTAGGCTCTTTTAATCATTTTATACGTTTTTCATCACGGCACAGTTTCGCCAAGGTCACGGAAAGGTCCCGCCTAGGGCACCGCCAACATAGCCACCTAAGGCTTTCGCCTTAAATAAAGAGAGGAGATTACAATGATCAGACGGACAGTCCTCTGGCTTGCTACTCTGAAATCTGATTAGAGTATTCATTCCGACGTGTAGCATTAACGACAGTATTCGTGGAATTGTGCACACGATGGGCACAATTTAGGGGGAAGAACAATTTTAGCGATCAGCATTTCCGGAAAGACAGTAGCCGAAAAAAAATAGTTTTCAATGTGGGCATATCACTACCAGCGCAGTCATTCACACATCCAAATACAAAATGGCGCAGATTTTTGCGCTGCTGCGTTCAACTTCGTTTTGTTCTGAGCGACATGGGCAGGCTAGCTGAACTGTCTGGGAAGGGTGTGGTAATAGCTGCCTCACTAAAGCTAATAACTCTGGCTGGAAAAAAAAATATGCTTCGGAACTCGATGTCACTCATTGCCGCAACTCTGTCGCATTTTACCATTAGGCAACTTTCCACGTAGGTCACGTTCGTTCATGAAAAATCAGACCAGGAAAATTGGGTACAGTTTTGCAAGTCGCTCAAGGGTGCCCTGAGTACGGCGCACACGTGGGTCATCCTGCAGTGTCCCATCGAGCCCGGCAAGGACGCTTTAAGAAATCGCTCACAAATTCCCCGGGAAGGACAAGGACATGATTGGCGCCCTAAAAACCAGATACCTGGGGGAGCGATCATTCCGGCGATCCGCAAAGTTCTTTCTTAGGCCCACTGTTATTTCTCATTTATATTAATGACCTCTCATCAGTTATATCATCTAACATTAATCTCTTTGCTGATGACTGTGTCATTTTTCGGGAAATTACTAACGATGACGACACTAAGGTATTGCAATCTGACCTTCGCGCTATATCTAACTGGTGCGCAAAATGGTTAATGGACCTAAATATTAAAAAGTGCGAAGTCATGCGTGTATCTAGAACTTCCACTAGCTCTCCTCTTTATTATCTTAATAACATTCGTTTGGATTCTGTTAACTATTACAAGTACCTAGGAGTTCACATCACGACTAATCTAACTCGGTCGCTACATATTGAGTACATTATTAACAATGCTAACCGCATGCTTGGCTATTTACGTCGTAACCTTTCTACTGCTCCATGTGGCTTAATGTTGCAGCTTTATAGGACACTAATATGCCTTAAACTGGAATATGCTACAGCCGTGTGGGACCCAAGCTATGGCAATCTTGTAACTTCCATTGAACTCGTCCAGAATAACTCCGTTCGTTTTATATTATCTAATTATGACAGAACTGCGAGCGTCTCCGCCATGAAAACTTCCCTAGTACTTCCTTCTTTAGCGTCTCGCAGAAAAGTTTCTCGTTTAACACTGTTTCACAAGTTGTATCACCATTCTGTCCTACATGACCAACTACTCCTTCGCCCACAGTACATATCTCGCCGCATCGATCATCATCACAAAGTAGGTATTCCATCATGCAACACAAAGACCTTCTTGAACTCATTTGTGCCTCGTACGTCAAAAGAATGGAACGAACTTCCCGTTCACATTGTTAGTATTAACGATAATCACATATTCCATGATGCATTAGCTAACAATGTATAACTGCGACCTTTATTTGTAGGAACTGTACTGATTGCTTTTTTGTTCACTTATTTCTGTGTGCATTGTATAATTACGAGCTTCATTTGTATGAATTAACTGTACTAACTGTTTTTTTGTTCAACTATATTTTTCTATAACAACCCACTCCCCTCTGTAATCCCAATTGGCCCTGAGGGTAAAATAAATTAAATGGGGTCTGACATGGGTACTAAGGGAAGGAAAATGCTAAAGGTCAATGGTGGAAGTCATGGTCATGAGCATGGCTAAGGCTTTCGCCTTAAGGTATCCTAGGAGCTGCTAAAGGGACTCCTGAGGACTCATGACATGAATGTCATGACGTGCGTGTCATGTAGGTCATGAATAGCCGCCTACGTCTTCGTGCTCTCATGGTCGTTTCGTTTAATTGGTAGCCTCCCCGCACATTGCTTCGCATAACACCGATTCCCACAGGGCGTGGGATGTGCCGGCTTTTTTTATTGCGATAGCAATTATATGGACACTCAAAAGCAGATTTCTGCCGTCGGCGTCGCCGTCGCCGTCGCCGTGAGGTTCCGTATGACGTCATTTGGAGAAGAAATCGTCGCCGCGCGCCGAACGCTGTATGTGCGAGTGAAAGGGCGCGAGGGGCGCGTCTTTCACGGGGAGTGAACGCACGGCGGAGAACAAACGCGCGTTCCGCGCCGTGTTCGCTTAAGGGCTGCAGAAGTAGGCGTCTCTTTTCTCCTTTACAATCACTATATATGTAGAGCAAACGCACCTTCTTCCGACGCGCGAGAAGCCGTGGGGGAGGGGGAGGGAAGGGAGGCGACGTTTAGCTGCGGCACCAAGTGCCTATTTATATCACAGGCTCCGGCAACAGTCACCAACGCCGCACGCATTTTGAGCGAACGCGGGCAAAACGCCGATGGCGTCGACAACAGTTCTGCGTGTTGCCGATGCTGCTGCATGTCCAAGTTTATACAGCTGATAAAGCTAATATCATTACTCCGTATAGCTCTCTACAAGTTTGCTATCGCAATTGATGCTTCGCCTTTCAGGTGAAACTGCGACCACTTTTTCTGTTTGTTTCCGCATCTGTGTCCATGGTGTGGTGCAATGCACTGTAGGTTTTGCTCCAGGACCGAATTTCTACGTCCGCCCGTTACAAAGGGAACACCACCATACGATCATCATCATCATCATGTTGACTAGAAACAGTGTATTGTAGAGATTCAAATAATTTTATACGTTAGCCACTGAAAAACCATGGCGAATGATTTTTATTTGATATTTTTTTTCTTCATGGGTGTTTCACCTCTAGTAGTCAACCCCTTTGCTTGGGCGTGTGCTTGATGCTTGCATATGTGATATTGTTTTTTACTTGGTCTATACTGCATGCCAGTCTAGTCAAACACCTGGTTTGGCCGTGTACTTGATGCTTTCAGTTAGCGTCTTTACTGAAAATAAGAAAAACAAAAAAAAACATTACTAGGTAGTTAACATGACTAATTTGTTTTTGCCACTTTACGCCAGCAGACGTGATGGCTACACTTTGGCTACAAGCTACAGAGGCCCGACTGCATGGTTCGCTACGTTTGGGCTATAATATCCGCCTGTTTTGGCTATGTCACTCTGCGTCAGCTGGCAACACTGGGCCTTCGTCCAGCAGTGGACATAAATATAGGCTGATGATGATGATGACTGTTCACACAAAGCACAATGTATGATTCAAAGAAGCCATTAAAACCGTGTGCTATTTCATTACGAGTTCAGTCCACTTTAATGATACCTAAATGTATGGACCGTAATTGCACAAACATGTGATACCGTTACACGTAACGATTTATTGTTACATTTCTCTGAACATTGGTGCGCTAACTTGCAACACTCTGTCGGCCAACGCGCAGTGCTAATATAGGTCAGTTTGTTGGAATGTGAATCCTGCTTGCATATAACGTCTATAGCATATAGTTGAACCTCAATATTACGAAGCCGTATCGGACACAGAGACACTTTCGTTATATTCAATATTCGTTATAAACATACACAGATATTGACGAAAAAGACAATTAATGAACACGTCATGCGAAATAAACCAATCGTGATGCCTCCAATGGGCCAGAAAAGGGTCCCCTGAAGTTGTTTCAGCCTCTGTTAGAACCACATGTGGACATCTGCTACTGTGCGCATGCGATCTCGTGTTCGATTGGCGATGAGACCTACATGGTAGACATATATATACAAGAACTTTTCGCGATGGCTTCTTAACAGTCACTCCGCCAGCCGTCGGCAATTTTTCATCACAGCTGTTAATTAGAAAACAATTCAGAGCTCTTCCACTACTGTGAAGATGGAAGCCAGCGAAGTTGTCACTATTGCTAAAGTGAATAGTGAATATTGCTATAGTGAATTTATATATTACCATTACTGATTATATTGAGAGTCTTCGGCATCTTCTTCAAAGAGCAAGGTCACCGGCGTCTTGTTTTCGCCCGGCGCTATGGCCAAGTAGTGCGTTTGCTGCGCTAAGTCCACCCCATCGTCATAGACCAACGTATGAGCCACAGCGTTCATAGCCGCGGCACACTGCACGGCAGCGTCAGGATCCTGTGAGATCTCTCCTAATCCGGCTCCTGCTCTCGGCGGCTCATACCCACATATCCGACGCGGGTATAAGCCGCACATAATTTCTTTCTTTCTTTCTTTCTTTGTTTGTTTGTTTCTTTCTATATTTCCTTCCTTCCATCTGTTTTCCTTGTCCCTGGCTCATGTTAGTCATCCGTTTTGACACATGTGCCTGTGCTAAGGCACAAGTGGCGACAAACCGCAAACGCCACGCACATGGAGCCAAACCACCATGCGCATGGAGCCTAAATGTGGTGATGATAGTTTTTTCTACACGCGGAAACAATCGCTTCGCTGTAAAAAAATCCCATGCATTGTGGGAATCCATGTAAGCGAAGCATTGTATGCTGTTTTCTTTGATTGATAATATTTAGCGGTGATGTAGGCGGCGAATGTGTAATTTCTTAAGTGTTTAGCCCAATACGAGAGTGGTGAGTTGATGTTAAACGTTACCTTGCGTTCACCACTGCTGTTTGTCTGTCTAGTCCACACAACACACAGGGGAGCTCGAGGCGTTGTTGTGCGTCATTGTTGATAACCACTTTGTTGAGCATTATCATTACTGCTTTGCAGAGCTACGCGGCCTGTTCTACGGCAAGTCGATCTGGGTGGAGAACTGCGACTGCTACTGGAATGAACGTTGCCAACTGGTCTACTGTTCCCACGACCGCTGGCAGCTGAACCGCAAGGGCTGCCCCCTCCGACTGGAAGCCACATGCTGGTGAGCGGGCGTGCCTTTACTCGGTTGATTCGAGAAATGTTTTATATCGTGAAAGATGGGTCTTTGGGCGAGGAGCAGTATATATTTAGGTTAGTTGTAGGAGCCCGGATTCTGTGGCCAAAACGAGACAGACTATCCAGGGTCGTTCTTCTCTCAGATACACCCTATGTAGGTCCGGGCCTCCTTCTGACAAAGGTGTTCTGACCGCTCCGCTACGGGTGCCTGGCAATCTCGCATCAGTTGCTTGGCCGCGGGTGTTACGGGTCGCTTATAGTAGGGGCAGATGGTTGCAGCCGTGTCTTATGACCGCTTGTGCGTCGCCGTTGGCGTACACATCCTGCAAACTTGTCTTGATCCCTATACGTCATTCATGAGGGCAAACCAAGGCTAAAGGCGAAACACAAGTCCACGCTCGCTGCGAGTAGAACAAGCGGCAGTGGTTGGTAACTTGTAGGTACAGCTTCGCGAAGATGTTTATTTACTTAATCACGGCGACAGTTAACAGTAACTGTATATTCATTTTAGTGGGACGTACTTGCTTTCAAAAGCCAAATTTCATTCGCTCGGTGGGATAAAATTCGTTATTATAGGAAAAAGTGCCGTCCAAGATTTCTGCCTTGTTTATAAATTCGTGACACAACCTCAGCACCGGTACGCCGGTGTGACGTCAGAGGATTTCAATGTATTCGCTCGTACGCACGTCATTTTGACGCAGGAAAAGTGCTTGAAACGTGCTGGGTTGTGAGATTGGTTTCTTAAGAACACTGCGTAATTGTTAACCTGTAAACAATTGAATAGCCTATGAGCCGAAGCCTATGACGGCGGAACTGCACGGCGAAACGCTCAGTGATTACGTGACAGCGCTCAAGAAACTAGCAGCTGATCGCTATTTTGGAACGTGTCGTTTCATCCAGACAAAATCCAGACAGTAAATGTGTGACGACGGTGGCAGGGATCGTAGTGCTCTTTCCACGCAGTTTGAGCCACTTCCGAATTGGCGGCTGCTTCGGAACGCTCCCCTGTCGTCGTTGAGGATGTGCTCGGCAAGGGCGGATTGCTGGGATGGATGCTGTTGTTGAAGTAGAATTTTAGGTACATAGCCATACAGGAGCTGGAATGGCGTGGAGTTCGTCCTTGAGTTCATAGATGCGTTTGCGGCGAACGCTGCTTCTTCCAGTTTAGTATGCCATGACAATGGTTCCATTGTACAGATCTTGCGTAGAACTGCATATGAGAGTCCTATTACTTCGATAGCTATTACTAGCTCTCACGTAACACCAACACATTTCGATATGTTGGTGGCTAGGTTCCACGAGTTCCAGTCTGGCAAGGGAAGTCCAGACAGGAAGTATATCAACAATTTTCGACTCCATGTGCGTGGCGGTTTCCCACCACTGAGCCTTAGCTCGGAAAAACACTTTTATGTAGCACGTATTGAGCAATGGAAAGCTGTATCGGGAGTTTTTCATGTTGCTCTACAATTTTCTCATTGAAACTTTTCATGTAGTTATAATATTTACGAAGTTGATTATTAATTAAGGCTAATTATGTATTTGGGAGGAATGCAAATACAATCTGAATATCTCCAAGCGACGGCAAGCAACCATACTTTGGTTCGTTACCTCGTAGTGAACGAGTTCGGTGCAAGTTACGTAGGACACCCTGTATAGCGAAAGGAAAACGTGCGTATAGCGGTGCTCAAATTTGGCATTAGGGAGTGTCGTAATTGTCGGTGAATTTTTTCTGAGAACAACATCTAACTGAAATTCAATTCCCGCGGCTTTTGTGGAATGCCCGGATATATCGTCCTATTTACGTGTCCTAGAATCCATTACACATTGATATGATGTACGTGAGCGTTGACTGTCATCTCCGTCGTACCTCTCGTATATATTCCGGAAATTTATGGTTTAGTATGTAATGATGATATGTGATGTTTAATGGCGCAACGGACAAATAGGGCCATGGAAGGTCTAGCACTGAGCTTCTTGTCGCGATCCTTCCCGTTATTTTACGTATCTTATTCAAACCCTTTCTGTGCATTCAATGTATGTATTTGATTTGTTACACACTCCTGCCTCAGGCCTGAAACCCAGACCTTCATTATGTATTGTACATTTATCTAATGTGATAAATTTATTTAAACAAGTATTATAGGAGGTGATCGTTTTTAAGTTTTTAAGTTAATTTTTGTCCTTGAGCTGGCTTATTCAGAGGCGACCATTACGTGCGCGCATGAATCAGATGTATAATGAAGTTATTAAAGATGTTGACTAATTACTTTAAGGCACATATTGCAGTTGACGAATTGTAGCTGGTGAGCTTGCAAGGCATATTAACTGGAAATGAATTCCCAGAATTCATAGTTGGGGGGGGGGGGGAGATATGCGCCACGAAACTCGCCGTAAAAATGTAATGTAGTTCCCCTTATTTTTTAACAAAACATTCAATCTTGCATTGAAGTACAAAAGTGACTGGAGCGCCCATCTATTTTGGTCCAAAATAATTTCGCGGAACTGGTGTCATCCTGGAGACTCAAGTGGATACGTCTTACAAACTCACCGGCTGCAATTCGTAAATTGCAATATGTGCCATAAAGTACTTTATTAGGAAGTTATTCAGCAAAAGTTTGCAACTACCACCGCAAACTGTAATATTTCTTGTGCCGCAAACAATATATTGTCTAAACAAGATAACCAATAAAAGTTAAAAAAAAAGAACATCGTACGAATACATTCGAGAAGTTTTCGGAAGGAGTCACTGAACATTTTTCCTCTGTCATTTATTTTTACTAACATACTATGCTTTAAATAGTTAACTGTATTTCTAGTCAATTGTTTTTAACGCGTTTAGCTTTCTTAGGATACGTAACACACTTTCTGGTAGCTACGTCCGGATGTAACCGCTTTCCTTTCACGCCAGCCGGGCTCACTGGGTACATGAGCACTTCATAATAATAATCATAAAATATAAAACGTATCATCAGTCACAAAACCATCGTAAGATAGATTGCGAATCACATTAACGTTGTCAATCATCTCCAAAGAATGGATGCGCCACCATTTTTTTCTGTTGTATCATCACTCTATCTTAGGTATCTGTTTGTCTTTCAAATGCAACTCGGTGCTTTTTCATAGTTATTTGTTTCGCTGTCGAATGTCCAACGTGAAAACACGTTAGTGGCGTCTCCGTAAACTTCACTCGCACGTACAGCGTCCGGAGCGCGGGGACGATTTCATCGCCGTTGACGTCATACGGAACCTCACGGCAACGGTGACGACGACGCCGACGGCAGAAATGCGCTTTGGAGTGTCCATATAATTGCTATCGCAATAAAAATCTACAGAGTAAGCGCTACTTGTTATTAAGGATCAAATTATTCAAAACATTGAAGACAAGCAATACACACTTGGAATATTTTTAGATTTTCGGAAGGCGTTCGACTACGTACAGCATGACACTCTCTTACACAAGTTAAATAATTATGGCATACGTGGTGTTACAATAAACCTACTGCAGAATTATACGTGCAATAGGACGCAATATGTGCAGGTGAATGATGTCTCTTCTAACCGACTGCCGATCACTTCTGGAGTTCCTCAGGGATCCATATTGGGACCGATATTGTTCTTCATGTACATAATGACATTACGAATCTACCCGGTGTTCATGACATGATTATGTATGCTGATGACGTAAACATATTTTTAAGTGCCACATCTCTAAAGCAAGCACAGTGTATGGTAAATTGGTACTTAGATAACTTACAATCCTGGCTACAATGCAATAACTTTTCCTTAAATTTGTCTAAAACATGTTACATTATTTTTAGACAAATTAATACTGCTGATTTATTAAATAAAATCAGCATTCAGTTCGGTAATCTAACAATAAATGAGGTTGACTGTATTATATTACTTGTGGTTCCACCAAAACCTTTCCTGGAACACACATATATCCAAATTGACATATGAAACAAGTAAATGTGTTGGCTGTCTCTACAAAGTAGCTAATCGGGTACCTGTGTTCTGTTATGGGGAACCACTACTTCTACTAATACTTAGGAAGAGAGCCCTGCGGTACATCCATGGTTACTATGGCCGTCCAAAATATTTGTCCACGTTGCCGTTATTTTGCCTAAATCGAATCAGGTCTACCCTTTTCGTTTGCTGCAATATATATAAAAAATTGTAACTTACACGTACAAAACAATTTTCGTACACAAATCCACTAGGTCCCTAAAACACGTACAAACTATGGCAAACAAAAATTAAATTTTCAGGTAGTTGCAACTCTTAATAAGGTGTCAACGAATGTTAATTTTGGTGTGTCCTTGAGACTATTAAAAAAACAAGCCAAAGAATATTTAATTGATTTTGACTGGTGTTTTGTATAGCGCCACTTTATTGAAGTATGCTAGTTATTTGTTTCTTTGTAGTAACTGCATGTTCATCTGAGATTCTGTATTTACATTGTTACATCTTCAGTTATGCTTTATATGTTGTCAAACTGCACAGGGCAGCCCCGGGTTCCTCCTTCGTAAGAAGGAAATAAACTTCACATCAGTGCCAACTCTCCGTAAAGCATGTAGCGCACTGATTCCATGGAACCACATCGGTTACGTTTGGTAAATAATATATACAAAAAGTGTGACTTTTCTATATTCCCACTGCATCAGGCAGCAGTATGAAGTACCATACAGCAGATAGATACAGGCAGTGATGTATTATGAGCGTAGTAGTAAAGTGGCTTCAGCATGGACATAATTTTCTTCTCCTGCTTCGTGTTAGTGCAAAAAGTTCCCTGAAACATATCAAGCTCCCACGTGAAATAGAGCTGCTTTACGTGACAGATCTATTATTCAACTACCCCACTCTTCCTTGGTCATAATTTGTGTGAAGTACAAAGAAACAATCTGACATAAAACCGCTACTTGCAACCAGAGTGACACTATTGTCAGGATGTGGTGCACGAGCCACTGACGTGAGTGCCAAATACCGTGGCGTTTTATTCGATTACAATTTCAGCAACGTAAGAATGTATAACCAATTCTGTTCATTCCTGGCCCTTCGTACGTTGGGATAGGCATGCATCTTGGCCTCAACTTGCAGGTGTACGAGGAGTTGGAACCTCGAGTCGGTCTCCCGTGTCAGTCTCGGCGCCACCAGACGTGCTCCTACTCAGCCCATCCAGGTGTGTGTAGTCTTGTTGGTCACGATTCACGGGCGCCTTCTGGGAAGAAAGAGCGCGGGCAAAAATTAATTGCAGGAAGGTTAAGTGTGGCGGATGGTTCAAACTTTCAGACGATTCTGCAATGGTGTAATTGCTTTGCGGGCGTGTCGGCTTGTGTAGTAGAATATCTTCTCCGATGGCAGCAAAGAGCGAGGCTTAGACGGCCTGTAGTAAAAAAAAATTGGCATGGATTCAGTTCTATATGCACAGTAGTTATGTCTAATGACACATAGAACGTAGAAGCGCCCGCAGTAACATGCTTCAGTTTCATTGACAGCCCATTGTGTAAGGAACTGCAAAGAGGTACTGAAAGTAGTCGTGGTGATTTAACCAACACGAGTAACCCACGGGGCTGTACAAAACATTTCTTTAATTTCAACCCGTGCAGGAGGAGTGCGTGGAGTTGCGTTCTCGAGCCGTCGTCCGTGTGAGTCCCGGTGCCACCAGACGTCCTCCTAGCCAGCAGGTGAGTGCAGCCGTGTTCTTCACGTTTCACGGGCGGCTTGCGCGGTTCGTGTACCGTCAGTCAGAGAGCGTCGCGCTAGTTAAAATGAACTACCGCTCAGTAACTCATGGCCAGTGAAGCAAGTTGAATGTGAAGTGTATTTGTTGCGATTGATAGTGTACGAATGCCTTTGCGCTAGCGACATACAACTCCTGCATAGTGAACGAATAACAGCGCGAAAAGGCAAGGACGAAAGGAGGCATGTGTGTGTCCCCTTCTGGTCCTTGTCTTTTCGCGCTGTTATTCGTTCACTATGCCGGAGTTGTATGGCGCAAACGTGGGGGGCCATGATCGGCGAATCATAAAAGAAAAAAATTAGCGCGGGCACCTGCCCACTTGGAGAGGGGCCCGGGGGATAGCGAGGAGAGACTTTGTGAAAAAACACAAAGCCTCGCCTTATCCCCACACTCCGGTCCGAGTGGCGGACCACGCCGAACCCGATCACTGCTGCGGCTCATCACTGCGGCTCCCGGGATTCGAACGTGGGCCCTTGCGAGTGCCACCGGCGACACTCTATCCACTCGGCTACCGGAGCGGCACGGTAATCGCCTTACGAAAGGCGACCAGCAGCGTGATGCGCAGGCTGCTTATCGCCATTACGTCAACGCTTACGCCCTACTGACGTTCGTTTATCGTCATCCCTCGATGTCTGAGTTAGACGGAGCAAGATTAAACGCGGCGTGAAAAACTGCTGTTCGCTCTCAGGAAAAGAAGTGCTTGGTTTGCGCAAGTGCGAAGCATGAAGGCGCTTTATCCACTATACATGTACGAATGGCGCTTGAGAAAGCTTTCATCATGATGAAAGGCAAACTGCGGCCCGCACAGGAGAGGAGGTTTATAAAACAAGACAGGACATATTTCTTCGCGCCCTATAGTGGCACACCAGGCAGTGCGTCCGATGTGTCTTTTCTGTCAGAACTTAATGGGAAAGAAATGGGTCGTAGCGATCGCCTGCTCAATGGTGTTATGTCGAAATGGCTTGTACTACTACTGTCATGGGTAGTTTGCTGTAACTGTGCAGCAAGCTTTCATCAATGAGGAAAGGAAAGCTACAAGCGGGTTTATGAAGCAAGACAGGGCATGTTTCTTCGGGCCCTATTGTTGCACAACAGCAGTGCATCCAAGGTGTTTTACAGCAAAGCTGTCCATGGCGTCAGCGCCATAGACAAAAACCATAGAGTAAAAAGTGAAAGTGAAAGCAAACGTATATTGCCGCTCGCGTCGGAGCGGCGATATGCGATATGGTTTAGCCTGTTTTGAACGATGTCTCTCTGTGAGTGTATGACGTAGTGGGCGCCTGATAAGGCGACCAATGGGAAATAGTTGGCAGCCCTCGGCCCAACCCCGACTGGCGTTCGTTTAAGGCTCATACACATGAGGCCGACACGACACCCGATTTTGGTCTGTCGACTGTTGTCAGCGTTTTCCGACAAGCTGCTAAGGAGTTGTTCCTTTTCCGTGTTGGAAGCTCCAGCTACGGGTGAATCATGTCACGTGACCTCACGCTATCGGCACGGAAAGGTATTAAATGCGAAGCATTTCTTGGCGAACATTTGCTACTTTGACAGTATCTATCTATCTAGCCGCCTACGACTTTGTGCTCTCATGGTCGAAGTTGGTGTGTACCAAAATTGGTATACTACGACAAAAGTACATGACGAACATAAATGATATGTCATGACATGCTTAGCATGTAGGTCATGAAACAGCCGCGTACGTCTTGATCCTCCCATGGTCATTTTAGTTAACTTGGTAGGTACCAAAATTGGCATAGTATGACAGGAGTGTATGAAGAACATGAGTGATAGGTCATGACAATGACCCAGCAGAAAAGATTAACTCTCCAAAGCCACAGAAATGGGTTCGGACGTGGGTGCTTAGTGAAGGAAACACTGGAGGATGGTGGTAGAAGTCATAGTCATAGGCATGTCTAAGGCTTTCACCTTAAGGTCTCTTAGGTGTGGCTAAAGGGACTCCTGACATGAATGTCAATGTCATGACATGCGTGTCATGTAGGTCATGAAAGAGCCGCCTACGTCTTGGTGCTCTCATGGTCATTTCGTTAACTTGGTAGGCTCCCCTCCCCGCGCACTGCTTCGCATAACATCGATTGCCACAGGGCGTGGGATCTGCCGGCTTTTTTTTTTTTTTTCATGTAAGAACTCCGCTGCCATGACGTGCCATACGATTGTTACCGCAGCGTGCATTGTGCGTGGCTCGGGATATGCAGGCAAACTTGGCCAAGGAATGGCATGACGTCTAGTGCAGCAGGACAAGGACACAAGCGATAGGTGTCTGTGTTTCCTTTCCTTTTTGTGCGCTTGTTCTTGCTGCATTTCATTATTATTATTACTCAAGTAAACATATACAAACACCACAATGAGAAAGAAAAGCTGATTAACAATAGGGAAAAAAAGGTAAAAGGAAAGATGAAGGCACAACACCATCACACAGTCGTCTGCAGCGTACAAGCTTTACAGACGAGCTTGTCATTAAAAGTCCCGTGCTTGTCAGTAAAGAATTCAAGCACAGCTTGTTAAGCTTCATATGGAGTCGAATACAAACAGGCAGACAACGGTAGTCTCTGCCGAGCAGATTGCACACTTCGAGCTAGAACGCTGACGGCTTTTACTTCCGTCTCATATTGTGCCCCATTGAAGTGCGACGCCTGCAGTGGCGGCGTTCATCGCGCAAGCACGCGAGCGTTGCGAGACGCTTAGCTTCCAAGGCACCGTTTTTTCTGCGCTATGGCGGTTTCCTCGCATGCTTGTGATGCGGACATGTAATACTGCGTATTTTTAGGACATTTTGACAAAAGCATTAGTGAGACGCTAAACGATTTGTGTCTCTAAGACTGCTGCATTTAAAGTATTCCTTTTAGGGGGCGCTGATGTTGAGTGGTTGTACAGAGCCTCGAAACGTCAGAAAGATAAGCCTTGCCGCGGACACCCTGACGCCTTCACTGAACACACTTGAATTATCCTTGACCAAAAAGCAGCCATGGACACAGCGACTTACTTCTTTTGCTACCTTGCAGAGCTACGCGGCCTGTTGTACGGCAAGCTGATCTGAGTGGAGAACTGCGACTGCTACTGGAATGGACGTCGCCAGCTGAACCGCAAGGGCTGCGCCCTCCGACTGGAAGCCACATGCGGGTGAGCGGGGGTGCCTTTACTTGGTTGATTCGAGAAATGTTTTACATAGTGAAAGATCCCAGATTCTCTGGCAAAAACGAGACAGAGTCTCCGGGGTCGTTCTTCTCTCAGGTACACCCTATGTAGGTCCGGACCTCCTTCTGACAAAGGTGTTCTGACCGCTCCGCTTCGGGTGCTTGGCAATCTCGCATCAGTTGTTACTAGATATTTCCGATTCTGTGCTAACGCAATACGTCTTCCACCCATAGTATTCAGGTTTCACCGCTTGAGATGTGGCTGTATGCTTTACTGGACTCTTGGCCTCAATGCATGGAGGCGCGCATAGCGGTCACGCTAAGTTTGCATACATTGACATTGCAGGATGTTGCAGTAGTAAGTAGAAATATTGCCACGGGTGCGATCCTTTATTCAGGAAATTCGTGAAGGCTGCCGGATTAACAGTACACGCACTATATTGGTTAGTATGGGCTGCTGGTGCTACAGTGACGGACTTCCCATAACAGCAATTCGCATACCCAGTGCTAACTCTCCGTAGAGCATGTAGCGCACCGACTCCATGGAACCAGATCGCTTACGTTCGGTAACCGATCTGGATATATACAAAAAGTGTGACCTTTCTATATTCCCACTGCATCAGGCTAGCAGTATGAAGTACCATACCATACAGCAGATAGATACAGGCAGTGATGTATTATGAGCGTAGTAGTAATGTGGCTTCAGCACGGACATAATTTTCTTCTCCTGCTTCGTGTTAGTGCAAAAATTTCCCTGAAACATTGCGAGCTGTCGCGTGAAATAGAGCTGCTTTACGTGACAGCTCAGTTATGTACCTACTCCATTCTTCCTTAGTCATAATTTGTGTGAAGTATGAAGAAACAATCTGATATAATCTTTGCAACCATAGTTAAGACAGCGAGTGACAGCATTGTCAGGATGTGCACGAGCCACTGACGTGAGTGCCAAATACCGTGGCGTTTTATTCGATTACAATTTCAGCAATGTAAGAATGTATAACCAATTCTGTTCATTTCTGGCCCTTCGTACGTTGGGATACGCATGCATCTTGGCCTCAACTTGCAGGTGTACGAGGAGTTGGAACCTCGAGTCGGTCTCCCGTGTCAGTCTCGGCGCCACCAGACGTGCTCCTACTCAGCCCATCCAGGTGTGTGTAGTCTTGTTGGTCGCGATTCACGGGCGCCTTGCGGGATGAAAGAGCGCGGGAAAAAATTTACTGCAGGAAGGTTAAGTGTGGCGGATGGTTCAAACTTTCAGACGATTCTGCAATGGTGTAATTATTTGCGGGCGTGTCGGCTTGTATAGTAGGATATCTTCTCCGATGGCGGCAAAGGGCGAGGCTTAGAAGGCCTGTAGTGAAAGAAAAACGGCATGGATTCAGTTCTATACAACCAGTAGTTATGTCTAATGGCACATAAAACATAGAAGCGCCCGCAGTAACATGCTTCAGTTTCATTGTGTAACGGACACACAAAGGTACTGAAAGTAGTCGTGGTTATTGTAATTCAGCAGGGTGTAGGTCACCGATTGTATCAGCCAAATGCAGCGAGAATTGCATTTATGTGCATTTCGATGGAACAATGTCCGTTCTGGCTTGCAGTGTGGTGACAAGGCGCAAAGTGGCAGGTCAGCTTCATAAAGGCATCTAAGTAGCCAATTACAGCACCAATACACAAGCTCAATCTATATGATGCCAGAGAATGGAGGGAATGGTTGAATTAATGATTCACCACAAGGAACTTTCCTTAAGCTTTCCGTGGCTACATACGGTGGTGATTAACCCCTCTTCCTGTCGTTCATGTAATTGCATTTTGACCGAAAAGCCCCATGCGGATGTGGGATGCATGGAAACAAATACCACTGGCAGAAATTGTGCACGACCACTTCGAATGTCGATGGCTTCTTTCGACAGAACTGTGCTCTTTGATATGCGTGAAGCTTTGCCCTGTAGGCATAGTCCGAAGGTTGGTCTATAGTTGCAGCTGAGTACAACGATGCCCCACAATTAGAGACATCGCTCCCCTCACGGTGTACGCTGCGTATACTGTCTGTTTCCACAGCGATGCGCTTACCGCGTGGCTATGACATGGCCCTAGCGGACGGTGTTATCCAATGATTCATTGACATCAAGTATTGAAGCAGGAGGCGAAGGACATGATAGCTCACGCACCCCAAAAAAATGTAAGTCAGGCAAAATGTTTGCCGTGATCTTATCGTATCAATTAGCGACATAACAATGGCAACTACGTAACCAATAGTCATGTCTACTTATACTAGAAAACAATGGCAACTACGTAACCAAAAGTCATGTCTACTTATACGAGTAAAACTGTCATATTTAATGCCGGCTTGTACAGCGCTGAAGACTTCGTACCGCGACGCCCTGTGCAAACCAAAGTTGCGTGCATTCGGCTCTTACCTCGGACAGCAGTTGCAATTCAAAGTCCTTGCATTTGTAGTGCGAGTATAACAGATTAAACAGTCACATTTCTGCAACCGTCTGATCAAAGTGGCCATTGTGTGGTTCTTGATTACACTGTCACCTTGTAGCACGAGTGCTGTCAGCCTTTCATTGAGCTGCAAATTTCACACAGCGCTGACAAGCGATACACTACCTAGAATGAGGTCAATTCTTTAATCCACGCAGAGTGCGGTACGTAAGAAAGAAATGCGGAGCCATGTCCTAGTACTCATGCATATGTGTCTTTGCAGACGTGACACTCCTCTGCCGCTGACAAGATCGAGCCACAACTAGGCACCCAAGCACGACCAAGAAGGCTGCCCGGCACATATTGGACTCATTCGTGAAATCAGGTCCGGCCCCAGCGAGCACGAATGTGCACGGAGGGCTTTCAACTTCCAAAAGTTCGCCATGAGTTTGCCTCGGGGGCCCCATAACCACCGGAATTCTCACTGACGTTAATAAAGCAGTGAAACATATGGCTTTCTGCAACATATTCAATTTCTGCCACGCTGCATGAGTTACACGTAAGGTACGTCAATGTTAACCAGGTTTACAAGGTGGAGGCATCTCTCCTGCAATGGCATGCGGTAATCCCCAGGAAACCTCTACCGCTTCAGTATGCAACCCTCCCATCAGTGACAGGTGGGTCCGCACTTTACATGGCAGCCTTGCTCAAAAACAAATCGCACACTAGTCGGCAGCTAAGTGGCCGGAAGTATGCAAATATTCTCCACCGTACTTGTCTACTGACCTGTAGTAGAAGTAGCTTGGCCCAGAGCAGCCAAGCTACTTTCATACGAAGTAGTGATGAACGGGATACAGAGGCCTCTTCTATAACTAGCGATTAAGTTAGAAGGGCCTTGCAAGACATGACCAGGAGAAAAGCTGCTGGAGAAGATGGAATACCAGTCACAGGCCTCCCTGATCATGAGATGACATTGTCCTATTCAGCAACAATGAGGACGAATTACAGCAAATCATTCAGGGCATCAACCAAGGAACTGTAGGAGTGGAGTTGAAGATTAATATGCAGAAGACAAACAATGTTCAATAGCCTGGCAAGGGAACAAGATTTCAGGATTGCCAGTCAGTCTGTAAAAAAGTACATTTACCTAGGTCAATTACTCACACAGGACCCTGATCATGAGAAAGAAATTTACAGAAGAATAAAATTGGGTTTGAGTTGGATTTCCAAATCCTGACTGTTGGAAAGAAAAGTGTACAATAATTGCATTCTACTGGTGCTAACATATGAGGTACAAACTTGGAGGTTAACAAAGAAGCTGGAGAACAAGTTCAGCCCCGCACAGAGAGCGATGGAACGGAAAGTGTTAGGCTTAACATTACATTAAAAAATAAGAGACAGGACGAGAGCAAATGGGGATAGCCGATAATCTAGGGGACGTTAAGTGGAAGAAGTCCCCAATGTCATGTAATGCGTAGGATTAGTTACAGAATGGATACGAAGAGAAAGGAAGCGCAGTCGAGGACGGCAGAAAACTAGGTGGGATGAAGTTAGAAAATCATGGGGAGAGAGAGGCCTGCAGTGGACATAAATATAGGCCGCCGGTAAAACACAGACGGCAGTTCACTAGTCGGCAGCTAAGTGGCCGTACTCTTGTATTTGCGATTGCTACACCTATTAGGAAAAAAGCGACAACGGGACAGAACAGACGAACATGCTCCGGGAATTGAATCCCATCAATTTGAGTATCGATAATAACTACCTAAGCTGGAGACGGTCACAGGCACTTGCATCCTCACTAGCATATTCAGAGGCCGCCGATAAAACGGGGACAGGGACAAGGAGTCCTGCAGGCAATGACCTTCTAACGTCATTCCCTTGTTCATCCTATCGCGCTCTTATAGCTTCAATTCTGCAGTTCGAACTAGCCCATGCATGGTTAAATTGCGGTAAAATTGGCGAAACAGCCCATATCCATCCCTGATATAACTGGCCGTCATTTATAAGTATAGGAGGGCATTTACAATACTTTCATTTTAGTGTGCCATATCGTCTGCAGAAGCGACTCAGATGGACCAGGCATTGCCCTCAATCGTAAATGATCGACCGTGAACCATCGTCATGCATGGCGGTTAAGACGCCATGTGGTTCGCCTGCGTCCACTCGCACGGTTCCACTGCCGGCAATAGTGCAGCGTACAGGAATTTCAATGGCATGGCGTAACTACCTGCTACAGCTTTCCATTCATCGTTGACGAAACCTTGCTCAACCGCCACTCGTACATGTATAGCGGATAACGCACATGCGCAAACCGCCGCTCCCTTTCCTGAGAGTGCCGGCGAACAGCACTGTTCGCGAGCCGTGTTTACTCCGTCGTTTAAGTGCGTGTTTCACTCAGATATCGCCGGATGACGATAAGCGAACACCACCAGTCGGGCGCAGGCGTTGACGTAGCACGCACGGGCGATAAGCAGCCTGCGCATCACACAGCTGGTCGCCTTTCGTGAGGCGATTACCGTGCCGCTCCGGTAGCCGAGTGGATAGAGTGTCGCCGGTGGCACTCGCAAGGGCCCACGTTCGAATCCCGGGAGCCGCAGTGATGAGCCGCAGCAGTGATCGGGTTCGGCGTGGTCCGCCACTCGGACTGGAGTGTGGGGATAAGGCGAGGCTTTGTGTTTTTTCACAAAGTCTCTCCTCGCTATCCCCCGGGCCCCTCTCCAAATGGGCAGGTGCCCGCGCTAATTTTTTCTTTCATGATTCGCCGATCATGGCCCCCCCACGTTTGCGCCATACAACTCCTGCATAGTGAACGAATAACAGCGCGAAAAGAACAGGACCAGAAGGGGACACACACATGCCTCCTTTCGTCCTTGCCTTTTCGCGCTGTTATTCCTTCACTATGCAGGAGTTGCATGTCGCTAGCACAAAAGCATTCGTACACAATCGATCACAACAAATACGCTTCACATTCAGATACTGGCCATGAGTTACTGAGCGGTAGTTCATTTTAACTAGCGCGACGCTCTCTGACTGACGGTACACGAACCGCGCAAGCCGCCCGTGAAACGTGAAGAACACGGCTGCACTCACCTGCTGGCTTGGAGGACGTCTGGTGGCACCGGGACTCACACGGACGACGGCTCGAGAACGCAGCTCCACGCACTCCTCCTGCACGGGTTGAAATTAAAGAAATGTTTTGTACAGCTCCGTGGGTCACTCGTGTTGGTTAAACTATGTTTGGTTATGTAATGACGTAGCTAAAATAGACCTGCACTGTTCTGTGCAGCAAACAGATTTATTTTGGTTCAGATTTAAAAAAAAATAGGAGAGTGGCATACAAAGGGTGCGCATTTATCTCCGTGTAATTAACGAGAAACTGTTGGAGAGAAAAACATCTGTCGCCTGGTCTGCATTTCTTTCCTACAGTTTGCCTCGTTTGTAACGTGGCATAACTTCACTATATGTAGTTTTGCGTACAGCATGCTGGCCCGTTTCCTGCTAATACTGGAACGGTGACTTATAGAATGCTTTTTTCTAGTTCGCAATCTCTGACGTGCCCTGTTCAGCCGATCGGGAATGCTAGCACGGCTTCAAGCTAGCGACATTCAACTTCCGCACAGTTAGCCATGTTGATGACAAACTGTGCGGTATTAACTTCGCTAGCGCGAAGGGAAGCGCATCGCGTAAGCCGCCGTTGAAACGTGACACACAAGTTCGCACAACTGGTTGAACTGGCGAGGAGGACACCTGGGGAGCGATCTTGTACGCGTTCCAAAATGGAACGGAGGCGTTCCGTTCCATCGAGCCGCACACGATTGGTCAATTTGAACGTCGCGGTTGAAATTGACCAATCGTGTGCGGCTCGATGGAACGGAACGCCTCCGTTCCATTTTGGAACGCGTACAAGATCGCACCCCTGGTGTCGCTCACACCGAATACGGATCGAGTTCCTTCCTGCACTTTTTCCTTTAAATGAGAGAATAATTTTATTAGGGGTGGGTGAATGTCTGATACTAAATATACGGTAAATTTTGGATATTAAAAAATTTCCAGATATTCAGTATCGCTCATTTTCAAAAGGGAAACAACATGGTTACTTCAAGCCTTGTTTAGGTTTTGCGGGCTTAGTACCCACAGGAGGAGCTTCTAGTCATGTAGTAGTTTTAAATTTGCCGCTACAACCAGTAATGTTATACTTGCAACGTGCCCTTTGAGATATAGGTATAATTCAACGGCATTTTTGAGCAACCATTTATTTGGCGTTTTTGCAATGCTATTCGTACAGTAGACGTTCGTTCTTCGGGAGCTGCTTTGCCACATCGATTTGTGCAGTTTCTTAAATGAGGAATCCATGCATAATTCGGTGTTTAAAATCGATCATTTGCTCCTAGTTTAGCCGTCTTTTATTGTACTAGTCAGTGTCGTCGTGGTACCTAATGCCGGCGAACAGCACTGTTCGCCGTGTTTACTCCGTCGTTTAAGGGCGTGTTTCACTCAGATATCGCCGGATGACGATAAGCGAACACCACCAGTCGGGCGCAGGCGTTGACGTAGCACGCACGGGCGATAAGCAGCCTGCGCATCACGCTGTTGGTCGCATTTCGTAAGGCGATTACCGTGCCGCTCCGGTAGCCGAGTGGATAGAGTGTCGCCGGTGGCACTCTCAAGGGCCCACGTTCGAATCCCAGGAGCCGCAGTGATGAGCCGCAGCAGTGATCGGGTTCGGCGTGGTCCGCCACTCGGACCGGAGTGTGGGGATAAGGCGAGGCTTTGTGTTTTTTCACAAAGTCTCTCCTCGCTATCCCCCGGGCCCCTCTCCAAATGGGCAGAGGCCCGCGCTAACTTTTTTTCTTTTACGATTTGCCGATCATGGCCCCCACGTTTGCGCCATACAACTCCTGCATAGTGAACGAATAACAGCGCGAAAAGAACAGGACCAGAAAGGGACACACACATGCCTCCTTTCGTCCTTGCCTTTTCGCGCTGCCATTCGTTCACTATGCAGGAGTTGCATGTCGCTAGCACAAAGGCATTCGCACACTGTCGTTCACAACAAATACGCTTCACATTCAGCTACTGGCCATTAGTTACTGAGCGGTAGTTCATTTTAACTAGCGCGACGCTCTTTGACTGGCGGTACACGAACCGCGCAAGCCGCCCGTGAAACGTGAAGAACACGGCTGCACTCACCTGCTGGCTTGGAGGACGTCTGGTGGCAACGAGACTCACACGGACGACGGCTCGAGAACGCAGCTCCACGCACTCCTCCTGCACGGGTTGAAATTAAAGAAATGTTTTGTACAGCTCCGTGGGTCACTCGTGTTGGTTAAACTATGTTTGGTTATGTAATGACGTAGCTAAAATAGACCTGCACTGTTCTGTGCAGCAAACAGATTTATTTTGGTTCATATTTAAAAAAAAATACGAGAGTGGAATACAAAGGGTGCGCATTTATCTCCGTGGAATTAACGAGAAACTGTTGGAGAGAAAAACATCTGTCGCCTGGTCTGCATTTCTTTCCTACAGTTTGCCTCGTTTGTAACGCGGCATAACTTCACTATGTAGTTTTGCTTACAGCATGCTGGCCCGTTTCCTGCTAATACTGCAACGGTGACTTATAGAATGCTTTTTTCTAGTTCGCCATCTCTGACGTGCCCTGTTCTGCCGATCGGGAAGGCTTGCACGGCTTCATGCTAGCGACATTCATCTTCCACACAGTTAGCCATGTTGATGACAAACTGTGCGGTATTCACTTCGCTAGCGCGAAGGGAAGCGCATCGCGTAAGCTTCCGTTGAAACGTGACACACAAGTTGGCACACCTGGTTGAGCTCGCGAGAAGGAAATCTGGTGGCGCTGACACGGAATACGGCTCGAGTTCCTGCCTGCACGTTTTCCTTTAAATGAGCGAATAATTTTATTAGGGGTGGGTGAATGTCTGACACTAAATATTCGCTAAAGTTTTGAATATTAAAAATTTGCCAAATATTCAGTATCGCACATTCAAAAGGGAAACAACATGGTTACTTCAAGCCTTGTTTAGGTTTTTCGGGCTTAGTACCCACATTAGGGGCTTCTAGCCTGTGATTTAGTTTTCCGGCAGTCTAGTCATGTAGTAGTTTTAAATTTGCCGCTACAACCAGTAATGTTATACTTGCAACGTGCCCTTTGAGATATGGGTATAATTCAACGGCATTTTCAGCAACCATTTATTTGGCGTTTTTGCAATACTATTCGTACAGTAGACGTTCGTTCTTCGGGCGCTCCTTTGCCACATCGATTTGTGCAGTTTCTTAAATGAGGAATCCATGCATAATTTGGTGTTTAAAATTCGATCATTTGCTCCTAGTTTAGCCGTCTTTTATTGTACTAGTCAGTGTCGTCGTGGTACCTAATGCCGGCGAACAGCACTGTTCGCCGTGTTTACTCCGTCGTTTAAGGGCGTGTTTCACTCAGATATCGCCGGATGACGATAAGCGAACACCACCAGTCGGGCGCAGGCGTTGACGTAGCACGCACGGGCGATAAGCAGCCTGCGCATCACGCTGTTGGTCGCATTTCGTAAGGCGATTACCGTGCCGCTCCGGTAGCCGAGTGGTTAGAGTGTCGCCGGTGGCACTCTCAAGGGCCCACGTTCGAATCCCAGGAGCCGCAGTGATGAGCCGCAGCAGTGATCGGGTTCGGCGTGGTCCGCCACTCGGACCGGAGTGTGGGGATAAGGCGAGGCTTTGTGTTTTTTCACAAAGTCTCTCCTCGCTATCCCCCGGGCCCCTCTCCAAATGGGCAGAGGCCCGCGCTAACTTTTTTTCTTTTACTGATTCGCCGATCATGGCCCCCACGTTTGCGCCATACAACTCCTGCATAGTGAACGAATAACAGCGCGAAAAGACAAGGACCAGATGGGGACACACACGTGCCTCCTTTCGCCCTTGCCTTTTCGCGCTGTTATTCGTTCACTATGCAGGAGTTGTATGTCGCTAGCGCAAAGGCATTCGTACACTATCAATCGCAACAAATACGCTTCACATTGAGCTACTGGCCATTAGTTACTGAGCGGTAGTTCATTTTAACTAGCGCGACGCTCTTTGACTGGCGGTACACGAACCGCGCAAGCCGCCCATGAAACGTGAAGAACACGGCTGCACTCACCTGCTGGCTAGGAGGACGTCTGGTGGCAACGAGACTCACACGGACGACGGCTCGAGAACGCAACTCCACGCACTCCTCCTGCACGGGTTGAAATGAAATTAAATTAAATTAAAAAAACTACAATGAAATAAATAAAGTTTTGTACAGCTCCCTGGGTCACTCGTGTTGGTTAAATTATGTTTATGTTAATTATGTTAGGTTTATGTTAATTATGTTAAATTACGCAGCTAAAGTAGACCTGCACTGTTCTGTGCAGCAAACAGGTTTATTTTAGTTCATATTTAAAAAAAAATAGGGCCAGTGGCATACAAAGAGTGCGCATTTATCTGCGTGGAATTAACGAGAAAACTGTTGGAGAGGAAAACATCTGTCGCCTGCTCTGCATTTCTTTCCTACAGTTTGTCACGCGGCATAACGTCCCTATGGTGTTTTGCTTACAGCATGCTGGCCCGTTTCTTGCTAATACTGCAACGCTGACTTATAGAATGCTTTTTTTTTTCTAGTTCGCCATCTCTGTGCGGTATTCACTTCGCTAGCGCCAAGGGAAGCGCATCGCGTAAGCCGCCCTTAAAACGCGACACACAAGGCTGCACACACCTGGTTGAGCGGGCGAGGAGGACATCTGGCACGGAATACGGCTCGAGGACCTGCCTGCACATGATCCTTTAAATGAGAGAATAAGTTTATTAGGGGTGGGTGAATATTTGACCCTAAATATTCGGTATATTTTCGAATATTAAAAAAAATGCCAAATATTCAGTATCACACAGTATAGCACATTTTCAAGTACTTCAAGGCTTGAAGTAACGTGGTTACTTCAAGCCTTCTTTTATGTTTTGCGGTCGAAGCCTACATGACCAACTTCTAGTCTGTCATTTCGTTTTCTGGCAGTCTAGCCATGCAGTAGTTTTAAACTTGACGCTACCAGTGATGTTGATCCTGCGTCGGGCCGTATCACATATATAATTCAACGGCATTTTTTAGCAACAATTTATTTGGCGTTATTGCTAAGCTAGTCGTAGAGTAGACGTTCGTTCTTCGGGTAGCTCCTTTGCAACATGGATGATTTGCGCAGTTTTTAAAATGAGGAATCCATGCACGATTTGGTGCTTAAAATTATCATTTGCTCCTAGTTTAGCCGCATTTTTTGTAGTAGTCAGTGTCGTGGTACCTAATGCTACAGGATTAAATACGCCTTCGTTTGATTCGTATTCGCAGTGTCCATATTCGCGCACCTCTATTTTTCATGTTCTTATAGTGCAAAGTAATCTTTCACAAATAGCTCCTTATCGTTTGCCGCTGTAATGCAAACGATACAGTGTGAGCTGCAAACGCGCGACCCTTGGCCTCTCCAAGTCGAGCTGGTGGTGCGACGCTAGCATACACCTGTGCTTGTAGTCGCCGGCTTTGTAACTCTTTCATTTAATGCGAATAGCTTTGTCTGACTAGTTTTCTTCCCCATTATCTAACCGATCTCAATTTTTGTTACACTTTCCATTAAGTGGAGTTGAGCCCGCGTCACATGGGCTCCTCAGAGCGAAAAGAGATCGGAGCCCGGCTGCTATACTTGGATATTCCTCGGAAACAAGTACGGCACAATTTTTTTGTTGCAATAAAGTGCTAGCTAATCGGTCAACCAGCGAATCGCCTCGCGAAGAAGGCAGACGAGGGAAAGCACGAGAGTTTGCCACCAGTTCGACCCGCCGGAGATTGCTCATTCTAAACAAGATGCTAATCTTACCAAGACAAGCCTTTCTCGCTGAAAAATTGGCGACAAAAAAAAAGTTGTGAATACAGCAAGTGCGCGAGCGATAGTCTGATAGTCTTTCAGCAGAAGTGGTCATCAGTAAACATCGAATCAATACACGCGTGGCATTTTAGTTAATCGTGACAAATGAGGATAAATTACCATTAATTCCGCACCAGAAAAGCCGGCAGATCCCACGCTCTGTGGGAAACGATGTTATGCTAAGCGGTGTGCGGGGAGTCTACCAAGTTAACAAAACGACCATACGAGCCGCAAGACGTAGGCGGCTCTTTCATGACCTGCATGGCGTGACATGAATTTTTAGGTACACCTTTAGCTATTGTAGCAATTTTATATAAACCAAAGAGACCTGAAGGCGAAGGCCTTAGTGATGCTCATGACTATGACTTCGACCATCAACCTTTAGCCTTTTCCTTCACTTACTACCACATCCAATCCACTCGATTGGTTTTTGAGTGTTAACCTTTTTTCGCTGAGTCATTCTCATTTTGCTTAGTCATGGTCATGACTATGACTTATACCAGCATCTTTTCGTGTATCCTTCACTTAGTGCCCACGTCCCAACCCATTTCAATGGTTTTTGAGTATTAATATTGTTTTGCTGAGTCATGCCCATGGTTATGACTTCTACCATCATCCTTTAGTGTTTCCTTTACTTAGTACTCATTTCAGTGGCTTCTGAGCATTAATCTTTTTTCGCTGAGTCATTGCCACTTCTGCTCCGTCATGGTAATGACTGATTTCTAGCACTAAAATCATCCTATAGTGTTTGCTTCACTTAGTGCGCACGTCCGAACTCATTCCAGTGTTTTGGAGTGTTATACTTTTTTCGCTGAGTCATGCTCATGACTATGACTTCACTTAGTAAACACGTCCAAACCGATTTCGGTGGTTTGTGAGTGTTAATCTTTTTCGCTGGGTCATTGTCATGACCTACATGGCATTTATGTCATGAGCTATCACTTGTGTTCGTCATACACTCCTGTCATACTATGCCAATTTTGCTGTATTAAAACTGAGAAAAGTCAGTATGACAAGGTAGCCATTCTTGTTTATTGTCACTTCTTCCTCTTCTCTTCTTGTTCTACCTTACAATCCCGCTCTTGTAAATGTCACCCCTCCTCGGCTGATAGTGAAAGACGTTACTCGCTTCGGGATATCTGCTGCGTTCCTCGATGGTTTTTGGGCATTCCGTTAGCTGAAGTTTGTGTGAACATTCAAGTTCCTTGTGGGCGGACAGTTTCGGCACCATACGCGGCGAATTGTTGGCTACATCCAAGGCTTGTTGTATGTGTTTTGTTATGGTGTGCAACGGCTGCTTCCAGGCAGCACTTCCATCCTGCTCGGAAATTCGGATACATTGACATCAACCGCTTTATGTCACGGATAACTCTCCACCAATCCGGTAGCTTGGGGGTGATAGGGAGAGCAGCGCCGCAGCGCAATCCTGCGATATTCAGCCAACTGCTGAAACTTGTTGCTCATGAATGCACGTCCATTGTCACAGACTACGACCTTCAACTTCGAAAATATCGCTCGGTCAAGAAGAGCAATAACACTATTTGTATCTGCTTTTCCAGGCTCGCAAAAAGTCAGAAGCTTTATGGAGTTCAAGTACTTTCAATTGCCGATTGTATAAGTTGGACCCCTTGCTATGGCTACAACTGCCATCTAGCCTTTCCCGCGGCGAAGGAACTTTGCTGTGCCGCTTGTGGCTGGGAGTGGCGTTCAGGAACGCTTACTCATACCGTATGGTAATGGCCGAGAGCCCGATGTGCGACTCCTGTATGTGCGAGGAAACCATCGATCACCTATTATGCATCTGTCCTCGCTACGACGTACAACGCCTCTCTCTCAGGACAACTTTAAACCGGCGGGACTCGAGACCGTTCTCTGAGTCAAAGATACTCGGACCGTGGCTACACCCGTCACTGGCACAAAATGCGATGCGTGCTTTAGTGCAGTATTTGAAGTTCACTGGTTTAAGAGACCGCCTATAGTGTCCCTGTACATCGTCCCACGTGTACCCAGTACTCATTCTCTCCCTAATTTTCTCTTTCCATTCCCCCTTTTCCTTGCCCCTAGTGCAGGGTAGCCAACCGGACGTTCTTCTGGTTGACCTCCCTGCCTTTCCTCTCCTTGCTCTCTCTCTTCTTTTCTAGGGCGTGCAGCTACCATTCTTGTGTATTGGTCGATTGCCACTAGGAATGACTGTTTCTGGCGCACACCTTCGCTCATCTTTTTGAACTCGGCAAAGTCCACATGCACCACTTCGGAAGGTGCTTCTGAGTGAAGCGGTAATACCAGCTCGTCCGGTCGTGGGCGTTACTTTGCCTTATTGATCTGGCACAAGTGGTAAGACCGAACACAGTTGTCTGCATCACTCTTCATATTCTTCCCCGTGAACCTCTGTAGAAGCTTATTATAGGTTCGCCAGAAACCATCATGACCGCCAGAGTCGGGAGTGTCATGGTACATGTGGAGAACTTTTGGAAGGAGGGTGTTCGGCACATTGGCAAACTGTAGGCATTCGCATCCTTCCCATAGTTTTGCCACGTTGAACCCTTCGTGTGTAACTTGAACTGCCAATCTAGATAACGCATCTGCATCCGCCAAACCGTGGCTGCCGGCGCGGTCGATAACCTCAAAATCATACTGCTGGCGTTCGTTTATCCAGCGCGCGAGCTTTCCTCTTGGCTCCGACAGACAGAGAAGATAAATCAGAGCCTGATTGTCCGTATATAGTTTGAATTTTCTCCCGTCTATGTACGATCTAAAGTATCGCACTGCCATGCGGTCGGCAAGGGCCACTTTCTCCGTCGTAGAGTAGTTCAGCTGAGCAGAGTTAAACGTCTAGGAATAGCAACCTACGACTCGAAACTGTCGATATAGCGGAGAACTGTGGTCCCTCTGATACAGCACTGCCCCTGTGACATAGTGTGATGCATCTGTGTTCATTTCGAACGGCAGGCTGAAGTCAGGTAGAGTTAGGACTGGGTCAGACGAGATGCGGCGCACTAGTTTGCGATAGGCCACTTCGCAATCCTCGGACCAAACGAAAGGAACATCAGTTTTTGTCAGCTCGGCCAGACATTTTGTCATCTTTGCAAAATCCTTAATGAAAGCCCTGAAGTGGCTTGTTAGTCCAAGAAAAACTCGCAGCGAATGAAGGTCATGCGGCTTCGTAAGTTTAGAAATCCGATGTACAGACTCTTGTTTGGTACTTTTGGTAGCACCATCGAACACTCTGCCGAGAAAAACGACCTGCTACTGAAAGAAATCACAGTTTTTTTTTCATTTATCTTCAGATCGACATTGCTGAGTGCTTGTAAGACCTTCGCCAGGTGTTCGGTGTGCTCCTGCCTAGACCTCGAACACACAATGATGCCATCAATGTAAACATTGCAAAAAATTCCAGTATATAGCTTTAGAACATTGTTCATCATCTTCTGAAACCATGGGGGTGAGTTTTTCATGCCAAAAGGTGGTTGGTTATATTCGTATATGTCGAACGGCGTCACGAAGGCAGAAAAGTTTTTAGTCTCCTCTGTCAGTGGCACTTGCTAGAAGCCTTTGGACAGGTCCAAGCGAGAAAACATCTTACAGCCCCCGGTTTCATTGATGATTTCGTCAATAAGTGGCATTTGAAATTGAAATAAGTCAGTCTGTTTGTTGATTTGTCTGTAATCATTGATTGATGTGTAGTTTTTATTGGCGCAAGGGCCAGATATGGCCAAAGAGCGCCATGTACGTAGTGATGAGTAATCAATGAATGGTTTGTTAATAAATTAAGAAATTAGTTAAGAATGGTGGATAAATGTGGCTGTAAAGGGGCCTAAAATCAATCACTAAGATGTTTAGAATATAAATATACTAAAATTATCGCAATGATTTGTGAGGTGCGCTATGATCATAAAATATTTGCGATGAAAAATAGTTAGCATGACCTGGAGGTGACAGCAGCACTAGTACCTCACAGAGCCCTTGGGGGCAAGGACTGGTAGGCACGTGCTTACAATTGTGCTTGTATTGCAGCTGCAACCTCCAAGAGGAGGTCGTGCTACAAGTATCAGGCCAAATGACATTTAAGATGTTGGTTTCAGCTAAAAATTTCAGTACTGTTTGAAATTCAAAAAGCGGTTCACTGCTCAGAAAAAATGCAGGGTGTAAAGGTAAGTGGTGACGATATGCGAAACGGAAGTACTTTTCCCTCTCTGCTTCTACTTCAGGGCACTCAAGAAGAACATGGAGGACTGTAAGACTATCGCCACACTTTGTACATGTCGGAGGATCACTTCCATTCAGTAGGAAAGAGAAAGTGCCGTAAGTATGCCCTATTCTTAATCTGCAAAGGAGCACTTCCTTGTGTCTTGCTGTTCTCTCAGATATCCAGTTTCCTAATTTTGGTTTTATGGTGTGCAGTTTGTTCAATACTTCGTCATCCCACTGGCTTTGCCGATACTTCCTCAACTTATGGCGTAAGAAGGGCTTGAGGTCTGTAGCTGGTATGGGTTTATTTATGTCTGTCTCACTAAAAGTAACTAATGAAGCATTTTCATCAGCAGCTACATTGCCTTTTATTCCTCTGTGGCCAGGTATCCAACATAAGACAATGCTTTGGTTTTGCACATATGCTGAGCATAGTGAGGTGTATAGCTCATTAAAGACAGAGTTCGTGTGTCTTCGGAAGCTCATTAGGGCTTTTACAACACATAATGAGTCTGTGAATATGATAGCCTTATTGAGATTAGTCTGCTTGATATGCTTTACCGCTGAAAGTATTGCGTAAGCTTCAGCTGTGAAAATACTTATGTTTGGATTTAGAGCACCGGATGTCGAAAACGACGTCCCGAGGGCTGCATATGCGACACCAGAAGATGACTTCGAGGCATCTGTATAGAATTCTGAGCGGGAATACTTCGCCTGAAGTTCAAGGAAGTGCGAGCGTATGTGTGCCTCAGGCGCACGTTTTGTTATTTCGACAAAAGAGATATCGCCCTCTATGGTCGGCCATTCCCACGGTGGTGGCAGGCGAGTGGGAGCCATAAGGGTATTTTCTGCTAGTGGAATACCTATTTCTTCTGCCAATGCTTGCAAGCGTAGGGACAAAGGTGTTCTAATAGCTGGGCGGTTACGATGAAGTGTGGCAGTGGAGAGGTCCTCAATAGTTATATAGCATGGATGCTCAGTATCTGATTTTACCTTCATGTAGTAGGAGAAACTGAGATATGTTCTTTGAAGATGCAGAGACCATTCATTGGACTCAACAAAGAGGCTTTCAACGGGGCTTGTCCTAAAGGCACCTGTTGCCAGACGAATACCAAGGTGGTGGACTGGGTCTAGTATTCTTAGGGCACTGCGTGTTGCAGAATGGTACACCACGGCACCATAGTCAAGGCGCGAACGTATGAGACTCCTATACAAGCTAAGGAGACATCTTCTGTCAGAACCCCAGGTTGTGTGTGACAGAAGCTTCAGCAGATTCATCGTCTTCAGGCACTTCACTTTCAAATATTTCAAATGGGATATGAATGTTAGTTTAGAGTCTAGAATGACACCTAAAAATTTATGTTCGCGACTCACAGATAGGCGTTTTCCATTTAGATGAATAACGGGGTCTGGCAATATACCTTTCTTATTAGAGAAGAGAACGGCCGTACTTTTCTGAGGGTTTAGTTTAAATCCGTTCTCGTCCGCCCACTTAGACAGCTTATTTAAACCAAGTTGTACTTGTCGCTCGCAGATAGCCAGATTACATGATTTGCAACCGATTTGTACATCATCCACATATACAGAGTAAAACAATGTACGTGGAATGATGGTATGCAGCGAGTTTATTTTTACGAGAAAGAGGGTACAGCTTAGCACACCGCCTTTTGGTACACCAGTCTCCTGCGTAAATGGACGGGACAGTGTGTTACCGACTCTAACGCGGAACGTGCGATTGGAAAGATAACTTCGAATAACGTTCAGCATATTGCCTCGGACTCCCATACCAAACAGATCACGGAGAATTCCGAAGCGCCATGTGGTATCGTATGCTTTCTCGATGTCAAGAAATACTGACAGGAAGAACTGCTTGTGTACAACGGCATCACGGATGTTAGCCTCAATGCGAACCAGGTGATCTGTTGAAGATCTACGTTCCCGGAACCCACATTGTAAGGGGTGTAGTATTTTATTAATTTAGAGATAGTGAAGCAGGCGTCGGTTAATCATTTTCTCGAACAGTTTGCATAGGCAACTTGTCAGAGCAATAGGCCTGTAACTGCTGGCCAGGGATGGGTCCTTGCCCTCTTTGAGAATTGGGATTATAATTGCTTTTTTCCAAGAGGAAGGAATGTACCCGGCAGACCACATGGCGTTAAAAAGTGATAATAGTGTTTTCTGGGTTTCAGAGCTTAAGTGTTTTATCATGTCATAAAGTATTCGGTCGGTTCCTGGAGCCGAATTATTGCAGCAGTTCAGTGAAGCTTGAAATTCCGCCATGTTGAATGGATGATTGTATGGTTCAGTCTGTCTGCTTTTTTGAACCAGAGGAACTCGTTCTGCTTGTCGCTGATAGCTCAAGAATGTGTCAGAGTAGCGGGGGGAACTGGAAATGTATTCAAAGTATGCTCCTAAAGTATCAGCTTGTTCTTGAAGCGTGTCTCTCTCGGTATTGACTAAAGGCAGAGGCTGAGATTGCCGGCCTTTAATTTTTTTTACTCTTTTCCAAGCTTTCCTGTCGTCTCTGTAAGAATTTATACTAGAAATGTATTTTTGACAGCTGTCCCATTTGGCACGGCGGCGTGTTCGTCTACCCTGAGCCTTTATTTCCTTGAAGATGATGAGGTTTTCTGTTGTTGGTGAGTCGCGAAGACGACTCCAAGCCTTGTTTTGCTTCCTGCGTGCTTCCCTACATTCGTCATTCCACCAGGGAACACGACGTTTTGAAGGCGTCCCATTAGTTTCCGGAATACATATTGACGCTGCATCGGCTAGAAATGCTGTTACGTATGCCACTGCATCATCAATATGGAGTGTACAAATATCATCCCAGGTCAAGTACGTGAGCTCTCTGTATCGCTTCCAGTCGGCTGAGCCTACCTTCCACCTGGGAGCATGTGGAGTGTTTTCATCTTGTTTTGCACAGTTTAAAACAATGGGAAAGTGGTCGCTCCCATATGGGTTCCTAATAACACTCCACTCCAGATAGGGAACACGAGTACTTGACACTATGGTAAGATCTATCGAGGAAAATGTTTTGTGTGCAAGACTGTAGAATGTAGGTTCCTTCTTGTTAAGTAAGCAGGCACCCGAGGAAAACAGGAAATTTTCTATTAGGCGCCCTCTCGCATCACAACGACAATCTCCCCAAAGGGTACTATGCGCATTGATATCTCCTGCAACTATATAGGGCTCAGGAAAGTCATCGATAAAGTTCTGGAGGTCTGTTTTCAATAGTTGAGAAGCAGGAGGAATATATAAGGAACTAATTGTAACTAATTTGTTAAATATCACAGCTCTAACTGCAACTGCCTCAAGAGGCGTTTGCAGCTGTAATTGCTGAGCGGCAACTCCCGTATCTACTATAACTGCTACACCGCCGGACGATGCGGCAGCATCGTTGCGGTCTTTGCGGTAAATGGCATATTTCCGGAGAAAATCGGTATGTCTAGAATTAAGGTGTGTCTCTTGGACACACAGCACCTTTGGGTTAAACTTATGTAGTAGTTCTTTAATGTCATCAAGGTTCCGCAGAAGACCTCTGACATTCCATTGTAATATTTCAGTATTCATGTCTAAATAAAAAGAGGATTGTGCTGTGTGTCTAAGAAGATTACTTAGCTTACAGAGCCCTTCCCGGGTGCCGTAATGTGGGGTTTGTCTTTCTTTCCGCGGTCCTGAGACTCGCGGCGGTCCTTCGGCGCTGGCTGCGATGTCTGGCTAGGATTAGTGTCCATTGCCTCTAGAGAGGTGCTGGACGTCCGCTCTTGTGAGCGGTGTGGTCGTCGTGAAGACCTCGCCTCAAGAGACGAAGCCTTAGAGCCTATCAACGCGGAGGTCGATGGGCCTTGCATTAGGGACGGCGAAGCAGTGCTGTCTGCTTTCACCAGGGGGCACTTCCGTGGCCACACTCTTTGTGGACTGGGCAGATGCCGGAGTCTGCTGCGGCGCTGCCCCCTTGCGCACCGTATCAGCATACTTTGTGGTATGAAGAAATGATACACGCTTTCGCGCTTCCTGGAATGAAATGTTTTCCTTTACTTTGAGGGTGATTATATCTTTTTCTTTTTGCCACGTAGGGCACGCTCTAGAGTAAGCTGCATGTCCACCGTCACAGTTCGAACAGCGGAGTGCACCATCACAGTCATCTGAGGGGCGATCGTGGTCACCGCACTTGGCACAGGTTTGTCGGCCTCGGCAACTTTGTTAACCGTGACCATACCTCTGACACTTGAAGCACCTCCGAGGATTCGGTATGTATGGTCGGACACGGACTTTCGTGTATCCTGTTTCTAACGTTTCTAGCAGCAGACTGGACGCAAAGGTGACGATCAGATGTTTAGTTGGAATTTCCTTGTTTTCCCGTTTAATTATTATTCTCTTAACTATGGTGACATTCTGCTCCTTCCAGCCCTCTAGGAGCTCTTCCTCGGTCAGGTACAGCAAATCATCGTCGGAAATCACTCCTCTGCTTGTGTTCATGGATCGATGTGGAGTCACTGTGAGGTTCACACCACCGAGTGAGACCGGATTTGGGAGTTTGTCATATTGTTGTTTGTCGCGGACCTCAAGAAGGAGGTCACCGCTCGCCATCTTTGTAAGTTTGTAGCCGGGACCAATTATTTCGGTGAGATTTTTCGTAACAGTGAAAGGTGAAATCATTCTTACGGTCTTTCCAGGGTTTTCACTATGAATGACATGGAATCGTGGGAAGGTTTCTTTGCGTTGAAAGAAGAATTGAGCTGTTTCTTCGGTGCGCCCTCTTTTTGAGAGAGGACGATCAAGTAGTTTAGGGAATGATGCTAATGCCATACAGGTTTATAGATTTCGGCAGCGATGGTAGCCGCCCACCATGGAGCCCAACAAGGGGACGGTACAAGGTTTGAAGATTACCTGCACACGCCAGCTATACACCGCCACTATAACCTAATATATATATCCAAGGGTGGATATAATACACAAGGTTAACCCTTGCCGCCCAGAAATTCGGAAGTGAGAAGAAGTGACTAGAAGACAGGAAAGAACGAAAAGTGGGAGAGAAAGACAAAAGATTGAAGAGGGGGACAGGAAAAGGCGACTGCCGATTTCCCCCGGGTGGGGCAGTCCGGGGGTGCCGTCTACGTGAAGCGGAGGCCAAAGAGGTGTGTTGCCTCCACCGAGGGGCCATAAAGGTCCAAACACCAGGTATTGACTGTACCCCCAGGATCCCCTTTTCCCTGGACACGGCTAAGCCGTGCATAGAAAGACGCGGAGGGTCCAACCCTCATGTGCTCGGGTCCGTGCTGTCGCAACACACCAAACGCCTGCTTACGCAGACGCCCCTGCGGGATGTCTGTAATCAGTGCAGGCACTGATGCAGAGACGAAAGGTACCATCTTATTTAGGAGCAATGGTGATCGGAGAGGCGAAAGCAGATGTTGATGGGCGGATTACACCGGCGTTGAGCATCTTCTGTGTTTCTTCCTTCAACCAATGTTTCTTCTCTCGCGACATACTGTAGGTCTTGCGTTCCACTACAGTCTTGTCACGAAGTTCAAATGGTACTTCAAACTTTGATGTGGCTTTTGGGTAGCCACTGACGCATATTAGCTCTGGGTACAGCTTGATAACGTCTGCCGCTGTAGTGGGCTTCCGTTGAATTTCAGCAAGGGAAACCGAAGACATCTGGTGGTCATCCCGAGTAGTGACTTCCCCATCCCAGTAGAGGTTAAGTCGTAGCTGTTGCGTGACTGGGCGAGACAACAGCAACTGATACTTTACTATATCGATTACAAGATCCTTAGATAAGGTGTTTTTTCCCTTACGCGTCATCAATACTTCCACCCACTCATTAAATGTCTGTTTCCTGCCTTCGTAACCATACACCATCACAGGACAATCTTCCACGATGCTTAGGTCCGAAATTTCACTCTCGTTTACAACTGTTATCGAAGCTCCACTATCCACTAAAGCCTTGACGTCCCGCCCATTTGCTTGCGCAGAAATGTACACACGCTTGGCACGATCGGTAAGGAAGCTGGTCTCTTGAAATGAAAGATGGGCCCTCCCGTTGACCTTGGTCACGTTTTTACACTACACTCTACGATCTTCATTAAGTGAAGTACTGTAGTCGTTAGAAGCATTCTCTTGATGCTGTAGAATGCATAAGTCTTTCATATTTCTAAGCAAGTCATCAACAGTATGCAGTGTTTGTAGTTGGACATCGTTCTGCATGCTCTTAGGCAGTCCCATATAATGAGAGGTACGAGCGACGATTCCGACAACGTCGAGTCCGCAACATGTAGTAGCCTTCTCTTTTTAAAAAAGTATTCTACAAGATGGCCGGAATTATACTTGAAGGCTATAGCGTTGTCCCAGCTCTCGAGCTTATTCTCTGAGAAAGACGTCAAAAAACTGTCTCTCCACTCAGCCCAAGGCTGGTGCGCTCGTTCTGCGATTCTCAAGTCAAGCCAGATTTTAGCAATGCCTCGTACAAACGCATGTTCATAACCTTGTCAATGTCTCGTCGCCAACTATTCTAGTCGTATGCGTACACATAGAAACACAGCCAGGCTGCAGCATTTGCAGTTGACGAACGGTCATAAACATCCGGCTTTACTGTTGCCAACGACGGCCTCCGCGAATGCTGGAGCACATTTGTCGTCACGAGCTCTAGTATTTGTTGCTGTTGTTCACTGTTTGTCTGCTCTACTTCCAGTATATGATGAAAAATGTCTTTTACATTTTCATATTTTCGGCCTCGTTCACTCATGCTGGTCGCATACAGGTACGTACCACCACCAATCACAAAAGGTCGTGTTCGCGAGCGTTCTGAACAAGGAATCAGTGCTCACCCGTAACAGCGAACCGTCCTCTGTAGAAAAAGCTTGCCACGCCCGCGTGCCTGTCGCCGTCCGTGCAGGTTTCCATGACGTCGAAGTCCATGGCACTCGGTAAAATGAAGCGGATGCGGGGTACAACACAGGCTCCTATCCTGTCCTTGACTGCGCCAAATTTGTAATAAAACGGAGATAAGTATGTATGACAAGGTAGCCACCCTTGATGATAATCATGATGATGGCCTCACACTTTGGCTCGTACCCAAACTGGGGCATTGGCCAAGAATTCACTGCCTGAACCTTTAGGTGTTGTTTTGAAGCTTTACATATGCAATTAAAAAATAATATATGAAAAAGACGAGAAAAGAAGTCACAATAAAAGTAAACATTCAAAAATCGATTCGTTAAGTTGATTGCATGAAAGCACAAACCGCATAACAGGCATCTCTGTGGCGGAAGCCCAGAACTGACGCGCCAAACATTAGTATTATTTCTGTTTAGATTAGTCTTAGTTCAGCAAGTGGAATTTTTAGAAGCCTTTTTCTTAATACTGTAAAGCGGCGACATAGCAAAAAACAGTGATCTAGGGATTCTGTTTTCTGGCAGAATGGACACAGGGGTGATATCGCTGGTGTTAACTGTTTCTCTGATCTAGTTCCATTATATAATGAAAAATGTCTTTTACATTCTCATATTTTCGGCCTTGTTCACTCATATCGCCAGACCAGTCTTACGTAAATATAGGTTTAAGGGGGGGGGGGGGGACACGGCAGCGCAATCTGGTGATCACCACTTCCGATTGCCTTGACTGACACCACTGGACTTTCCATGGAAATTTGAGATGCTGAAATTCAGTCCATGTTGTTATTGATTCAATGCCATCTCTACAGATTGCATATTTTCGATATCTTATCGCTGTTATGTGCGCAACTACATGAAGAACCAATATTATTGGTCCACTCAGGGATGCTCGCGTTAATGAATCTGCCATTTCGTTTAAATGCAATCCACAGTGGCCTGGTTCCCATAATAGTTTTACAAAATTTAACTGTGGAGGAACTAATGCTAAAACGTCGTTAGAGCTGGTGAATTGGATGAAGATGCAAACGAAAAACAGAAAGAAAGCGAATCTGTTATAATAACCACACTGATTTTGTTCGAACAGAGTTTCCGCAGAGCTGATATCATTGCCAAAAGCTCGGCTTCAAAAATGGGGTATAATCTGGCAGTCTCAAAGAGGATCGCCAGCCAAGCGAAAGCGAGAAAATGCCTACGCCCGCCTTGTCATTGTTCACTGAAGCGTCTGTGGGTATTCTGTTATTTGATGGTGCGTGCGCAAGGTAATCTTGCAACCGGTTATTTAAGAACCTGACTGATTGAAGATTAGGGTTTCTGGGGAAAATGTCATCCAATTCAATCTTAATATTAAGATTTGATTGAGTTGATGGATTTACTTCTCTAATTTTCACTCTTAAACTATCTAAGCGGAAAGCTGTGAAACTTTAGAAATGTCTGGATTGTTAACATACCAAATCTGCAGGACAATGTTTGTAGGCGCTCTTCTTGATAGTTAACATTATTAGCAACAAACCTGTGGAGTCCCTGACACAGGCGCAGGGCTTCACGCTCCAAAAGAACCAGGTGCTTAGTTTTATACGCAGGGCCGTCTGAGAACAATACACATCTGAATTCCAATATTTGGCGCATATACATTTTGTATATCATTAGCGGAGAATCCCTACGTAACCCATATTGTCGATTACTTAGTCTGCGCAGTAGACCTATAAAGCACGTTATGCCAGTTGAGTTTTTATCATGGATGAATCCCAAATATTTTAGGGACTCAACCTGGGGAATTGGTTCTTGTTTATAAGATATAGAAATTGAAATTGAATCTGTAAGCTCGACGACCAAGATTGCGCTTTTACTTGCATTTAGTGACATGTAGATTGTTTGAAGCCATACCTCAAGCATACTCATGTATCTTTGCAATTTTCGGTATAAAGCGTAAATGTCACTGTCAGCCACCAAGAATGCAATATCATCTGCATAAACATAAACTTGAACGTCCTGACAAGTTGTGATGCAGCTCGATAATATATTAAATAATATTGGGGACAGGACGGCTCCCACGAGTCTGTCTATATTTAGACGAGGAGCAGCCATCCTTAAAGCAATAAAATTCCCTCGAGCTCAAAAATTTTGCCAAACACGTAATAATATATTTTGGTTAAATTTGACTTAGCAAGATATTCAGTAAATTGAATGTTCAACACTGTCATGTGCTTTGACTATATGTAATGTCACTAATGCTGAATATTGTCTCCTTTTTCGGGCAAGTTGTATTCGGCTTTCACAATCAGCATGAGCACACCATATTCAGCAATCAATTCTGAAGCCTATTTGATTCGGATTTAATGTTAAACTGTCCCTCATCTAGACAGTAATTCTGCAATTGCTTTCTAAGAGCTAGACCATATTAAAAGTTACAGAAATAGGTATGTTATTTTCAATGGTTTAGCCTACTCCTAGCTCTTTAGGTATCGGGATTACTTTAGCTACTTTCCAATCATGGGGAATCCAGGCATGGTTTAATGAATAGTTTATAGTGTTTCAGAGATCACAAGGAGATAAATCGAATAAACTTTTATCATATGAAGAGTAATTCCATGAGAACCAGGAGCAGGAGAAGGGTAAGTTTCTAATCACTTGAGCAAGTTCAAGTAATGTAACTTCAGTAAAGTCTGATGTTGGGTCTGGGTTTTGTAAATTGTCTGACATAGATGAAGTGAATCTACTCCCCAAGCCTTTAGCCATAAGTTCTAGCGATCTTTTCATTTCATCAGACGACAGATTTGCATAGGCGATATTATTTCGTGTTGGCAGAATTTTTCGATATCTCGTATATCTAAACAGCACTTTTTTGTTTGTAGGATTTGAGAGGAAATCGTAGCGATTCCTATTGTAGTCTTCTTTAGCTGGAGCAACTCTACGCTTCAATACATCAGCGTGAAATTTGTAATCAGACCAGTTTTTCGGGGTCTGATAATAAAGAAGCTGCTTCCAAGCTGCCTTTCGTCGTCGGTGGTCTTGCGTACAATCTAAATTCCACCATGGGCTATTAGATGCTCTGTTCGCAGATTCAATACTAAATTCCGCGTTTTTATATGTCCTTTTGATGACAGCACAAAGTTTAATAACTTTGGTGTCGTCGTTGTCTTCCGAATGGGAAGCCAAATGTATGTTTAGATCGGTTTTAAATTTATAATAATTTACAAATACGCGGACCTGAGAGCATGATGACATTATCAGGCAAGCAATTTCGAACATTATTGGAAAGTGCAACTGTTTGTGGAACAGTCCAAGGCTGTCCAGGATGAACTAGTGATAGCCGAACTTACGAAACTTAAATCCAAGGCAGAGCGGGACCCATCACAAATAAACGTAGGGGTTCTACTATTAAGACAAGAGACATTGTTGTCTATTGACCAATTCCACAATCGTTTGCCGCATAGCTCGTTCGAAAACCCCAACATGTATGATGGTATTTGAAGTCTCCGACAAGAATTTTTTCTTTACACCATAGCGAAATCCAAACACCGAGTGTTTTGAACACCCGACGGAAAGTATCAATTCACTAATGTCAAAGGTTGGCACCCTGATAAGGCTATATCTAAGTCAAACATTTCACTTTCAAGAGACGTATGCTTATAAAAAAATCTTTGCCCTAAGACTAATCTTGTTAGAATGCTAAACCTCCCCCTTTAACAAAGAATGCTAAGCCTCCACCTTTCGATGGTCGGTCGAGTCGGAAAGGTCTGTACGGTTATGTAACTGAAAAGACCGATGCGCTGAAAGCCAGGTTCCTTGGAATGCAATTCAAACCGGGGAGAATTTCCATGACAAGTATAATAAATGTGTAAGTGAAGAGTGAATTTATAGGCAATTCCAATGAAGAATTTTGAGGAACCCTATTGTTGCGAAAGAATTGACTCAGAAATTGCCTTACTTAAGATGTTTTCTTTTAAGAAGTCTTGCTTTGCAAGGCTATCTTTAAAATATCTTTCCTCTTTGAGTGAATAAGAGTAGTAGCTTTCTTTGTCAGAGGAGATCGAGATCGCTTTAGCGATCGTGAATGTATGTCGATTTCACCTGATCCCTGCGTGTCATCACTGATGCCTTCACTAATATTGTCATTGGCATCGATAGAAGGACTTGCAACTTAAAAATCCTGAGAGGTGAGATTAGGAGCTGTAGATACTTCTTCACTTGATGACCGTGGGCACTCAGTAGTCGGAGAAGGTATTCTGATAGCAGTCGTGATACCGAATATCTGTGCCATCTGGTTATTCAGGATTTGTGTCAAGGACTCGCAAAGGTTTGCAGCTAGGCGTTCCGTGGCCGTTCCCATTGCCCTTTCGACAGCATCAGCAATAGAAAGTGAAAGAGATGCGTCCGTTGCCGTCATCTGACGGGCTGTGACCCCAGCATATCCCTGTGTCCTTGCCTGAATTTCGGCTATGACTTCTCTACGGGAACAAAGTCTTCTTTGAACAAATGACGACGAACGCGGGAGCAGTGATACGAGCGCAACCAGAGGGACGCCAACGAGCCAGCTGTGGAAGAAGACGACACTCCAGCCATTGCCGATGATGGTTTTCGGCCTACATGCGACAGACGGACGAATCGGCTAGCCACATATAGCTTCGCTGTAATAATATAAAATACTGAAAGCCAATTTTCATGTCATCATTGTTTTGTCATACTCGCCGCCTAAACAGTCCGTGGCTCCGCGTTTTGGTTACAGCGCTCCTTGCTTCCGCCTTTAGTCACCGTCTGCACATTTATGTTTACTTGTCATTTTTGCCCACTGGTGGCAAGGAAAAGAAGCCACGAACATTGAGCTATGGGTAAATTCAACCCTGAACGCACTTAGTGTGGCTGCAATTCACTTCCGTGGCGAAATATTAGTCCTTGAGACATGGCCACATTATTAAAGTTTGCACTAATGCACTGATATCATTATGCGGCGTCTCATCATTTAAAGGCGAATCGTTCTTTTACACGATTGGCCGATACCGGACATAACCGGCTAACCGAGGCGGCCGTCCCTTTCAAATCCGGTTTTGCCACTATAGGGATGGCATTCACGATGCTGAGCGTTCAAGCCGCTCGTGCAAAAGGACGAACAAGGCTACACACACCTGAATGGGCTCGAAGAGCCGGGAATGGCATGGAAACGAAGCTCGAGGACCCAACGTCATGCACACCTGTAAGGGTTGAGGAGGTTTTAGTACTCTTCCCGCGATGCCGGAAGCAGCACCGCGTGCAAGTGAAACATGCGTCTGTACACTCGGCCGCCTTTAGGGTGCACACTGTCTCACCCCGGGCATTTGGGTTAGACGTCCCCGACGTCACAAAGCACACTCCGAAATTGCGGTTGCTGTAGGTAGAAATAAGGGGCTTAAAGTCGGCGATCTCTAATAGAAATGTCCAGTTAGAATGTACGCTGAGAGCCCAGCTTTGTTTCACTTTTTGTGTTTTTCTTTTTCTGCTCGGAGTTACAGTAATAACCTAAATATAGCTGAAGAACCATGTCATAGCCGTTTAAACACTGCATCTCAACTTATGACTGAAAGGTAAAAGCAAGATCCCTCCTGACACCAGAGACACCTACTATAAGCCTATATATCACGGATGAACATGACATGGAAACGAAATTTTAGCCATTATTTACAACATGCGTAATTAAGCCAGAAATGTTTAAACGTTCTCCACCCATTCCTTGCGTTAACAATGAAAGCGAACTAAACCTCACGTACAGGTCACTCTGGGAATAATGAGGGTAACCGCCGAATAACTCTCTCGAGTTTTTTTTTTTTTTTTGTTTTGAAAACATTCCCTTCACATCAACAACCCTGTTTCCTAGAAAAGTCAACATTGCGACACATTGCGTAAACTCCTACGTGGCCACACAATGTAAATTTATAGCAATCTACTTCAATAGAAAGTAAACATTCGCAGTTCGCCGAGAAGACTCGGAAAACCATCAAATCATTAAAAATAGGACGGAAACGAATGTTCCATAATAATTTCAAAAGTACATACTTAATCTAAACACTTCAAGCGTTTGTTACATAAGATTGCTGCCACCCTTGGTTCTTGTGATAGCTGCAGGAATTCGCTAGATTTCACCTTCACTGCACGTGTTCTTCATTTCATGCTCATCACTCGTGTACCGATAGGCAACGCACGATGCCTACTTAAGCATATGTGTTTTATGAAATAAATGTCTTGCAAGAGCTGCCTCAGCGTCCACACTGGTTATCAGAGTCATTCCATGATGCGTGATGTATGATATCCACTACTTAACCATCGCACCTTAAAATTTGCCTGCACAGCCTTTTGCGGTATATACAGGGTGTTTCAGCGAACACTTTCAAAAATCCTTAAAGGTTGCCTGTGGCAGATAGCACAATTCTAGTTCATGAGCTGGTCTACTCGAAGAGGCGGACATTACTTGCACAAGAAATTGAAATGCATAATCACATAATTAACAGAAGTTCACTAATTAAGATTTTAACTAATTGCCTGATGGCCCACATTGCAATTTACAAATTGTAGCCGTGCAGTTCGCAAGGCGGAACCACTTGGAACGAATTCTCGGGATGACACCAGTTTCGAGATATTGATTCCCGAGCTTTGAGGAGAAATGCATAGGCGTTCCAGTTAGGTTCTTAAGAAAACGTCGCTTTATGCATTGAAGCACAAAATTAAACTGGAACGCCAATGCATTTCTCCCCAAGTTTTTTCCTATGGATTTAAGCAAAGCCCCCGCTGAAAATACTGGTATTTTCAGAGCACTCCTTCGCATGCGAGCTGATTGTGGAAATTCAGATCTGTAGAACGATTTGGAAAGTTGCCCCAGTAATTCCTCATATGTAAGCCCCGATGTAGAAAAGCGAACTATAGCAATTTGAGGTGAAAGTATCAAAGAAAGCCTAGTTGCAAAAGTGAACGCTGCAGGCTGCTTCTTAGTACTTGCTGACGAAACGACGGATATACTGGAATTGAAAAAAAGCTCACTGTGTGTGCAAGGTACCTAAACAAGGATGCCAACGACATTGAAGAAGTGTTTTTAGGTTTTGTACCAATTGAGGACCAAAGTGGCAGGGACCTCGCCGACACTATTATAAATTTCTCTTACACCTGCGAATTAACACACATCGTCTTCATGGCCTAGGTTATGATGGTGCCAGCTCGACGGCTGGTTAAACGAATGGTGTGCAAGCTGCCGTTCGCAAGAAATATCCAGCCGCACTATACACACATTGTGCCAGCCACTCCCTCAACCTAGTTATCTGTGCGGCGTGCTCCATCATAGATATCCGAAGCTGTTTTGCAACGCTGAAGACAACACCGTACATTTTCCGCAAATCTCCTAACTGCTGTCTCGTTTTACGATAAATCATAAGTTTGGTGTGTCCTGGTCCACAAGGCAGCGACTTTTGGGATTATGTGAAACGCTGTGTGTAAAAACATGATGCAGTTTTTTTCTCAATTCTGAATCTGTTTGAACCGGTGATCGCGGCTCTAGAGGAGATAAAATTAAATGACAGTGGCGAAAATCCAGTTCAGACAAATAGTCCAGCGTTGGCACTTTTGTCATCGGCATGTCTTCTGAGTCTGCATGTGGCGTAGCATGTGTTAGCGGTGACTCTGCCTCTGTCAAAGCATCTGCAAACAAAGAAGGGGAGGTATTTTGTAAGAGTCCACCTAGGGAACTGTCCGCTCCAGCTGTCGCCATTGGCTCTAGCAGCACGCGCGCGAAGGAGCCTGGCTGGCACCTTCGCGCTCGTGCGGCGTGATGCAGTCCACTAAGTGGATTCTTACAGAATACCCCCCCCCCCCCCCAAGGAACATTGACATGATATCCGCCAATGACGACATAGATGTGGCACTGAACGCAATCGAAAATGATCGTAAGAATCGCTGACGAACCGGTGCCCGATCGCAGGATCATGGGAGGGTTGCATCAGAAAATGCTGAGGAATATTCTCTCACGTATTAGCTGAGTTACATCAACGGTTCGAAAAGCACAGGACAATCTCAAAGGACTTTGTGATTGTACCATCCGTAATACCACCAAGCTATATCTTGGAATCAGCATATTCGATTGTATCTTTGCATTTCTCATGTAAAATTTGCGGCACTCCTGCTTTTCATATGTACTATTTGGGGCGACTATTATTTCGGTGCAATTACTCACATTACACAACCGGTAACAACTGATCCTGTGCAATACATCGGAACGAAGGGCAGCGTCATTGAGGTTTTTCTCTGGCCGTTGCATATGTACAAAAATGTAAATAAGGTTGTCATGTGACAAAAATTCATCAAAATATTTGTCCTCAACTTGTTCATTTCATGGCCTTTACGTTTTGCATATCAGCTGAATCCACTGCTTTGTTGGTTTCAAACTGATACAGTTCTAAAGTTCGCGTGATATTTTCTTTACTTATTAAATATGCAAGAAAGTGGAAGCATTGATATCATTTTATTTCTGCCAGAATTTTTGGGACATACGAATATATTCTTTTATGAAAAAGTACATAGTCATTTCCGTAGAACGGACGGACGTACACTTGACACCGTGATACAAAATACGAGTGCTTTCATATTTAGAAAATGGTGGACTCTGCATGCCAAATATGTACTATACGTTTCGACCGTCAAAATACAGGTGCTTCCTGTAAACAGAAGAGGGAAGACCCAGTATGCAGAATCTGTACTATACGGCCCAACCGTAAAAGCAGAGGTGTTTCGCGTATTACGTTTCACAGAGAAAATTCATTGTTTGGAGAATGTACTATCGTGGTCAGGAGTGCCTAGGACGCGCGAGCGTTAATCAAATTTTATCGCTGCACTATCTGCCGGAATCAACCACGCTAACACCTGCGTTAGGAAATATTTTTTTACTCTTGAACGCAGATGTTAGTGTGGCTGTACCCGGCTGATGGCACAGCGATACAATGTGGTCGACACTTGCCCGTCGTGGGTACTTATCTCCGACAGTGTATATACTTTAAATCATATGTCGTGAAGGCAGCTAAAAGCAGCACGTTGCTTTTGAGGAAATTGTCTAACCAACACAGTGACATAGCTAAAAAGGTAACACTTGTCACTTTGCGATAAGAATGAATCGCGTATTATATATACAAATAAGTGCAAACATTCAGTTGTCAAGTTCCTTAGAACACACATACAATTTTATTTTGTTCAACCACTCGTCTTGCACTCTTTCCTGGTGAAAGTTGTTCTTGACCCCACATGCCTTGCAAGGACAAACTTGCTGCTGCAAGGAGAAACAAATAGCATTTGTGAATTTCCATCCTAAGAAAGCGACAAAGAGGGTAATCACCGAGCACAATAAAGTGGTAACTTATGTCTTTGAAAAACATGAACATGGATCAGCATTGTTGGGAAAAAGGGATGTTGTTGTAGCCGACATTGCCACAAAGGTACTTGGCACCAGGAAAATGATAGCAGATTAGGAATAAACATTTTTAGGAAGACAAAAAAAAGATATTGACCAAATAAAATAAATAAGGAGATCAAAATTAAACTCGGTTTGACCATAAAATAACCAAGAAAAAAATGGCTGTGAAAAAAAATGGGGCAGGCAGTATGATAACCTGGCGCAATGCCTAATGCAGACAGCTGGGCTAGTTGGAAAATAAACAATTCATACATTTCCAGTGCTTCAAAAAATAGACAAAAATAAGAGAAGAGGAAAGACGGGAGGACAGGTAGAACACTGGTTTTCAACTGGTAGGAGTACATGTAAAGGTGCGGTCATATATATACATTCACTGTTCATTCGCTAACAGACGGCGGAACATGAATTATAGAGCATGCTTTAAGCCACCTAATAATGGTGCATGGTAGACAGGTTATGACGCACATCATCACGTTCTTTCGAGCGGTGCGAATGGTGGTACCCATAAGGCAGAACAACCGCTCATTTATCCGGCTGAGTTCGGATGCCTTTAGCTTTCGATCCCCTGAACTCAACCTCTTTGCGAAGGCTTTCTAGCAGAGAGGCGATCATCTGTTGGGGGAAACCTGCCCTGCTAAGACATTGGCCTTGCTCTTCCAAGCTCATTGCCACCGGTGCTCGCACGAATTATTGAGGGCTGAGCACAAGCAGTTGGCCGCTATGCAAACCCTTAACTTAATGAGCCAAATTGTAAATTAAGATTCACTTTTTTTGATCTTGGTTGATACTTCCAGCAAACTTGGCATGTTATTCGAGAGAAAGAGAGGTCAAGGAACTGCAAGCAATCGTCGACAGGCATCTCATGAGTAAAACTGAGACCTGGTGCAGATCGCTCAAGTGCTTCAAGAACAATGTGAATTGTCTGAATGTCCTCAGGAGCCCCTGACTTAAAAACAACCATGTAGTCGTCGACATCTAAAAATTATCGTCGCTTTTGATTGATTACACAGGGCTCAAGGATGCTGTCAGTAGATAAACCAGTGAAGTTCATAAAAGATATGAGGACAGATTCTTCGAGAAAAATTCTGACAGCTCTGAGTAAATCAGGTTTTGGAGTAGAATAAAGTTAGTCAACGACATCAATTGAAAAAGGGGATACGTTTTCTGCGAAACACCCTTTCTTGGTACAATACTCTAATTATGTCATTAATTTCTTTGCGAGAAATGACATTACAGAGCCGCTATCGGGTTGGCAATGAGCTTGCAAGAGCAAGCGCAACGTCCTAGCAGGGCGAGTTTCGCCCAACAGATCATCACCTCTGTGCTAGAAGGCCTCCTCAAAGAAGTCAACGGCAGATGATCAAAAGCAAAGGGGCATCTGGATTCGGAAAGGTAGACTACCTGGTTGTTGCGCCTTATGTGCACCACCGGTAACACCGCTTAAAATGCAGGGCGGCCAAGTGTGGTGTCGCTATGCTGTTTTCAGCGCCGGAAAAGCTGCTTCGCATGTCCCGAGCACTGAACAACCTGAGGGCAAGAAAGGTCCAGCATGCACGCAGAAGCATGCCACCTCTTTCGTGGCGTGCAGTACTCGTGCCGTTTACTACATCCCCCTGTTATGTGGCAAATGCTACATCGGCTAGAGTGGTCGTTGCATTAACGTACATTCCCCTGTCATGTGGTAAATGCTACATTGGTCAGAGTGGTCGTTGCATTACCATACATTCCCGTGTCATATGGTAAATGCTACATTGGCCAGAGTGGTCATTGCGTTAACGACAATTTCACAGAGCACCGTGTGCACTAGGGGGATCCGGGCACTAGGGGGATCCGGTCACATAGTGAAGCACTGCAAGCAATGCGAATGCACACCAATTTTTAACAGCACACATGTTCAGGCAGGTACAAGGACAGAAAGTTCCGTCTAATTCTTCTAGCTTTTTGTTTTAAAAAGACAACGATAAAATTTTCAGTACAGCTATTGCTCTGTCAATGAAAGAACGTGATTATGTGCTTCAAAACCGGTCTACTATGCATCTTTGATCAGAGGCTTCAAGCATGCGTTACAATTCTCGTTCCGCCATCTGTTGGTGCATGATCAGTAAATGTATATATACACCCGCAATTTTCATGTACTACAATCAGTTGAATACCAGCTTTCTACCTGTCCTTACGTCTTTCCTCTCCTCTTATTTTTTCATATTTCATTAAAGCGCTGGAAATGCATAAAACAAATTGCACGATTGCGAAAAGTTGAGCACTGTTTATATTCCTACCTACTGTTGACGAATTCAAGTTTTGTCTTCCTGTAGAACCTTTGTCCTACTTCAACAAGGAAATGGCTCATTTTTCAAAGAAGTGTAAGTTCAGATGCTATTCAAAGTTTCAATTCTATTTTAATGGAAGAAAATGTTATGGACAGTTCTACAGGGTGAGCATTCATTCAACAGTACCATGTACAGGCGTAAGCTCAAAATTTAATGGTCTCAATGGACGTTAGTTCCTGTCATACCTATTAGGTTCTTTTTCAACACAGATACCTTCACATTATATAGGTTGGCAGGAGAGCTAGCAAACTACATTATAGTTGTTGCAACAATCAAAAGTGAAGTTTGGCAGCACTGACTGAAAGAAACAAACAGCATTCTACAATACTTCTACAAGTTATTCAAAAAGCTGCTGAAATTAAATAATGTACTGCCCCTTACACACAATTACACACCACATCGATGCTCATGGTGTCAATCACACTATTCAAAACTAGGCATCAAGTGAGGAGAATAAGGTGATCAGAGGACTCGATTCTTTTTGTTAGAACATCAAACGTGCATTGCAATAATGTTGCATTTCAACTCTAAAAGGAGCACTTTGTGAGATGGTGACCAACACAAAAGAAAACTTATGACATTCTGTGCAGCAGAATTTTGACGACGAGGTGTCATGCGCACAAATGCACTCTTACACGTAAAATGTCATCCTACAGTCAAACTTTGTGCAGATATTCGAACCTTAGAATTAAAAACCAGCATACTGCAAGGAAAAAAGTGTTAAATTTGTAGAAAAATACTAAAAACCATTTCATTATTCAATATGTTTACTGTTCACTAATGATTCTCTTTGTTCTATATGGGTGCTGTAAACAGGCACCATACTTTTACAATCGCTGCAACATTTCTCCTTGCCTGCACCACAGACAAGGAGAAATGCTCCTGAAGTTTATGCAGGAGTATACCCCACATTGAAACCCCGTTTCACATTCAAATATAGTGAGGATGCATACTCCAGAGTAGAAGAAACTAGTGTATCCTAATGATTGCTGTTGCCGACGCCTGTGCACTAGTAAGTACATAATATATGGAAGCTGCAATTATATTTCGACACGCTGTAGTTACTGCAAGCTGTCACCAGTGTTCCGGCACACAGCTGTAATACATTAAAAGCAAGTTAAAACCCTCTAATTAACTTATCTCATACAACGGAATTGGAGTGCAATATCCTGCATATAAGGCAAATAAATGCAATATGCAAAATTCCCGTTGCGCCCCCTTTAGAGGTATTTTGTAGTCTGAGTTATCACAGATTCCAGATTAAGATGGGAAGAGGGATTTCATTCCACTGCAAGAATGACATCACCCCAACAATTCTTGGAGTTGCTGCTATATCTTTATTTAGTTCAGTTGGTATGCGTATGCATCGTCAGCGATATCAGCTGACATGCTATAGACTGACTGTTTCCCCCAATTTATGCAAGTTCATGTTCGCAAATAATCTTGCAGATGATACTAAGAACTTCTCAGTAGGAGTAGGTTTTTAACATTCGGAAGAACCGAGACTCTTGAACGCATATCTAAGAAAGCCTCGGGGTGCATGCCGCCCTGTGATCTCATCAGAAAGTTTTACGGAAATCAGCTACAAGGTTTCGTGTGAGAAATGTAAATTTGCTCGAATGGGAGTAACAGGGCAGTAAACAGATCGAGTACGCCGCATAAGAATGATGTCAGCAAGAAGCAGGAGTCGAGAAGCGCTGTCACTCGACACGCACGGACCATTAGACACAATTATTGGGATGATTTAAAATTCTGGGAAGGGAATGAAATCCGTCTTCTAGTCTATATCTTAACTCTTTGATTATTCAGTCTACTACCACTACCTTCACCAGAAATGTTCATAATCATTATCCTATCTGCGCCAAATCATACAGACTGATATTCAAGCCTCCACAAACAGTTTTTTTGTCACGGCCAATTCTTTGTGGGAAAGAGGTGTCTGTATGGAGACCCTACCATCTACTTATTTCCCGTTTTTTTTTTTGGAAATGATAAGTGGATAATTTTGCACTCAAACTGTATTGAGCTTAAGTTCTATGCTTGGAATTGCCTTCTTTAACCCACCTGGTTAGCAGAGCAGGTAGACAAACTGCCGGAGAAAGGTGGTGGCGCCAAGGATCGGTGGTGGCGCCGTGAAAAGGAAACCTTTTCACGGTCCCTGTGGGATCAACTGCTTGTTGCATGGCGTGACTCAAGCTGTGATGACTTCGCTTGGAAAAACCCAGCTGGTTAAGTCTGGTCTATTTTTGCCGGAACAGGAATGAACATCTGCAGTGTCTGGTCTCGGCTTCTTTCTTGAAGACCATGGTCATGTTTAAGAAATCTTGTCTCCACAGGCTGCATAAAAAAGGATAATTTTCTGAGCTTTGTCTCTTTCTTTAAACAACCCATTTAAGTTGTATTCATAGCTTTGTGACGCTTTCCGGGTGATGCCAATTTTACTATACTGCACAACACCATACTCAGGCAACAAATGTCAGGGCTACAGGTAGAAGTAAAATGCTACCAATATAGTGAAAAGCTTGTCGTAACCTTGTATCGGGCACTATTCAAATGAGACGCTGCTTTTCCCAGCTGAGTAAACTTGTTTCCAGTTATTTTACATGTGGAAATTGCTCTGAGCTACTCTGGAAAAAAAGTAGCAAAAACATTTTTGCTTCTGTTTATTCTTTAATTCTCGCATCATGGTTGGATATCAGGAACCAATTTACATCACAGGCCGAGCACTCTATGTTTAAAAACATCATAGATCAAAACACAATTTTACAATTTTCATAACCATGTCATGGTAGTGTTACTGGTGGCTATGGTTTCAAGCGATTTTTTTAGTAAGGTGCAAGCAGTTTTCAAATTAAAGTGTGTTGACACAGGGGCGTGCAATCCAGAGAATCAAGCGAAAAGGTAAAGTTGTGTTCACTATTCAGATGTTTAGCTTAGGTTAGGATGGGTTACATAATAAACAATGCAAACTTGAAAATCTCAACTGAACAAGAAACCAGTTTTTGAAAGTCCAGCAAAAAGACACAAGCTCATGTGGAATACGCCCTTGCCATGCACTCTAAGCGACGAATGCTGTTACCATTATGCTTGAATACTATATGAATGTAAGAATAAACAACTTTGAGCGTAATTTCAACACCACTCAACAAATCATGCTTTGAAGATTCCCGATCTTAAATTCTTAGCAAATTGTTCTGGTGTTTATTGTATTGAGCTCAGTCTGTGTTCTCAAATACCTGCTCTCAGCAAGCAAGTTCGCTCCTACAATTTCTCTAAAGGCAACATCCACTTTCTGAAGATAGGTTTGACTTGCAGATGAAGTTGATACGTTGGTTGAATATAAAGTGAACCAGCAGGCTGTTTGAGATCCTAGCTTGCCTCGTGTAAATCTACAATGCCACAGTATTTGCTATGCCCCAGCACCAGCCACTTTACAAAGCAATAAGCTCAGAGCCCTTGCGCTTAGTTTTTCTGCTTTGGAAACAGTTACCACGTGTTCAGCTGGCTTCGAGAAAGGTGACTCAAAATGCTGTGTGCACCACTGATCTCTGCTATGTTTTGCTGGATGCCGCTTCGCCGCTCGCCAAACCAGGCGCAGGTGAAATGTGCTGTCATACAGCGGCTTGCCCCTAAAGCAGGGTGTACGCTGCGCTTAATAATGCATGCGGTCGCATAATACTGCTGCCATGAACATTTCTCTGTGGTTTTCTGAAGACTACGTCTCTACATGTCTGGTAAGAGCTCTTATAATAATCTGTACCTGTATGCAATAGCTTTTTTTTACATAAAGTGTTTTCTCATTGACCGGTGTTTTCAGCACTCATGTTAGCAATGATGTCGGTACTGTTGTGGAAAATTCTGGACAGCTTCTCAAAACACTTCTCTGGCCTGCTTCGGTAGTGTACGGCACAACAGGCAAGTATTTTAGGGGAAGAATTGCCGCCCTCCCGTGCAGCTGAAGTGCCACTGCAAATTCGTAAAGAGCCAACTTCTGGGACAAGGTTGGCTTCAGTCGAGGGCGCTCAATGCACTATTCGGTATCCTATAGAAGAGATCAGTGGCGTGCACCCTTTTATACTGGCTTTGGTTTCAAGTCGGAACACTAGCTATAGCTCCCACCTTGCTTTTTAAAACCTGTGAAATGCGAACAAGAAGTGAGATCACTGTGCTGGTTCCATGGCTTTAGTTTTCTAACCGAACTGCCGGCACATTCTCGCAAATTTGTTAAAAATAGTTGGCCCATTTTTACTACCTTTACAGGACTGGTTAGCTGGCTGCTAGAAATGTGAAACATGTTACCAACTCTCTGACAGGATGTAAGAATAGAAGCACGCACTTTACTGCTAAATTACAATTGAAATTTACTTGGCGCAGGGCTACAGCAGGCAAGTACGGTTAGTGTATTCTCTAGGCTTTTGTCAAGCGAAAGTTACAAGTGTTTATGGTCCATTTCTACTTATTCTGAACCATCAAACTGCAAATCAATATTCTAAGTTTAGACATTTGGGTTCTCATTACCCAAGTGACTGGCTTTCTCCGTACACATAAAGTATAATTTTTCCGTGCTAAGAAAATGAGCTAGAAAAAGAAATGCCTTGATAGTCCTCCACAACTGCCGAGGGCGCGAACAATGGCCGATAGCACAAAGCTGAAGCTACGTAAATCTTCATTTTCCTCACAGCTTACGTGTTCAGCAAGTAATAAAGAGGCATGCTGTGCGCCTCTACATGACCAATTAAATCTATGCAATTGAGACTGTACTCTGAGGCTGCTTGGTTTTATGCTATACAGAATTCTTTGGGTACTTGTAACTTACTTTGGAATAAAATAAAACTTGTAGCACTGGTCATCCATACCATCTTTGCACATAAATGATACAACCACAGTTACAACATGAGGGAGGAGGGGGTGACTATGGGGCTCTCAGCACAAAAAAATATATATTGCAATTATAATGTGACGTGATGCAACAACGAAACAGAAAACAATGCATGGAATCAATTAGCACTCCAATGTCACAAACAGTGCTCACCTACACAGCTAAGTAGATGGTCATGGTTGAGCTAGTAAAAAGCTGAGAGACAAAAAAATGCACTCACTTTGAGGCCAACAATACTGCAACTTGAGAAACATGGGCACTTGGCAGGCAGCAGACCTCAGCTTCAGCAGGACAACAGCAACTAGCCTTTCGGCGAAAGAAAATGATTAATTAATAATGTTATGTAACCTTGGTCCTGCTAAGTATCAGCACAGTCATCTGGTTTTCATGCATATCTACCCTCCGCTTAAGCAATTCAGCTGAAGTATTTATAAAATACAGTCTACGATGATTGCGATCACTTCACTGGTATGTCCAGTTTTTTCTTTCTTTTTCGGCAACTGATACAACATTTTCAGCTAGCTTACTGACACGAATAGCTTGACCGCACAGGCATCATTCGAAGCAAAACATCCTGCTGTACCGCAATCAGCTGCACCAAAGAAAGACAGAGCAGAGCTAACAATATTTTTTTGTCAGTGCAATAAAAAAGCGCATGCAAGAATAAAAGTAACCATCACACGTAGTGAACCACTGCTATTAGCTCCAACGTTTAGATGATCGGATGCAGACTATGCTGTCAAGCCAATACAAGCGTCAATGCAAGTTATGTGCGCGACTGAATGTCTTTTTATTCTACGTTTTTAACGCAACAGAGCAAGATGTTATAACCGTCACACGGAAAATTTCGATTGCGCTACCATGGATATGGACCTAAATTGATTGGAGATCCTTTTTCCCGTTCACGCGTCCTTTTTGCCCTAAGAAGCCGTTTACTGGCCTTTTTTGAAACAATATTTCCTATAGTGACGCCGGCGTACGACAGATCATTTTAACTATTACGCTACGCAAAGGAAACAAACAAAATTACAACGGGCTTACCTCGTGAGCAGGTTAGGAGTGCGCGTAGACTTTTGAACATCCGTTGAGGTCAGGCTATCGCGTATCCAGGCACATACGTGCACCTGAACAGAGGACAACTTCTTCGATGCCTCTGCGTCCAGAGTTTTGTAGACGAAGTGAAACACATTCAGCGCAAATATCCCCGCGCTATGACGGCACATTACGAGCACACAAGCGCACATCACACAGCGACAAATTCAGAACTTTGCCAAGAGCCAAGCAGCGTAACCATCAATCGCTTCTGTTCTTCGCTCCCGATGCGTCAGTCTCTGTTGCTTGGGACCTTGCTCCGCTCTTGAGTACGAATCAAGACATATTTACGGTAAACTAACAATTTGCACAACATAAAACGATAAAAGCCGGCTGACTACACATTTGCAACTTCGTCAACCGCTTGTTAGATCTTTCGATGGTCGGATGGATGGATGGATGAGGCTGAACCCTTTAAATAGGGCGACGGCACACGCCACCTACTCGTGACTATTAACATATTTTGTATTTGTGGAGGGTGAAATTTCACTCTTGTCTTGATTTTAGTCACCAATAAGAAAACCTCCGTTTGGTTACTTCTATCCGCTTGAAGTCTATTTTGCCTACACTGTCCCTAAATCCCAATGCTGTGAAAACATCAGCCCCGTTGCTATGCACTGCAGGGTTAAGCCCTTTACAGAAAAGTATCAGGTGTTCAGCCGTTTCCTCTTCCTCTCTACACGCACCGCACAGTGTGTCATTACCTTGGTACTTGACTCGGTACATCTTCGTCCGCAATACTCCCGTCCTGGCTTCAAACAACGCAGAACTTCTCCTAGAATTAGCATAGATATTTTCTTTGGCGATTTCTTGCTTGGACGTTCTAGATGTTCCCAGTGCTGATTTCGACTGCATCCTTGTTTTCCACAGACCCCTCTCTGTTTATTTAACCTGTTTCTTAACCGATGCTTCTTGGTTTGCACCCCTCCTGCAGTCCAAATATTTCATTGACAATTTTCTGGTCAGCTTTCTCCATTGTGTGTCAACATTCCTCTTGTACAGATAACTTAAAACACTCCTTGTCCTCCACTTTTCCTGAATCGCTCCTCAAATTCGATCTTGCTGCGAGCTTCCCTGCCCTCGAATGACGTCCATCTCATGTCACCCTGTAGTCACTGATTTGGTGTATTTCCGTGTGCTCCCAAAGCAAACCTACCTACCCCTCGCTGCATAATTTCCAACCTTGCTCGAACCCTCATCTCATGTACAGGACCACATTGCCGATAGTCAAACTAGGGACCATCACCCCTTTCGAAATCCCTCTCACTACTTCGTACCCATGTAATTCTACAGTGCCCTATTTTTCATCACAGCGACATTCCTGGTACCTTTAGTCATTGCATATTTTTCATGTTCCGTTAGGTACTCAGCCCCATTGTTTATCCACACTCCAAGATATTTGTACTTATGCACTACCTCCAGCGTAACCTCCTGTATCCTAGGCTCGCTTGTCCTGATTATGATTAAAAATCATGACTGCCGGTTTTTCTTTACTAAACTTCCAACCTAAGCTATCTCCTTTTTTTACCACAAATGTCCATTAATCCCTGCAAGTCTTCCTTGTCAGCCATAAGTACAATGTCATCCGCGTACATCAGACCTGGAAATGGTCGTGGTAATGACTGTTTAACGCATTCTCCTTGCTTGAAAAATGAAAGGTTGAAGCCAAGTCCGCTCCTGTCTCATTTTTTCTCTAATCCTTGTAAATACAGCATGAACAACAGAGGTGACAGAGGGCACCCCTGCCTAAGCCCCTGCTGTATATTTATAGGCTCAGATACTTTTTTCCCATTTTATAACCACCTTGTTACGTTTATAGATATCCTTTGAAAGATTACTTACTCCATCTTCCACATCTAGAGTGCCCAGTAAATCTCACAAATCTTTTTGGATTACACTGTCATAGGCTCCCTTGATATCCAGGAATGCCAGCCATAGGGGCCTGCGTTCCTTTTCTGCTATTTCAATACAGTGTCATTGAGATCATATTACTAACCTCCTTTGTTTCTGGAACCCATATTGTAGTTCGCCCAGCACCTCCTCGACGTCCACCCGTGCCTGCAGTCTGTCCTTTATAATCTGCATCACCACCCTGTAAACCAGTGACGTCACTGTTATGGGACGGTAGTTGTTTATGTCGGCTTTGTCCCCCTTTCCATCATGCTCATCCTGCTTAGTCTCCACCTGTCGGGGAATTTACCATCCATTATCATTTTGCTCACTACCTCTCTTAATGTTTTCTTGGATTTTGGGCCCAATGTCTTTATTAACTTAATTGGGATGCCATCAGGACCTGTCGACGTGCTACTAAGAACCCTCTTCTCTGCCCTTTCCCACTGGCTTTGTTGAAGTGGAACCACTACACTAACCGGAATATCCTGGACTGATTGAGCACGTGCTACGTTTCGTTCTTAAAATTTTTCTGTCATCATTGTTCTTATATGTTCCATAGCCTCATCTCCTTCTAGCCGAACACATTGAGCTGTAACTATAAACCTCTGCTCTAGGCTAGTCTTATTACTCAAGGAGTTGAGATGTTTCAAAAATTTCTTCGCTGCTTTTCTATCCTGTTTGTTACTTCTGACAACCACTAGGTCCCCTTTCCTCTTCTCATTGATCAAATTGGATGCTTCTATTCTAAAGTTTAAGAAGTTATCCCATTTTCTGTCAACATCAGCTTCTGGTTCACCCTTCTGCTTTGAATATCTGTGTTCCCTGAATGCCTCCTGACATTTCTTATGGCCTTAACCTCCTCATCTCACCAGCTCTTAGGTTTACGTCTTCTGTTCCCTTTGGGCCTGACTCGTACCTTAGCAAGCTCTAGCTCAAAAAGCCCAGTTAAATTCGTATATGTCCTTTGTGCTTTAGTATCCCCTGAAATTACTTCCTCACTTTGTTGGGGTGCTATTTCCAGCTGCTTTTCCGAGTAAAATATCCCACCTGGTTGTTCAACTTGCCTCCCCTACCTACTTTCATTTCTCTTCCAAAACTCAGCGTGTTACGTTTGTGATCACTACCTAGACTTCTGGAGCCGTCTTCATCTATGTTCAGTACCTTTAGCCTATGATGCTAAAAAGCAAAGCGGACGGTGCCACCTGGTGCCGTGCTCTGTGAGCACGGAGAACAAATCAGAATCGGTTTCGTTTTCCAGTTTATGCTATAGTTGCTGGAACAGCAACTATAACAGTAACTATAGTATAGTAACAGTAACTATAGTTGCTGGAACGGCAAATAATTCAACTCTGAAAGAGGGTAACGCTTTCTCTCCGACAAGGTAGGGCATTGTGTACAAAGAGGTAGAGAAAGCAAGGAGAGGAAAGACAGGTATCCTTCATGTTTCTTCCCACTGCCAGCCCGATTCATGGCCAATCCCCCGTAGTGGGTTGTGCTATTTCTATAGGCACCAAACCAAACCAAACCAGGCAGGTCAACCAGACGAGCGTCCGGTTTCCTACTGGGGATGGCAAACCCCTGTGTTGCAATGCAGTGCACTGCAGAGCATCTAGTATAGTGCTAATTTGGGCTGGCTGGTGCATGTAATGAACGGGTAAATAACGAGTTGTGTCATAACATTTCCCTATTTTAGAATTAAGCTCATGAAACAACTGGTGTTGCATGTTGGGTCAAAAAGAAATAAACATAATCGCTATGGCAACACGGCACTGGGCGGTTCTTGATTATTATTATTAGTAGTGGTACCCACAGTACTCGGTTCCTCATCTTCGGTTACCATCGCGTAGTCGGCACACACTGCATATCGGTGCATGTTCGCGAGCTTTATTGTGCCGTGCAAGGACGTGCGTGCTCGCTGGTCTTGTTTCAATGTGAAGCGCGCCGAATGCTTGTGATTACATCTTACCGCAAGCATTGACAACATATGAACAATGCAGATTATGCCTAATCGTGGTGTGTCAATTGAACAGACAGTTATAGAGAGAGATGATATATTCTGAACTAATTTAGGGAGGTTGAAATCATATGCAACTTATGTACAGTTCAGTAAAGCCATTTTGCTCTTAGGTTGTGTGTGGCATTCAAAATTTTCATCTGCCATAGTACTTGGATCTAAAGGCCGCCAATTCTCTTCGAGACCATTTGTTACTAAATGTAAACGCAATTACGATCATTAAACCACTCGCTGCGTTTCGGTACTGATTGATCGTTTGCATCAGCACCTGAGCTGCGCAAGTTTGCTTACATGGGCACGTATGCGAAATGTGTAAACGAATAATGTGAAAACATTGCAAGTGCATGCATATATTTGTGCATATAATCATCGTCACAAGGCCCGTGTGCGCGGCCGGAATAGAGCGTGCAAAAACATATATTTAAATATGCCATCATTATTGCAACTTTTGGCAGAACGCTATAGCTCTCACACATTTTAGGTCTCTTCATAGTGGGTACAGTTTGCATGTTCAATAAAATATTGTTAGATGAAACTCTGTGAGTACAAGCGCTGATTCAGACAGCGTGCATAGCTTTCCTCGCAAAAAAATACGGATGTTCACATAACAAAAATACGGAATTCTGCCTGTCCTGTGCAGAACAGTGCAGCAACTGTATTATTACGGGTGAAATGTTCGTAGAACTTAAATCGGGGAGCATTTCCGTATTTTAACGGAAGTTTTGGCCATATTTTTTGAGAACGACGTATTTTCCGTACTTTTTCTTGCAATTCCTACGTATAATGGCAGAATTTTTTACAGTGTGTGTCGTGTGTGACAACTCGTCTTGATAATCTTCCAGTTCAAGCCATACGTGACCCCAGTTTCTCCAGTGACCCAGCAACTACCAATACTTAACGTAGAGACAACGTACAACCCAGAAGCGAACAACGTCACCTCCGCAGCGCAGCAACAGCCTCAGCCGACACAACGCACTCGATGGCTGCCAAAGCCGCTTCGACGACTTTGTGCTGGAGTGAGGTGTGTTATCACGCATGTGATAGGGTGTGACCGTTATGGACAGTGTGCAGAACTCATTGACCACGAGACTTGGTCAGTCAGACAGGGGTGAGATGTGAGCGCCCTTATATATGAGTTCCCGTCTTAGTGTAACTGACAGCTAGCGCTACTTCCGGCGCCTCCTTAACGCCTAGACGACACCAGACGCAAGCGAGGCCCGGGTTCGTACGGTCGCTCTTTCTCTGTCTTGTTCCCACCGCTGGCGCGGCCGGACGCGTTTCGATGGAGCCATGTAATAAACATATTCTTTTCAAGAAGTTGTCACCTCTACTTGACATGCCAGGCTAACGTCCCCAGCATTCCCCTCCAGCCCTCACAGTGCACGAGCGCGGCCTCCGCGCTCTTTAATGACCATTCAAATACGCCGAATAAAGTTATACGCTTGCGTCCAGCCTTCAGCACTGCAATGACTAATCCAGCACTGCAGAGCGGAGGCTATTTATATTCTCGATGACCGGCTGGTGCCGAACTCTGGAAGTGATTTCACGACACGTTTTCATTAGAAACAGCAAAGCCGGTCCTGAATTTAGAATAATGGCATGCCCCAGCAGATCACCGTGCTAAATGACACAACAACGCAGTTACGCACGCGCTCGCAGCTGGATTCGCTTTATTTTGTTCACAGTTAGGTAATAAAACATTACAGGGCGTCACCTATAAAAAAAGTTGCAGTGGCTTAGCTCAGCTATGCCAGGATATACGTAGCGTTAGCAAAGGTTCAGCTGATTATTCTTAGCTTTCCTGGTTGTCTAGATTGTCAAGGATTAGCTTGATTGTCATGCTTACTGCTGCTCCAATGACACACACGCGGTGTACGTATTATGTGGCACATGTATATAGCCTTCTTCTGTTCATTCCTCCTACGCTCAACCGCTAATTGCCAGGCAACTACTTCGGAATCCGATGAGTCAAGCTTCTCCGTTCTTCTGCGCTGTTGAGCAGCATTTGCGCTCTCCTTCTTCATGGCTATACCACACTGGCAAACGCCAGTCAGAAGCGCAGAGGCTCCAGCGCAGTGTCAGACGGCGACTGCACAGCGAGCGCGCGCCGGCGCCAGTGCGTCTACCACGGCTACGACGTCACTCCTCTGGAATGCGCAGACCGGCGCCGGTGAGCCGCGCGCGGCGGCGGCGGAGTGCGCGAGAGGTGCCGGCTCCGGTGGCTCCGGTGTGCAAGCCGTGTGACATCACTGATCCTTGCGCATGCGCAGCACGGCCCTTGATGTGCCGCGCGATACGGGCTTGGCTAGGCCAGTGTAGCTAACGCTTCAATATTTTACCGAGCGGAAGCACACATTGTGTGGCCAGTACGGCGTCATTTCATACCGATGCTAGCGTTCAGAGACGATCTGGCCTTGCAGAATGCCGTTTGCGACAACCATATTAAACATTCTTTACGTTGTCCTACAGAGTACCACCATAAAGATAGTTGGTTAAGAGCGTCAGCTTGCCAGGGCACTAAATAAACTAACAGTTTCAACTGGTAACGCTGCAAGCTTGGAATATGTAATCGCGTTTAGTGTTCTGTTGAATTCTAGCTAGCACGTTAAGACGCCGTTGTGGATAAGCTTGATAATGATGAGATAGGCTTTTTATTGCAACAGCAATTATATGGACACTCGAAGCACATTTCTGCCGTGGTTGTGGTCGTAGACGTGGTCGTGGATGCCGCTGTGAGGTTCCGCATAAAGTGCAAGCATGGTACCATTGCCGCCGCGCGCCGTACTCTGTATGTGCGAGCGTAAGCTTGCGAGGGTCAGCCGACGAATGCGGCTCAATTTTGCGCGCGCGAGGGAGAAAGGCGGGGCGGAAGCGCACTTCTGGCGCGCGCGAGGCACGGGGAAGTTTTACTCCGGCGGTGGCCGCGCGGGCGCCGTATCTTGAAAGCGATCTGCGATCTGTATGAAAAGTGCGTACCCGCGCGCTCCTCAACTTCAAAGTGATTTGCGATGTGGACAAAGTGCAACTTGGGCCGGTAGTTTCGTATGGGCTGTGTTTTCGACGTTTAGCTCGCGTTGAAGCGAGAGACGGAACTAAGGTCAATTCGCTCACTGCTGCTGAAGTTCCTCCTCACTCCAGCGTTTTGACAGCGAGCTTCCGCAGTCATTGAGAGAGATGTGTTCATGTTTACCTGTGCACGAGTTACACTTGTTAGTTCAGTTGGTGAGCGAATGTTTACAGTTTATAGGGCCGATAGAACTACTATCGTTAGTTCATATAGTTCTCTACTAATTTGTTATCACAATCTATGCTTCACCTTGTGGGCGAAAATGCGCCATTTCCCCACCTTAACACGTTTTCGAACCAGCGAGCGCGTGGGTTACAATGGAAGTAGACGTTATTTGAGCAGTTAACGTTGTAAGAGAGGAACAAGACTTTAACAACACACATGTTGAGCGCCGGCTTTCAACTGCACTCTAAAAAAATAAGACAGCCATGGTCAAACTGCAATTATTCCCTTTAGAACTTTTTTACAGGGTTGGAGTAGAGGGTTTATACGCTACCCTTGAAACCAAGACTGTATAAGCAACTGCAAAGAATACCACGCGCTCTAAGACGATCTCCCCAGTAAATATAAACTGGTTTTAACACCAACTTTGTGTTTGTTTAATGAAGGAAATATATGTACTAGTCTGTTTCTTTATTTTTCTGGCTTGATTCGGCTTTCCACGCGCTCGCCTGCGTTCCAACGCGTCCTTTTCAAAAGCTTCTCTCTGTTTTTGCGTGCCTACCGTCACGTACGACGGTTCGTCACGTAAGACGATCGCTTTCAAGATAGGCCCCGCAGCAGCGAGCGCATTGACCTTCGCGCTGCCTCTCGCTTCAACGCGAACTAAGAGGCGAGAACACAGCGCACACGAATCAGCACTCAGCGCACTCTGTCCGCATCGCAGATCGCTTTCAAGATAGGGCTCGCGTAGCCGTGTCACCAGAGTACGGTTCCTCACGGTTGATAATGTTCGAATCGAGAGGAGGTAGCGTCATCAAACACGTCTACGTACGAGGTCTACTAAACGTGACAATGTTAAATTACGTCACGTACTACAGCACGCATCGGCCAGTGCTCATAGTCCACGAAGCAGCGCCATAATCCAAACGCACCATCATATAACATGAGTGGACATTGCTACAATGATGATGATGATCCTTTATCATGGCTCGCACCCACTCAGGGGGATAGGCCAAGAATCGGGCGGCAGTAGGTAGCTAAAAAAATTCTTTTTGAAAATCAGAAATGCAAAATAAAAGAGAGCAAAAGCAAAAACAAAGATTTGGTATAACTAGACTAGTGTGCCAACGAGCTGTCAGACTAACTGAAGGGTGAACTTTAAAAGAGGTTACAATCAAGGTCAGAATAAATACAATGTTACTAACGAAATTGGAGAAACAAATTTCAGTGAAATGATAATGATTTGATAGGTAGAATAAAGTTACAATAATTAACAGGGTAATCGGCTTGTTTCAGTTAAAAATTCAAACACTGCGCAACAAACGTTACTGTGACAATGGGCAAGGGTGGAGCCCCCAAATGTTAATAATACTGGTGTACTTTATTTTAATCCAATTGTGCAGAGTGGAGCTACGAGTAATATCTTTCTCTGGTTCTAATACCGTCGGCATGGTAAAAAATAGTGGTCTATTGTTTCAATATCTTTAAAATTGTGGCACAGAGGGGACGTCGTCAGACGAGCTCTATGTAAATAGAAATTCAATTCCGGGATGCGACCGCGTAATTTGGAGTATGCAACTTATAACTGTCGAGAAGGACACCACTGATTATTCCAGTCAAAATCGAGATGCTGAAAGTATGTAGATGGAATAAGCGATAATTTGCTTAAATCATTTCGTAGGCAAAACGTTCTGAATCTCGATGCAGTGACGTAAGCTGTACCCGGTAAAATATAAATAACAGGTTCATTTAAAGATGTTCTGGCTAATAAATCTGCCATTTCGTTTAGGTATAAGCCGCAGTGTCCAGGAACCCGGAAGAAATTAATTTTTTGTAACGTTGTAGGGACTAAATTTTGAAACACATTTAAGATAGTTGTATTCGTTGCCCAGGAAAGCCATGCACATACCGACCGAGAGTCTGTTACTACGACAGCTTACTAGGTTACTACTAGGTACTAGGTTGTTGTTGTTGCCTCTTACTACTAGGTACTAGGTACTCGCCTCTTCCTCGTCGTCTCATGCTGGTCTCCGTTAACATTTCGGGAACGCAACAACACTTCTCCGTTTCACGATTCTTTCGCGGTGTTTCTCGCACTTATGCCAAATACAGTAGCATACGACGACAATACAGCCGGTGATTAGTTGCAAATGCTTACACGTCATTTAGATAACTCCCACACGAGATTTTTCAGTGTAATCTTTTGCTTGCGATTTCTGCACATACCTTGACCACGAAATTGGTCGCCCACGTTCTCTGCGCCGCTCTAAGGGCTTCGTTTCGTATACGCTTCCGCGCCGCATTCTGACGTCTCCGTTCCTCGTCACTGAGTAATTTGTTACTGCGTGGCATAGTCACAGAACTTTCATATTCAAAGTAATACAAGCAATGAAGTCACCCAGCAATGGGTATTTTTGGGCCTATGATGGGATGCAGGTCCCCCGATCTCGAGTGCGCCGGTTGCGTGTCCAGAAAATTGTAAGCATAGTTTCCTAGAGTTATTGCATGAAATTCTTGGGCGCGCGTGTTGTCGGCAACTGGCAGCTTTCTGGCAAAGTATCGCGTCGGAGGTTCGTGCGCCCACAAGAAGGTGGTGGTAAGCGTACATAAGTTTGTGTATACACAGAAATTCCCTTATTGAAGGCGAAATCGCGACACGTTTTTTTTTTTTTTGGGGGGGGGGGACACGAAACATCAGGACAAATGCAACTATAGATAGATAGATAGATAGATAGATAGATAGATAGATAGATAGATAGATAGATAGATAGATAGATAGATTGATTGATAGATAAACTTTATTAGCAAGGCAATCAGAGTTTTGTCTGGGTAGGAAACAAGCCCGGGCATCTATCCAATGAATTCTACGCATTAAAAGAAAATGAGAAGTGCTTGCCGGTGTGGCGCGTATGCACGCACACGTGCGGGAGGCCTCGTTGGCACGCGAACACGAGGCACGTCGACAGCCGTTCCATTTCCAGTTGCCAACGACCTGCGCTCTGAGCGACCTCCGAGAAGAGAAGCGGTCGACGACGGACGTCTCAAGAACACAACAAGCACGACCGCACTCGGACGCCGGCAGGAAAATAATTCTCTCCGCCACCAGGCGGACTACCAGCTAGGGAGACGCCACCCGCCAGAGAGGACCGGTGCGGTCTAATCGGCAGCCGGCTGCCACCGCCTGGATGACGGCTCCGGAGCATCACAACCGGCGCCCGACGACAAGCGAACGCCAGGAACGAACGACAGCGCCTACTTGCGAAGACGTCGCCGACACCGAAACCAACTGGGGCCGCTATATGCGCTTTGGGTGCGATTTCAGCGTCTGCCGAGGTTTCCGCCTACGAAGACCACGCAGAATACGAGAGGAGCTACAGAACAAGTCCCGCCGACCGACGCCGACGCTCCAACCACCGTCGAAGAACCGCCAAACGAGGTTGCTTGCCGGAAGCAGAGGACCTGGTCATCCCCGAGCGACGCCGCCTGCCCACCGTCACCGGGATCCCGAAGCATCGGCGTCGCTCGTGGTTCTACTAGTTCTACTCCTCCGGCAGCTCCTGTCGCCCAGGTACAGTGACAGTCGAGAGCCGAGGCTCTAACCAGTTCCGGGTCTCGACCGACGGTGATGCGCGGAGTGGGGAAGGCGAAAAGTCGGCGGCTGTGTTACTGCGTTGCCTCCAGCAGCCGCGCCGTAGAGGAACGCTGGCACGGGATCGCCTCCGCGGCAACGACGGTGCCGTGCGTCGCTGATTGGCCGGAATGGCGGCACCGTTCCAGTCACTTCGGGTCAAGCTCGACCATGCCGAGTTCCGGCGAGACCCGGCCACCGCGCGCCCGTAGACAGTGACGGGGAAAGCTGTCGGCCGAACTTGGGGGCGTTCTCGCGGCGAAGCGGAAAGAAAGGGCCGGCAAGTGAGACTGCGACTACAAGAAAATTAAGTGAATAGTACTTAGCGCGCACCTCACTCATAATTCTGAACTATGTGTGAGAAAAAACAATTCTATTCTACTGTTTTGTATTAGGTTTTGTATTATTCTAAAACGCCACTGAAATACATTTGAAATATTTGCCTTTGCAATTCTCGGTTCTTCGCACTCTGTGCTGCGTTGCCGTAAAATTGCTCTTGCGGCATATCTGCCTTTATGACGCGGCAGCATTAAGCGCAGCGTTCGCAGAAAATCCGGTGACATCGTCCGGCGTCCGGCGCCGTAGCAGGCGTTGGCGTCCTGTGCGCGAAAAACATTCTATACGCCGCTAAAGTACTTCTAAATTAAAGTTGCTCACAGTTTTTGTAGGAAAGCTGTATACAGGGTGTTATTTTTTTATCTGCACCAAATTTTTAAAATCAGAAAAATGTAAATTTTGGTCACGTTATGTTTACCATGCGAGTGTACGTATTGGCGGCCTCTAGATACAGAGCAATTTCCGCACGTACGTGCGTAATTAGCAAAGTTACGCTTAATAACTTTCTAATTATAAACAGTAGGTGGCTATAGCAAATGAGTACTTTGGGGCCCGTCCGCGACACTACCTAGCCCAACGATCAAATTTTGAATAGCGGAGTTCATGTGGGAGCTACGCAAACAATTACCCTTGGCAGCAGCTTAAAACTGAAACTGGCCGCAAAAAGAGCGTCTGTATCGTCGATGTCGCCACCCCTCAGCCTTTCGTCACGTCTCCAACGTCACCGCTGGTCCGGCCCAACGAGCAGCTTGCGTTATCTCCTTGCTGTTTTCGGCGTTTCAATGCCGGCGGGCCGCCAAATTTACTTCGTCATTCCGTCGGGCGCCACGTTGCGCTGTAGCGCGAACCCCGCTCCTTGGGCTTTTAGATACTACAGGCACGACGTCATATCAGTCTGTAGCGTCGACGGCGAACGCCGCAGATAGCAAGGCGATAACGCGAGCTGCTCGCGGGCCGGACCGGCGCCTACCTCGGAGAAGTGACGAAAGGCAGGGGGGCGGCGACATCGACGACAACGACGCTCTTTTTGCGGCCATTTTCGGTTTCAAGGAGCCTGCCAGGGGGAACTAATTGGTCGCTTAGCTCTCACATGAGCTCCGCTATTGAAAATTTGATCTTTGGGATAGGTAGTGTCGAGGACGGGCCCCAAAGTACTCATTTGCTGTAGTCACCTATTGTTGATAATTAGAAATTTATTTAGCGTAACTTTGCTAATTACGCACGTAAGTGCGGAAATTGCTCTGTATCTAGAGGCCGCCAATCGGTGCAGCCGAATGGTAAAGATAACGTGAACAAGATATATATTTTTCTAATTTTGAAAATTTCGTGCAGCTAAAAAACAAAAAAACCCTGTATACCTAGCTGAAAAACTCTTGGTCGGCCACAGAAACCCCAGCTGCGGAAATAAACCTATCAAAACCTTGCGTCTCGTTCCGTTGGTTAATACCAAAATTGGCATGGAATGGTACGAATATTATGGCTAACATGACTGATAGGTCATGACAATAACAAGATCACATGTTCGTCAGTTACGTCACGATTAACGATAATAAAATCATGTGTGGCATATACGCGCATTGGATATGCGGGTACGAGCCAGGGACAATAAAGGGAACAAAATCACATGGACGGATACCTACATTTGATATGTGGTTATGAGCCCCCGAGAGCAAAAGCGGGAGAGATCTCGTCAGCGTCGCTCCTACGCCTGGGCAGAAGAGCGGGCCCGCGATGCGGAGCGCACGCGCCAATGTCGGGGAGATCCGGCGGCTCGTGCGGCCGAGATAGATAACGACGTAAGCAATAATTGACCAAGACTTTAATGAACCGTCGGGCCTAACCCAGTCATAAACACCGGGACTGCACAATCCAGCTTCGCTGGTTTACCATCTGTACGGAGTGGTGCATGGGCGGTGCAATTTTCTTACATTCTTTACGAAGGTATTCCTCGGACAGCCACAAACAAATGTCATGAAACAAAACACCAACAGCGCATGCCTATTATGTTAACTCTTCTCATACTGAAATATTAGAAGTGCCAGACAATTACAGAAGAGCGGCCCACGCAAGAGGCCGCGTACGTTTCTACCAGAAAGCTCGCCTTCGTGCATAGCGTTCGTGGCCAGAGTTTCCCGGTGAACATTGCAGCTACATAAGCTGCAGTTGCCGGGAAGCGTGAGAAGCAGTCAGAGATCTTTGAATGCTATTGCGTTCCATTATTAAATGCAAAGCTTAAGCGCCCTCCACATGTTGCAGCGAAACTGTATATGGCTAGCCGATTTGTCCGTCCGTCGCCTGTACGCAGAAATTAACATCATCAGCAATGGATCGAACGTCGTCGTCTTCTTCCACAGCTCGCTCGTTGGCGCCCCTCGGCGCAACCACGCGAACGCGCTCGTGCCACTGTTCCCGCGTTAGTTGTCTTCTTCGACAGAGTGCCAGAACCCTGGACACGCGCCCTTCGGGTCCGACCCCTTCCCCGCCACGTGTGCAGAGAAGACCATAGCGGTCGTCGCCTGGCGCGCGTGGAAGCGTTGCAGCGACACTGTGGTCACCAACAACACGTGTATTACGTGGACGTTGCCGGCCCGTACCACGGCGGGTGGTATACGACCGCAGTCGTGCACAACACAAACACAGTTAACGTTAACACAGTCAACGGGCTCACTTTCAAAGCCTACAGCGCCACACACGCGGAGGAGGTTGCCATCGCCGACTCGCAAGGAGATTGTAGGAACTATGAGCTGGGCTGGACCGCCCCGCTTTCCCGGCGCATATTGCTATCTAGCTGCAGATACGTAGATCCAACTCCGCGTAACCTGATTTGGGCCCCCAGTCACGAGGGACTCCAGAAAAACGACCAGGCCGATCAGGTCCACCCGCGCACTCTCTCCCTGGGCTGTCTCCCTGCCCTTGGAAGCCTACCCCCAGTCAGACAATCTGGGCCTTTCATTCGAAGACATCACCGATTACTACAAGGAGGAGCATCGGCGCTACGCGGCCCCTTGTGAGGGACTGGATCGCGCTGACGAGCGCCTCCTGATAAATTCTCACTAACACTGCACTGTGACTGTGCCCGGCGGTGCTTACGCATTTCAACCCAGCCTTTGATGGCACGTGTCACTTCTGTGGGGAGGTGGTTGACACCTTCCACATAGTCTGGGCATGCCAATCAAACCAATCCATCCCCCCAACCCCGCTAGAGAGGACAAGGAGGTGGCCCTGCTCGGCTGTGAAGCCCTCAAGACCCAAAGGGCCTTGGTTCAACGGAAACGGGCAGGGTTGCTTGCCAATGGGGACCCGGAATAGGGGCTCAACCTAGTACTGTGAGGGGAGGGCACCAATAGGGCCCTAAACCAATCACCTCCCTGTAACCATTTAATGGCTAATAAATGTTTTTCACCACCACCACCACCACGACAGCAGGCTCCTTTGCCCCTCGTCATTTCAGCATAGAATTTCACGTCTCCTCTGTCGTCGTAATGGGGAAGCCGTATTTACGAGGGTTTGAGCCGTTGCTTAAGGGGGTATGTGACATTCATTGTTTTACGTTTGAAGCAATTTAATTTTGAAGAATGTCAAGCGGCAATGCGACAACGGAGGACTGCAGCCATACCGTCAGTGACGTCGTTTTCTCCGATGCAGCCGAACGTGTGTGTAACCTCGTTAAGAAACACAAGGACGTAACCAATAATTGAGAAAGACTTTAATGTACCGTCCGGATTAACCCAGTGATAAACACCGGGCCGCACGTTTCATCTTGGTTGGTTAACCATCTGTACGGAGGGCTTGGGCGGTGATCTTTTTTTTAAATTTAAGCTTTGGTTGCCTAGCCCATAACTGTATCGCGTCGGTCGTTTGCCTGTCGGTGAGTGTCCCGCGCCGGGTATACTTTATTAACGAACACCTGTGCTGAAAATTTGCAGACGGATGGCGGAGTGGTGTTACGATTGACGTGTGACACCTCGTGCAAAAAGGATTATCGGAAGACCATGCCTAATCGAAACGGAGGATGGATCCCTAATTTGCTGTGGGTGCCTCGAGTGGTCCTCGATCTGGCGGGCGCCCCGCAGTGATTACGTGTCCCTTTGTGTGCGTGCGCCCCAGGAGGTGAGAAAGGCTGCCTTCCACGAACTGTGCAACTCAGGAGCCTCGAGTCGCCGCTAGCCACGTGCAACGTCGCCTAGGGGAGAGGGAGCAGCCGCCAATCCCCGAATGGACTGAGTACATGTCACGTGACGTTGACGTGAGCGAAATGCCGCCTACGATTTTAGCGGGCCTATTTAAGCGGCTCCGCCATGTATTTTCTCATTATTCTCTTCTTTTTTTTTATCCTTCACCAACCATGAAATAAACAGTGCAAGTTTCGCACTAAAAATCGTCTCGCCCTCCCTGGTCGCCATGGTCTACCGGACGCCTGCAGCCTGCCGACAATGCCACGTTACCTAGAAGTAACGCCGGTCGAGGTTGTAGAAACGGCGTCCCAACAGTGGCTGTTATCAAGCCGTCGCGAAAAGTTCTCTATAAATATACGTGAACCAGTAGGTCTCATTGCCGATCAAATACGAGATCACACGTGGTGTTAGACTGACGGTCGTACAGTAGCAACTGTCAGCAAGTGGTTTCAACAGGGTCTGAAACATCTTCGGGAGACCCTTTGCTGGCGCGTTGGAGGCATCGCGATTGCATTTATTTCGCATGGCGTGATCATTTTCAAGCGAAGCTTGTATTGCCTCACAAGTGTCGGCGGCGGTGGTGGTTGGTGGTGGCGGTGATGTCACGATGAAAAGTGGGCCGATGCTGGTGATAGTGCAGAAATGTTCCAAGCTGAATTGCACATTGGGCTCGAGGACCTGTAACGCGATCTTGAAGTACCCTTGTCACACTTGGGACCCAGAGACCAGCCCTTCCCCGGTCGAGAAAAGGGGGTAAGCGAAGCTGGTGATCCGATTCTAGCGTGCCGATTCTAGCGTGAGGGCTTTCGAAGCCCAGGCGAAACGTCAGCGAAGAGCCGCGCACCCCGAGTTTAGGGCAAACGAAACGGAACGCCTGCGAAGCGTCGTCTTGCCACAAGCTTCGCTTACCCCCATTTTGTCGACAAGGGCAGGGCTGGTGATTTTTGTTTTCGGCAATATCAATGTGTGTGCTTATAATGAATACTGATTATAACGCAGCTGTCTGTGTCCCCAATGCGGCTTCGTAATATATAGGTTCAACTGTAGGCTACGGACGTTATGCGCAAGCAGGAGTCACGTTCCAGCTAACCGACCTATGTTATCAGTGCATGTTGGGCGACAGAGTGGTGCAAGTTAACGCACCAATTTTTTGAGAAACCGAACACTAATACCCCTGTCACACGGACAGCCTTAACCGAGGTTAAGCTAACTACGGTTACGGCTGACCGCAGTTACCGCTAGCTACACGGCAGGCGTAACCGTAGTTAGCCCCCTAACCATGGTTATCGCAAACCGAGCTTGGCAACCTCGGTTTACTCTCGCAAACCGACGAACAGGCAAGATGGCGGACGCCATGGCAATTGCGAGTGCACTAGCGTCGTCCGAAATTGCAATGAGCCAAAGGCGCAATAACTGGCCCGACGCTACAACACTTATACGCGTTTGAGAAGACCACCTTACCGCACTGCGGTCCAACACAAGGAATGCCCGAATATATGCTAAAACTCGAATCACACACACAAACCACTTGAGCACAGAAAACACACGACGTGAAGTATTATAAGCAAAGCCTACTGGCCATACGACACTTGTAACCTGTAGCAGAGGAAATAATGCGCACAAACTGCTAACACACCGCAACTACCACGCACAACAAAAAGAAACGCAATGGAATACGCTGGCTCTCGTAAAGGCTACTAACCGGCTACTAGCCACTGTAAACCGGCTACAGCAACCAGTGTTGTAAGACTTCATGTGAAACTCGCCAAGTTCATCAATATTATTTAGTTATTAAAGGCTTGTAGTATTGAAAATGTGAGCGTATATTTTATTGCAACATTTATCTGCATGCTGGTTATTATTTCTTTATTATACACAATGAACTTCGCGCAAAATATTTTGCACACATGAGGACCACGTGATTGCATCAGTTTGCTTAACCAAGTCCGTGTAGCAATGGCAGACGGCGCTCGCGTTAACCACGGTTAACCCTGTAAACCATGGTTAAGCTTAACCGCGGTTATATCTGCTCGTGTGACAGGGGTATAAATCAATACGTATAGGTGTAACATGTTAGTGTAATTCTGGTTCGCTTCCTTAAGGTACACTGAACTCATAATGAAATGGCACATGGTTTTTCAATGGCTTCTTTGAATTATATATTGTCCTATATGTTAACAGTATAGCGCAGTAAACAGAACGAGGTTACCCGATTACACACGCTGTACTGTACTGTACAAAGCGAGGATCACGGTGCAAACACCCTGTGACGTAGTTAGGGCGGCACAACATACAGCTTCGCCATATACGGAGCGATAAAGCGGCAGGCCTCGACCATGCTGCTGAACTCACTATGCTATCTGAATTTGTTCAATCGCGAGTTGCGCGAAGCACCCACCGCAATCAGCCAAAACCTCCTAGACAGCTATCCAAGATGCTATCTACATGCTATCTAGGAAGCTTTCAATCAGCTTGCGGGAAGAGAAAAGTGCGACGGCGGCTTCATTGCACGCCACACGTTAACGTCACACATGGTTTGAACAGAGAGCCGTGCTTCGCGGTGCCATTGTTCGTAATCAGGCAAATTGAAAGAATAATTTCGCGACAGTTCTTTCGACCTAGAAAGCCATTTTTGAAATGTATGAACCTGTCTCCAGACTTATATGACGATTCCCTCCAACTTTCCAATATAAAGATAGTGCGGTAATCCTTGTAACTAAGAAGGTTAAGAAAATGTGGGGTTCTTACGTGCCAAAACCACGATCTGATTATGAGGCACGCATTAGTTAGGGACTTCGGAACAATTTATACCGCCAGGAGTTCTTTAACGTACACTTAAATATAAATACATGGGTGTTTTCGCGTTTCGCCACCATCGAAATCCGTCCGCCGTGGCCGCGATCGGATCCCGCTAAGAAGGTAATAACGTAATTAGTGCAAGGTGAATCATTAACCGCCATAGCGAACTCATGGACAATACACGAAGTAACGCTCGTACCTTTATCGGGAGCATAAATTGCCACAAACTATTCGCTTACTAATCAATTACTTATTCGATACATCGTGTTTTGTCACACTGTGCGATAATACTTGCCCTATGCTGCCAGGTCCTAGCTTCTCTGTTCTTTGATATTTGTTTTATCGCTTTCAAATAAAATATAAGTAGAACAGAAATGAAAATATCGCACTATCGGGGGAGCGTTATCGCGTGGTGCAGTCAAACCGGACCTGCGCACCTGGTGATGACTCGGCAGCGCACAATTCACCTTCAGTTATGATTCCGACACGTGCTGCGCTGTTCGCGTTTCACTTGACGACCGATAGTACTTAGATTTAGGTGCTCGTTAAACAACCCACAGATGGTTAAGATTATTCCGGAGTCCCACCACTGCAATGTTCTGCAAAATCTGATCGTAATTTTGGCGCGCAATGCCCCAGAATTACTTTTAAAAAATAAAACAACATCGGTGCCTGCATTTCGAATTCGAAGTAAAACATGATTCTAAATCCCGTAAAGTATTAGGCGCGTCAATTAATACACTCACACACACACACACACACACAAAATTTTAAAGTGCTCAAGGTTCAACCCTCCGAAATAACGATGGTTGCGTGGTTGCGCCGTTACAACTCGGTTGCAGGCTCTCGAAGACAGAACATCCTTTGTGTGAGCAACGATGGTTACACAGTTTGGTGCATTAGCTGAATTCTAATATTTTAGTCCCTCAATTTTACGGGTAAGGCGCACGCAGATGTAAGGCAGTTTACAGGTGCTACTACATGAAATTGCAGTTGTAGCGCACTGCAGCCTTCCGAAAGAAATCGCAGTACGCCAGCAGGTCTCGACTCATAGTGTATTCAATTTAGTGCTTAATATTAAATACACCAGTGATACACCGGTCACCGTCACGCAAAGGTAGAAATAAAGCACCTTTCACTCACTCAACCTAATTCGCGGGTGAGGCTGAGAAAGGTCATTTAAAAATTATTTATTCCTAATTATGAACCCGTATCAACCGGTTTCAATCGATTTCATCCGTTACAGCTAAAGCCAGACCGACCCGGAAAACGTTTCGGTTTTACACGCTGGCTAACATGCATCCAACAGGTTTCCAAGACTCGAAACAATCGTCTTTTCGATCGTTCAATAAATCGAAAGAAGTGATTCTGACACAAGCATTTCCTACTTAATCCGTATACTACCACAATTGTGCGAAAAACATAATTTATACGTTTCTACCCTAATTCCAACCATTCAAGCGATTTCCGTCGAATCCCGCACCACATGTGCGTTAACGAATAATCCGATACACAGTAGAAACAGTAGTACGAACAATGCGGCCCAGAAATTTCGATCTGCAATCAGCTTTCTGAAAAGTTCCCACAATCCGAGCAGATATTACCTGTGCCATGCGTCGTCCGATAGATCGCATTATTTTTGGCGCATATCAATTTACTCTTTAAAGGAAGCCAAACCGCATTTCAAGAGCAACCACATTCCAGCTGATTCGAACGGCGTCACGTCATCTGAAGTGTCTAGGGGCACGACACCACGGCAACAAAATGGTTCCTGTTACGGTACGGATGAGTGAAATCAAATCAGCTTACCTGGATAATCAGGAAAGCCGCGAACGTCCTGAACATCGGGCTGGGACTGCAGTGCCATGCCGGGACAAGCGGCTCCAACGAAGCGAAGATAGAGACTGAACATTAGGTCTCGTGACGAGTGACGTCACCGATTATAGTTGCCAGGCGAAAGACAGAATTTTCGTTGAAACTGGCTTGTCGTGGGTCTAGCAGGCGTTTGCCAGATAGGCCATGCTTGGGGGGACACCGCCGGATTCCCTACAGCTGATTTGTTTGAGCCTGAGCTCATACTTTATGGCGAGCCATTTCGCATCGCGTTCTTTTCTCGTTGTCTGTGGGGGAAACCGGCATAGAGCGACGATGACCGCGACGTTGAAGCTATTGAAGAAGCGAGAAAAGGATGCAGAATGGAATGAAAACTGCGACCCTTCTCCGTCATATTTCTCTTACTCCGGGGCAAGCTGAGTTCTTGGGGGTAGAAGTAAAAGCTACCATAGTGCCTAAGTTAATCAAGTACAACGTTTGATTGTTAGAAAACATCTTTAGTGTGTTCAAACGGGTTTTTATGCTCTGTACTGCTCATCATAGAAATGTTGAGCAGTGAAGTGACAGATTCTAGTTTCTCCGGAAGGAACGTGTGGCATGTCTGGTACTTCATTTGATTGCGAAAGTTTTTTCTTGGTGACAGCATTGCCTGGGCTACAGCTAGCAGATGTCGGATCTGAGGGCTTTCGATGGGCTGACGCACATCCGGACGACGTCATCCGAATTAGTGCACATTTGGATGTCTCTGAGAAGCTGAGTTTCACTTGCTCTCTCTCTCACTCTCACGCACACACGCGCACACCGAATCGTCCTCTACGACCAGTGGTGCCAGGAGACGCTGGGGCGTCTAGCGAGAAGTCGGAGAAGGCTAACTAACAGAGATTTGTTAATTACTCTTTTCATTGGAAATTTGTAGACAGTCGTTGCTATGGAAAAGACGGAGGCAGTCGTATTTGAAAACGCCCCTCCCCCACTTCTCTAAAACCCTGAATATTCCACCTGATTCGAGGTAATAATTATATTCGCATTTCAGCGCTCAACCATGACAATAACAAAACCACGTGCCTCGAGAGCGCCAGAAATTCCGCCCCCGTTTTCAGTCAGAATGAAACACCCCTTGACGAAGTGGCTCGCACGTGCCGTTATTCAAAATGCGTCATGCACTTTATCACCTGAGGGCGCGGCTTAGGGAGCCTACATGCAACGGCCCTTGCTTTGGTCCCAACGGGATGGCGACCGACCTCCCTACAGACCTGGGCACTGCCGAAGATACAACCAGCGGATAGGCTTCGGATTGTCCGGTCTATTTAACTGGCTGTTAGCCTAAAAAAAAGAAGAAAAAAAACTCCGTAGTAAAAATGAAGAAACAGCAAACTTTGTCAAAATATACCTACTCAATAATTATTGTCAGAAAAATACCACAGAAATTTTCGTCATTTGCAGATGCTTCTCTATCACGTGGTCGCGTGCGCTTAACTGAAGTGAACGCTGAAGTCCCGTCTAACTACAAGTAGATTGCCGTTCAACTCAACGGCAGTTGAAGGTGCACATGCAACAGGGGTATACATCAACCACAAGACACTAATCCAACCCTTCGGCATGACCCAATAATTGCATTTAGTGTCTACTAAACAGGCAAACCCGATGGTAGGCGTAGCCCTAAATAAGGACCATTTTGAAGGCATAGAAGACAGCTGAATTGCCGAGGAAGGAACACCGACGGAACGAACACAGATACAGACAGGAACGACGTTCACAAATCGACCATTTTTATTTCCTCTTCCTGTTGCCCTCGCAGGGTCCCGCGGTGCTGTCGATGCTTGACGGCATGCCGCTTAACTTCGTGTCCGTCCTCGCGCCCGAGAAGAGGATCTGGCGCCGCGAGAGGCCGACGTAGATCTGCTCGAGCGTGATGTCGCTCACGGAGAACTAGGGCAGCTTCTCGGCATCCTTCATGGCCACGAGATCCGCGAACAGCTCGGCCTAGGTGGTGTACGGCTTGCCCACCGGAAACAGCATCGTGCCCTGCGGGAAAGGTTGCGGTTGACGACAGGTTAGCTTCTACGGCATGCACACAGACCAACGGAAGGCAATGAAATATTTGTAATCCTTCGATCGCCTTTGTGCTACTCTTCTCAATACGTGTGCACCTCTGGCTGAAATGTTCGAATCTATAGTTCGCTGCATATTTTTGTTCATATTGTTCGTTTGCCTTGTTCCGTTTTAACAACTTGCACGTGATAGTTTTGCTTTGGGACATCCTCCTGCAGCCCTTTAACACCAAGACACTTCCATGATAACAAACTTTGTGATGCAGCATCGTAAGACGCTATTATCCAAGATGAGTAACTGAAGACAGCGATCGGGGTGCATGACGTGATTATTTTGCGACCTAGTTAATAAAAATATAAAGAAAGGCTGAAACTTACGCCAAAGAGACGTTAAGGCGAAGGCCTTGGTCATGCTCATGACTATGATTTCTCCCATCGTCCTTTAGTGTTCCCTTCACTTAGCGCCCTCGTCCGAACCCATTCAAGTGTTTTTTGAGTGTTAATATTTTTTCGCTGAGTCATTGTCATTTGGCTGAGTCATGCTCATGACTATTACTTCTACCAGCATACTGTAGTGTTTCCTTTACTTAGTACCCACGTCCGAACCTATTTCAGTGGTTTTTGAGTGCTATACTTTTTTCGCTGAGTCGTTGTCATTTTGCTGAGTAATGACTATGACTTCTACCAGCATCCTGTAGTATTTGCTTCACTTAGTACCCATGTCCGGACCCATTTAAGTGGCTTTTGAGTGTTAATATTTTTTCGCTGAGTAAGTCACTTTTGCTGAGTCATGGTCATGACTATGACTTCTACCAGCATCCTGTAGTGTTTCCTTCACTTAGTACCCATGTCCTAATCCATTCCAGTAGTTTTTGAGTGTTAATATTATTTCGCTGAGTCTGTCATTTTTGCTGAGTCATGCTCATGACTATTACTTCTACCAGCATTTTGTAGTGTTTCCTTAACTTAGTACTCACGTCCGAACCTATTTCAGTGGTTTTTGATTGTTATACTTTTTTCGCTGAGTCGTTAACATTTTGCTGAGTCATGCTCATGACGCTGACTTCTACCAGCATCCTGTAGTGTTTACTTCCCTTCGTACCCATGTCCGAACCCATTTCAGTGCCTTTTGAGTATTAATATTATTTTCGCTGAGTCATTGTCATTTTTGCGGGGTCATGCTCACGGCTATTACTTCTACCAGCATCCTGTAGTTTTTTCTTGACTTAGTACCCACGTCCGAACCCATTTGAGTGGTTTTTGAGTGTTAAACATTTTGCTGGGTCATTGTCATGACCTACATGACACGCATGTCATGACATTTTTGTCATGACCTATCACTTAAGTCGTCATACACTCCTTTCATATATATCAATTTTGGTACCTACCAAGTCAGTCAACCAAACCACCAATAGAGCACCAAGACGTAGGCGGCTGTTTCATGACCTACATGACACGCATATCATGATATTTATGTCATGACATATCATTTATGTTCGTCCTATTGTCACGTAGTAGTGAAGATGAAGCAAACAGTCCTAAAACTGTCAATGACGAAACTGATTCTTTATTGGGCGAACCTGTGTCCACAAAAGCAAGTTACACTCGAAGCACAACGATAGCGGTGAACACAGTCAGGCGATAGTCGAAAATCTGATAAGCGGGGAAACGCGTCGGCTTTTATACATGAGTCATCGAAGGTTCCAGATTATTCCCTAGTGCCCGCGTATCTTCCAGAAAGTTCTAGACCATTCGCGTCGGTCCTACTATCAGATTACGTAAGCGTCGGTGACAGCAGACAACGGATTGAAGCATCGATATCGTTCGAGAAAATTCGGAAACATGCACGCGCGTCCTGTGCCTAGCGATAACGTTGACCATTTGTTGGTGGGTGAAAAACTCAGTCAGCTAAGGCGTTGCACTGCTGAGCACGAGATCGCGGGATCGAATCCCGGCTGCGGCGGCCGCATTTCGTTGGAGGCGAAATGCAAAAAAAGCCCGTGTGCTTGCGTTGTAGTGCACGTTAAATAACCCCAGGTGGTCAAAATTAATCCGGAGCCCTCCAATACGGCCGTGCCTCATAATCAGAACTGGTTTTGGCACGTAAAACCCCAGAAAGAAGAAAGTAGTGGGTAAAAACGGTCACCGGTGAAAGATAGACATGTACACGTGTCAATATACTCGTGTCATAGTATGCCAATTTCGGTACATACTAGGTTAAACGAAACGACCATGAGAGCACAAAGTCGTAGGCGGATAGATAGATGCGGACAAAGTAGCAAATCTTCGCCAAGAAATGCTTCGCATTTGAAATACGGTTGACGGCAGCAGCGTCAGTGGCAGCAACAGCACAAAAGGCAAGAAACCAACAAAAAGCAGAAACAAACCCACAAGGAAGAGAGCAAGCAATTTGCAGTCTCCCTGTCAAAAGTGCGAAACTTCATGATTTTGACTACGTATCCAAGCTTATCAAAGCAAATTCATAAGCGTCAAATGTGTTTAGATAAAATACTTACTCTCTGCACCAACTTCTTACATGTGTTTTAGTAATTGGCAAGGTTGCGACGCATTCTGGAAGTTACATTGAAAAACATCATCCGGAACAGCGGTCCGAGGACGCAATTTCCTTTGGACAACACGCGGGCGTGAGTTAAATCCTTGGCTCCAATTACAGATGACATATATATATATAGCGAAGGCCACCCGCGAACCATTACAGCACTTAAATATGTACGGGGTTCGTCCCAAAAAGTCGTGCAACTAATCAGCAAATAAGTGAGCGCTGGTGTGAGATGAGATGAGCGAGATGGTTTCTTTCGAGGCACGTTTGGCAAGTCGAATTCATCATTATTCATTTCTCTGAGGATACTTTGGAACAACTTTGAGTTTTAGGAACGTTCTGTTAGGCAGATGGCAGTGTTGGTCTCTTCTGATCGTGGTAGAGGCAGGTAAATCTTCGAGTTAAGTTGAAGTTTGCTTTCAGGAAAACGTGACAGCTGAACACTCGAAAGAAAGGGTAGCGTCAGTGATACTGTTTTTCGCAGAGATATGTAGGTAGTTCGCGTGAGTTTCCGTTGAACTAAGTCTTTCTTATTGGATTTCGCGAGTTCTGAAAATAGCGCTTTACCAGGTTAGATACTGGTTATTCTGCAGTGTATTTCAGCTGATTTTAGAAATCGCCGGATGGTTGTTCCAAGGTAGATATACCTTGAATCGACCTTGAATATACCGTGAATCGACCTTGGTTGTCCCGCACGCGTATACTAGAGTACCGCGCCTTAGAAACGGGCTGCGCGGATCGTTGTCAGTAATGGTTTAAGTAAAGATTTCATTTCTCTTCGGCGTATTATGTAAGAATATGTCTAAGGCTACGTGCGTCTTCCACGTGTATTTAGAAGACGGCAGCATTTGATTTTGACTTAGTGCATTGAAGTACTTATAAAAAGCGCGAATCTTCTTGTAGCCCTGCACGCGTAATTTCAGCAAGTTTCTTTGTTTTTGTTTCTTTAATGCGTGAGTCACACGCAAGAGTTTTGACAGCAAAGTGACAGCGCGTCTGATAGTACACTCGTGAAGTCAACGGGGCTCTCAGTGGCACTATTACGTGCGTTAATAACGGATGTAGAGTGCGAACATATGACATTTAAATTATCAATTATTTAGGGTCATTCTGCAGTTAAGTTGGGGGATTTTGGTGTTGTATGCATAGACATGTAGTGTTCTGTTCGATTCATTTTTTAGTAGTATAGTAATCTCAAGGTCGTAAGCCCGAATCCTCCTCTAGCCCACTACATTTTCAGGCATGGAGTGGCGCCTTACACCGGCAAAAAGAATCGCCGAGCGCTAGTGGGGCTGTACTAGTTAAGGTGCAACGAAATTAGGAAGGCCCACTGAGCTTCAACGAAGTCACTCCCTCAGCAGAACAGGAATTGGCCTTCCTGGTGCAGTATTCGGCCGCTACCTCCCTAATGACTCCCGCAATTACCCATGGCCCTCAGTCCCCAGCGGCTGCGGAGCACCTGACCAAGCCGGCGGTCAGACCTGCGACGCGGCAGAGTTGCTAAGAATCTCTGGGTCCCGACTGGCCACCAATGGAAACTGAACCTGGCCACTAGAGAGCTTGCATGTAGGCTCCCTACTGGCAACGTTCAACACGTGCACGCTATCGAGTAAGGCTAGCTTAGAAGGGCTATTTGAAGAATTATCAGGTATTGCCTGGGATATCATTGGCCTTAGAGAGGTGAGAATAACTGGTGAGGCTTATACAGGGCTGACTAATGGCCACAACCTCGGCTACAGAGGTCTTCCAGATAGGAGAAAATTCGAAGTAGGATTCCTAATCCAAAAGGACATAGCGGGTAACATTGATGAATTCTACGGCATTATTGAGAGGATAGTAGTCGTCGTAATAAAGCTGAATATGAGGTATAGAATGAAGGTTGTACAAGCCTACGCCCCAACCTCCAGTCACGATGATGGAGAAATAGAACTGTTTTATGAAGATGTTGAATTAGCAGTGAGAAAGGTGCAAACGGATTGTACTGTTGTCATGAGAGACTTCAATGCAAAAGTAGAGAAAAAGCAGGCCGGTGATTAAGCAATTGGCAACTACGGCATCGATTCTAGGAACACTAGAGGAGAGATGTTGGTAGAATTCGCCGGAAAGAATCGGCCCCGAATAATGAATACCTTCTACAGGAAGTGCAACAACAGGAAGTGGACGTGGAAAGCCCTAATGAAGAAACAAAGAATTAAATAGATTTCATACCGAGCGCTTAATCCGTTTTTTCTGTTCTCTATGCACCGTTATTGAAGAGTTTACTTTAAGAGATTACGTTAGCACTGAATTACAGTCTTGCATACTTAAAGCACATAGCATTGATCGCACAAGAGGCGAACGATTCTTTAAAAGCTTGACAGAGAACTTGCGCTATAACAGAGAACACAAAGCTGCCACACGTAGCACCGGCATTAATAGCGACGCTCTAACAACAGTGCTGTGAAAGGCCCCTATATGTCTCCCACTTTTCGGGTGTTGATACCATGATTCTCTAAAACACTTCACCCGTAGGCGAAGTGTTATAAGCGCTTGCAAGGCATAGAACATTGCTACGTTTACACACACCGGTCCCGAAAACTTCCGGTTAAGCCCTCTGGCATAACGCAAGTCGCAATATCCTAAACTATATAGAATTATGCAAGTGGCACCAGTTTTGCTGTACAGTTGCAGTGTTTGACAAATTAGTTTTACTGCCAAGTACAACAATAAATCTACATAAACAAGACCTCGACACGGGGAGAAACGTTCCTTATATGTGAACACATCGAAAAAAGGCCGGGAAATCCCACCCCCTGTGGGAATCGATGTTATACGAAGCAGTGTGCGGGGAGCCTACCATGTTAACGAGACGACCATGAGAGCACCAAGACATAGGCGGCTCTTTCATAACCTACATGACACGCTTGTGTCAGCCCTCAGGATTCCCTTTATCTACGTCTAAGAGACCATAAGGTGAAGGCCGTAGTCGTGCTCATGACTACGACTTTGACCTTCAAACTTTAGCCGTTTCTTTCACTTAGTACCACATCCGAACCCATTCCATTGGTTTTTTAGTGTTAATGTTGTTTTCGTGGAATCATCGTCGTTTTTGCTGAGTCATGCTCATGACATGGCCTTCTGCCATCATCCTTCAATGTTTCATTCGCTTAGTACCCACGCCCGAACCCATTTCAGTGGTTTTTGAGTGTTAATGTTTTTTCACTGTGCCACTGTCATTTTAGGCGGCTGTTTCATGACGTACATGACACGCATGTCATTCATGTCATGACCTATCATTTATGTTCTTTATAAACTATTGTAATACTGTGCGAATTGTGGTACCTACCAAGCTAACGAAACGACAGTGAGAGCACCAAGACGTAGGCAGCTGTTTTATGACCTACATCACACGCATATCATGACATTCATGTCATGAGCTATCTTTTATGTTTGAACGCATTTGAGTGTTAATCCTTTTTCGCTGAGTCATAGTCATTTTTGTTAAATCATATGCGCATGACTGACTTCTACCGTCATCCTTTTGTGTTTACTTCACTTAGTGCCCACGTCCGAGCCCATTCCAGTGGTTTTTGAGTGATATTCATTTTTCGCTGAGTAATCGTCATTTTTGCTTAGTCATGCTTATGACTACGACTTCTACCATGATCTTTTAGTGTTTCCTTCACTTCGTACCCACATGTGAAATCATTTCAGTGGTTTTTGAGTGCTTAATGTTTTTTCGCGGGATTACTGTCATTTTAGGCTGCTGTTTCATGACCTATATAACAAGCATGTCATGATACTCATGTCCTGACCTATCATTTATGTTTGTCATACACTCTTATCATTCTATGTCAATTTTTGTAAATACCAAGTTGACGAAGCGACCATGAGAGCCCCAAGACGTAGGCGGCTGGATAGATAGATAGATAGATAGATAGATAGATAGATAGATAGATAGATAGATACTATCAAAGTAGCAAATGTTCGCCAAGAAATGCTTCACATGTAAAAGTCAGCATGCCTGTACAACACAGGTAAACTATCAACGAGTTGCATACTTTACATCACCAGTTCTTGGCACACATCTCCGTTTCCTGTTTTCTTTGTTTATTAAATTCTCTGTGAAACGCAAACAGTTCATGAGTTGAATTAAACAAGCGAAGGCACTGTGAGTGACAGAGCGCTGGGGGGATCACCAGGTTGTTTCAGACGAGAACATTTTAATTGCAGTAACACTAAAAACACGCAATTAAAGCACAATGCGGTCTTTGTAAGACTACACCCAAAATTTTATAATTATTTAAGAGGCTCGAATCGTTTGGGTGTGCTCTTTCAGCTAATAATGGCCACTGTTTTTCATCGATCTAACTCCCCACTGAAGAGCGAAATAAATTATAGTAACCGCCTGTCCACGCAATTTTATGACATCCCGCGATCAGAGACTGCTGTCACACATGATGCTCACTAATACCCTATTGTAGCTGTTCCTTTGTAGTTGCGAGTCAACACGCAAAATCCCACGATTTACTTGGGAGCCAAAATATGCTCACCCTCGTGGCATCAGAACCACGTGTTAAAAGAACGCCAGGCCGCGGCGCAACTGCTAAGCGAGAGTCACGCAATTGTCGCAGTTATCGTGATGCAGTTGTCGTAATGTAATATTAAAGTGTATTAACGGGAAAGTGAGTGCTTGCTGCAAACGATAATGATATGATAATGAGTGCGATGTATTGACATACCCTTTGAAAAGGGGCGCTGACAAATAGGCACATAGCCTGCTTGAGTTAAACAGGTATGCTGTACATACTTTTCGTTCTACAATTTTCACCTACATCTCACTATTCTTTTTTTTTTTCTTTACTGCGGAGTGATATTCAATCCACGTCGTTCGTGTTACGCGGTATCACAGATTGCGCAATGATCAGCACATCGCGAAAAGTCGCTAAAGCGCTATAAATTTGGTATGACCCTGGGGAACTCATTGCCGAACTCACTGTTGGAGCCCCCGAGAAGTCTGACTATCAATAGGAAGGTCTGTCTCTGTCTCTCAAACGTCAGAAATCCAGGATGGTGCGGAACGCTCGCTACAAGTTCCGGCAGCAGCTCTTTTTACTGATGCAGTGATGATTCATTCATCAGCTTTTGCACGCCAAACCATAATCTTAATATTATAATGAGGCACTCCATATTGGGGGCGAGGGTAACGCCCGAGTAATTTTGACCACGCGGGCGTCACAACCACCTTTAACGTGCACCAAAACACACCTACACAGGTGCTTTCGCATTCCGCGACCGTTAAATGAGCCCGCGACCTTGTGCTCAGCAGCATCATGTTATGGCCGCATAACCACCGTAGGCTGAACCACGGTGGCTGAATGCATTCACAAATACTGCGCGTAAGACCTATTCGTTGATGACGCTATAGAAGGACGCTGACACCGATCGATTAGATTAGGGACACATCGGAAAGATGCCACCCACTCCCCTACAAGGAGTCTCGGACCGCGTATGGGAAACCAAAGGGAGCTGAAAGACGGCCGCGATCTCGTAGACGCGTCCCTTTCAGGATTGTGTCACGTGCCGTTGCATGATGATGACGAGATGAGCGTCAAACATGGCACGCACACCTACAGGCACGCCAGGTTTGCTGTTCGGGACATTTTCAAATGCCGCCATTGCCAAATTCTACAATATGACGTAATTTGGCAATAGTACCCCGGGTAACATTAAGAGACAGCAAGAGAGCGGTGTGAATCGAAGAGCATACGGGGATAGCTAATGTTCAAATAACATCAAGACAAAGAAATGTAGCTGTGTAGGCCATGTAATGTGTAGGATGGATAGCCGGTGGACCACTAGAGTTACAGAATGAATAGCAGGGGAAGGGAAGCGCAGTTGAGGACGGCAGAAAGCTAGGTAGGGTGATGAAGTTAGGAAATTTGCAGGCGCAAGTTGGAATCAGCTAGCACAAGAGATGGGTTATTGGAGATCGCAGCGAGAGGCCTTCGTCCTGCAGCGGACATAAATATAGGCTGATGTATGCATGCATGCATGTGTGTGTGTGTGTGTGTGTGTGTGTGTGTGTGTGTGTGTGTGTGTGTGTGTGTGTGTGTGTGTGTGTGTGTGTGTGTGTGTATGTGTGTGTATGTGTATGTATGTATGTATGTATGTATGTATGTATGTATGTATGTATGTATGTATGTATGTATGTATGTATGTATGTATGTATGTATGTATGGATGGATGTATGTATTTCTCTTCTTGGTCCAAGAACCATGTTTAGCAAGCCCCACCAACTTGCCCAAGAAGTTCTTATAAACATGCATAAATTTGTGCGCAATGTAGCGAAGGATACGAACACCATAGTGGGCCATGCTCTCCAGCCCTTTCTAGTGGGTCAATCCCTCCTGCGTTCTCCTCGAGAAACGCCGCTCGTGCTGAGATCTCGGGCCTTGAAATAACGGTCGGTCCAAAAGGCTGGTGTGTAATAAACGCCTTTACAAGTGGTGGAGAGTGTTTCTGCCTTCAGCGTGAATCCTGGAGCTTCGATCCCGTACCCTTCGCTCAACCATGCTAGAAGACGCGTCCCAGCAAGTGCCACCTACCCCATCCCAGCAAGCGCCTCCTCAGTCTTTCATGTGCTCTGGTGTGCCTCGCCACAGGGACCCTGCCATCTTCAGCGGCGCGGATGAAACCGACGTGGAGGATTGGCTGTCAACGTATGAGAGGGTCAGCCGTCACAACAAATGGGACGACCCCGCAAAGCTAAGCAATGTTATCTTCTCTGTCGCGGGTGTCGCCAGTCTCTGGTACAGCAACCATGAGACCGATTTTCCGACGTGGTCCTCGTTCAAGACTTCTTTGGTGGCGGTGTTTGGTCGCCCTGCGGTGCGCAAGCTCCGAGCGGAATCGCGTTTGCGAGAACGTGCACAGCAGCCGGGTGAATCATTTACCAGCTACATCGAAGATGTTCTGGACTTGTGCAGACGAGTCAACGCGACAATGTCGGAATCCGACAAAATAAGAAATGTCATGAAAGGGATTGAAGACGATGCGTTCAACATGCTGCTTGCGAAGAATCCTCAGTCCGTGACTGACATCGTCACTCTATGCCAAAGCTACGAGCAGCTATGAAGGCAGCGCTCCTTGACACGTCGCCCTTCATCGCGTGACGGACACATTGCTGGTTTGGCCACCATCTCCGACCAGACAGCACTGCTGACAGAAGTGAAAGCGTTCGTTCGGGAGGAAGTTGCACGCCAGCTCTCCTTGCTAACCTTCGCTCAGCCACCGCATGTGCAACAGCCCGCAACGAATGTTATGCTCACGCTCTAACGAACCAGACAGAAGTTAGAGTCATAGAGTTTCCTACAATAATTATTGCATGAAACTCTTTAATTCGGGCTTTGGACGGATGTGGGTCGGCACCTGGCAGCTCTCTTGTAAAATATCGCGTTGGAGGCTCTTGCTTCTACCAGTAGGTGGTGCTATAAGCACACTGAACTTTGCAGATTCACGGAAATTCACCTATTCACGCCTGGATACCACTACGGGTTTTTTTGGGACACGAAACGGAAGGTCGAACGGAACGGAGAAGGAAATGAGCCCGGGCATCTATCCAAAGAATGCTACCCAATAAAAGAAAATGAGGAGTGCTTGGCGATGTTACGTGTACCTATTTCCAAATTATCGTGAATGTGCTACCTCACTTTGACTTACTTTTTCGTTCAAGTTTTCCTCCCTCCCCCATCCTTTTTACCTTTAACCATCGGCTTCTTGGCTAATCTACCGTAGTGGGTAAGCGTCACAAGTGAAGGAACAAGCAAGCAAGCAAGCACGCGCACGTGCAGGAGGCCTCGTTGGCACGCAGACCCGAGACACTTCGACGGTCGTTGCATTTCGTGCTGCGCTCTGGGCGGTCTCCCGAGAAAGGAAGCGGCCGACGACGGACGCCTCAAGAGCTCAGCACGATCACACCTGAACGCCGCTCGAAAAAGGGAATACCCGTCGCCAGGCGTAGCTGCCAGCTAGGGAGACGCCGCCCGCCAGCGAAGACCGTAGTGGACGAATCGGCAGCCGGCTCCCACCACCTCGATGACGGCTCCGGAGCAGCGCAACCTGTTCCCGATGCCAAGCGAATGCCAGGAACGCCGGAACCGACTTCGGAAAACGTCGCCGATACCGAAATCGATCGGGGCCACTATATGCGTCGTTGGCGCTATTCCGGCGTCCTGCGGGGTGTCCGTGGCCGAAGACCACCTGAAAGGCCACAAGAGCGGCAGACCAGGCCCCGCCGACCAACGCCGACGCTCCAACCACCATCGAGGTACTGCGAAACGAGGATGCTTGCCGGAAGCAAGCAGCCGTCGAGGACCTGCTCATTCCCGAGCGACGCCGCCTGCCAACCATCATCGGGATTCCGAAGCATCGGCGTCGCTCGTGGTTCTACTCGTTGTGCTCCTCCGGCAGTTCCTCTGGTCCAGGTGCAATGACGGTCGAGAGCCGAAAATCTAGCTGGTTCTGGGTCTCTACCGACGGTGACGTGCGACGTGCTGAAGGCGAAAAGTCGGCGGCTTTGCGACTGCGTTGCCTCCAGCAGCTGCACCGCAGAGGACCGCCGGCACGGGACGACCTCTGCCCCAACGAGTGCGGGGCGTCGACATCCGTGCGTCGCCGGTTGGCTGCACAGGCGCCCCGTTCCCGTCCCTTCAGGTCCAGCTAGACCATGTCGAGTTCCGGGGAGACCCGAAAATTGCGCGCCCGTAGGTAGAGACGGGGAAAGCTGTCATTCTAAACTATGTGTACGAAAAACAATTGTATTATAATGTTTTGTGTGATTTTCATACGCGCCATGTAAATATATTTGAAATGTTTACCTTTGGAATTTCTGGTTTTTTCGTTCCACTCTGTGCTGTGTTGCTGTAAAAATGCCTGCGCGCCAAGCTTGCCTTCTTAAAATGAAGCTCTGATTGCTGATAAGCCTACCACTGTTTCGCGTGGGTCGTTTGCCAGTCGGTGAGTTCGTATCGAGCCAGGCATACTCCTGTAATGGACAGCTGTGATAAAGATTTGTCAAGGGCTGGCGAAGTGGCTTTTAACAAGCCGTCGCGAAAAGTTCTCTGTAAATGTAGGTGTACCATATAGGTCCAATCGCCAATCGAATACTAGTTCACGCGCGCTAGTTAGACTGACGGTCGTACAGTACCAGCGGCCCACATGCGGTTTCAATTGACAGAGTCTGAAAAAAATATTCGGAAGACCATTTGCTTTCCCGCTGGAGGCATCATGATTGCATTTATTCCGCATGGTGCGTTAATTTTTTTCCTTTTCCTTAAATATCAGAGTGTGTGCTTATAACGAATATTGATTACAACGAAGGTGTCTTCGTGTCCGATACGGCTTCGTAACATCTAGGTTTAACTATAAGCTACGGACGTTATATGTAAGCAGGATTCACATTCCAGTGAACTGACCTATACTTAGCACTGCACGTTGGTGCAGAGTGGTGCAAGTTAGCGACAGAGTGGTGCAAGTTAGCGCACCAATGTTCTGAGAAATCGAACAATAAATCACTACGTGTAACGGTATAACATGTTAGTGTAATTGCGTTTCATACGTATCAATAAAGCGCATGGAACTCGTAATGAAACGGTAGCTTTAGCATACAAGGCAGACGCTGCGAATGAAATGTTTCAAAAGTTCTGAGGAAGGATCTAGTCAGAACCTCAAAACATGGTCGGAGCAACTTTGGCATTTCTATAATACAGCATACCAAAGCACTGATATGGATCACCATGCTGATGCCTACGGCGAAAATTCGCTTGGAGTGTCCATAGAGTATCTCTCAAGCTGGTGGCCGCATTTGGGAAGCTACAGGATTTCTTAGCCAATGAAGGCCGAATGTCCCTCGAGATGTGCTCATCCGCGCCGAGTCGTCTGCTCAGCGTCTGCTTGCCATCCTGTTACATGCTCCATGGTAGATGGATTGACGCAAACAACGTTTTGACGCCGTAACCATGCGTTTATATGCATGCGACTGCAGGGGTTCGCTTTACCTGTACGCTCTCCTGGCAGTTACCGTGCAGCCTCCTTAGCAAGAAGTACGGGCGAATGTCCTTCAAAATGTTGACCTGCGCCACAGCGTCTGTTCGGCGTATACTTGGCGTTTACTCGCTGCCGTCATCACGCGTACCATGCTGGAGCGAGGTAGTAAATTAATGACGCAGTGAATAATTAGGCTTTTATAGCATTCAGTATCGTCAACGCATCACCAATGCTAATGTTGTGCCATCTGCTAACTAGAAATTAAAAACCATTTTTACGGCTTGGTGCCGTTTATGTAGTCCTAGCAGCGTAAAAACAAACAGCCGATCTCAATAATTACAACAAAACATACGTAATGATTTGACCTCAGCTTGAGAGGTGACTTAGCGATGCCGGATTTTGCCACTTGTTTTAAGCTGACAAGACGGAGAGCCAGTAACTAGCGCGAATTTGTGTCGAAGCGGGTGGTCGGCGCTGTATGGGCACTGCCATGTAGCCACGGTGGCTATTAGGGTTACCGGCGGTAACTGCAACATTAATTTGCAATCGCAATAACAAATTGTGAAGCCTTTTACGTCCATGTGCAGGTCATGAGTGAGATGTAGCTTTTCGAGCAGTAGTGGATAGGCGTGATCCTTCTGTGCCAGGATCTCTCTATTAAGGCGAAAGCCTTGCATGTGTCGTTTGATGTGAGCTGGAAAAAGTAGAGCCGAAATTCGGAAAAAAATCTCTAAAAAATATTTACAAGAAATTGCTAACTCAGTAAGATCATTACCAACCCCATAACATTAGATATGAAGGGGTAGGTAATTACATGACTAATATATATATATATATATATATATATATATATATATATATATATATATATATGGGTAAGTGATCATGATAGTCAATAAGTTAATTATGATGATTCGCGTGACAAGGCAGACAAATGTGTGGAAAAACCAGAAAAGTTGCGAAGAACCGAGAATAATGATAGTAATTGGTAATGATGGTAATGATAATGATAAAGAATGGGTATAGAGAGAGGTGAATGACGTGAATTAAGAGTGAACTGGTGGCAAATACAAGGGGTTTAGTTGTTTGATAGGAGTCAACCGAAAGGTAAAGATGAGATAGAAGTGACCTGAGATGATGAAGAGTAAATGAGTGAATTAAGAGTGAATCAAGTGGTGACAGGGTGAATCAAGAGTGATGAACGTTAGAAATTTGGAGTAATAGAGCAAAACAAGTGTGATGGAAGTAAAACCGAGATGATAGACTGAATAAAGTAGAACCAAGCACTGATAGGGTGAATTAAGAGTGGATCAAGTGTGAATTAAGAGTGAATCAAGGGATTACGGAGTGGGGAAGTGGCTTGCAAAAATACATGTGAGGTTTGAGGGTCCAAGTGAGGGTGACTCAGCAACAAAGTGATCGTCGGGTCATTGAGTTAGCGGCGCTCGGCCTTCCGCCTCCAAGCCGTCTTAGTTGTAGCATAAGGGACCGCTAGTAATTTTTGTTTCCAAACGTTACAAAGAAACGACGCAAAACCTTTCGTTCTTCGCTCAGCCATCGGCCCACCGCGTACCAACCAACTCAGATTCTGGCGCCTTCAGAAATTTACTGAACTGGTGATGACTGAGCCCATGCTACCGCATAACGTTAGCAGCTGAACGAACGGGTTTCAGAACACATGTCATGGCCACGTACTTCCTACGGAGGGCCTGCTCGTGAATAATGCAGTGCTATAATATTGGCTTTGAGAAACCGCCAATTAGGCAAGACTAATGTTGTGCACTACGACTTCTTTACATTTATGGGAGTCCTTCTTTAACTTTATGCATGTTTCTATCGCCCCCCCCCCCCCCCCCCCCCCCCATGACTCGCAACATGTTTCAGTTTGCCCCACTAAAGCTGTTCGCGGACCTGGTATTTTCTATTTAGTTGAAGTGTCCCCTCTTGGAAGAGGTGGCGTGTGCTTGTAACTGCAGTAAAGCCAGCTACCAGACAAGGTATTGTGGAGAAGCCGCGATCTCCGGCGGACATGCAGCGAATTTTTTTTTTTTTTTTTACATGGACCGCCGTCGGCCACGGGATGGTCGGGAATCCTGCGCGTGCCTCCAAGCTAAAGCGCGCAAATACGAAACCATCTCCGCTTCTGCCCTGCAACTGTGCGATCAGCTGCCGGAAATGCGGCCGGGTGATCGCTAACACATTGTGCTTCATTCATGCTGCAAAATGTAGAACGGTAGGGGGAAGATGTGTGCAGCATAGTTGGCTGCAAAAATAGGGACCGGCTTATTAAGGAGTGGGGTGAATCTGGGCGGCCAATTTCACGGACCAGTGATGCACAAGCACTTCCTGTGTAGCCGGCCCATCGCGATGCAAGGCTTTCATCGAGGATAGAAAAAATGTCACAGTTTGGCTCGAAAGGCGAAGCATCGATTACGATATGCAAATAAGTAGACATCTAGAATAACTAAGGAAAGTAGTTTTTTCGGCCGTATACACTTGTAAACATTAGCTTACTAACTAAATTAACCAGCATGGTATAAGGCGTGCAGTTGTAAACATGAACGCATCCCGCTCGATGAGCGCGGAAACTCGCTGTCGAAACACTGGCGTGAGGAAGCGCGGCCGCAGCCGTGAGCGAATGGACCTACGCGCCGTCTCTCGCGTCAATGCCAACTAAACGACGAAAGCAAAGCGCATACGAAGCTACCAGCACCAGTTGCACTTTGTCCACATTGCAAATCTCTTGCAAGATGATGCCCGCGCGGATGCGCCGATTTTCCACGTCGCAGATCACTTTCAAGATACGGCACCCGCGCGGTCGCCACCATCCTCCCTCCGGTCCCCCCATGGCTTTTCGCGCGAAGGAAGAAGTCGCGTTTGCTCTCTCTCTCTCTCTCTCTCTCTCTCTATATATATATATATATATATATATATATATATATATGCCTGGTGACTGTAAAGGACGAAAGAGACGCTTAATTCTGCAGCCCTTCAGGGAGCACGGAGCAGAACGCGGGTTTGCTCTCCGACGTGCGTTCGCTCCCCGTGATAGCGCGCGTCCCTCGCGCGCTTTCACTCGCACATAAAGCATACGGCGCACGGCGAGAATTTCATCGCCGTTTGACGTCATACGGAACCTCACCGCGACGGCGACGCCGACGGCAGAAATCCGCATTGAGTGTCCATATGATTGCTATCGCAATAATAAGTAAATAGGCGCACCCTTGAATCAATGCGCTCAAGCATGGCTGAAGGCGACTGCACCAGCAGCGCACGAATGTTCCAAGCTTAACGTCTGGTGATGACCCACATAGTAAGCGAGTGACTAGCAATAATACGTTTGCCTACCAGCTATTTCATTGTTCACATCTACGTTCCATGCCTTGTGCGCGGATAGAACATATTTAAAGCTACTTCTTTCGGGCGTTTTACTTGCCAAAACCAGTTCTGATTATGAGTATGGAAGGTCTCCCTGCCCAACCCACCTGTTTGTCCGCGTTGATTCTCACCGGTGTCGGGGTCCTGGCTCTCGATCTCGAACTTTTCTACCTTGTACTGCTCTGGTCCCTTGTAGTGGATCTGCATGTGCTTCTCACACCTCCTCCTGGCGTTTCCGACCGGCCCCTCTGTCCACTGCTCAGGGTCTGGTCTCGCCTGGACAGATGCGTCGACAGTGCCTGTTGCTCATGCTGCTTCTGCCGCTCTCGTTACCGGATGATGTAAGGCGTAATGAAGCGTTCCAGGCATCCTTTCGTACCTGTGACGTGAGCTCCTCCACACATCGTACATTTGGCCACACAGGTGTGGCCTGGAGCTGGATCTTGAGTGCCGCACTCGTAGAAGGCTCGCGTTCCCGGTCGTGGGCTAGCTGTGCAGGGCAGAAGGGGGTAATCTTCACAGACGCCTCCGAAGACAGAGGAAAAAGCTGGACGACGGTAATGGCGACAACCAAAGAAAAGCTGCTAACGTGCGCAACGGTAAAAACAAACTACGTCGACGAAGCAGAAGAGCTGGCAATTGCCCTGTCCCTCACTATACAAGGCAGGACCACAGTGGTCACAGACTCGCAACAAGCGTATAGAAGCTTCTAGTCGGGCTGGGTGTCTCGGTTGGTGCTTCGGGCGTTCAAAGGCAAGGAACCCCCGAAAGGGGAAGAGATAGAATTAATCTGGGTTCCGGCCGACTCCGCAGTGGAGAGCAATGAGTTTGCCCACCAGCAGACGCGAGTGCTGTCACACCGGGCCACAGCCTCTGAGAGGTAAGAGGAGAACGCAAAGAGCCAACCACTCGTCACGTACAAAGACATAGTGGAATATTAAAGAAACGGGAGACAGGGTTTCCCCGAGCCACACCTCAAGTTAACGAGGGAGCAGCAGACAACATATAGGCAAATACAGACAGAGTCGTTCCCTCACCCCAGAATACTGAACCGCATGTACCCGAGCAAGTGCGGGCAAGAATGCCCCGTGTGTCACGAGCCAGGTACACTCCAACACATGATAGCACAATGAAAATTTAGTCAACAACACCCACCACTCCTCACCAACCCTAACCCCAACATGATCCCCCTTCCTATCCAACCGCTTAGAGAGCGATGGAAGATCTTGCTGTCCAGCCCCGCCCTAGAAGACCAGCTTCGGCTCGTAACCTGGGGTCAGGCGGCGAGAACAGCATATGGATTCCCACGAAGTGGGAACCACTTCCATCTGGCGCATGCGCTGAAAAGCTCACGAAATAAAGTTTTTCATTAATTAATTAATTCATTCATTCATTCAATTATTCAAGAGTGTCCCGATGACGTTATTCTACGGCTCGATTTTCTATCCGCTCACTCCGCACTTATGGACTGCTCAGCTGGACTTGTTCAACTCGATTTGCCTTGCCCTGACAGACCCGAGGAAGTTCACAGCAGACTGCGTTCTACCGAGCACATTTGACTCCTCCCACAAGCCATGACCTGCATCCTCCTCTCCCCCGCTCCACTTGTGCCTGACGGTGACTATTTTGTTTCTCCTCTCGCGGACGTCCTCCTTGCCCATCACGTTGCTCTTCCGTACACCATAGTCACAATCATCAACTCCACCAGCCTCCCTCTCGTCAACTTCGGAATTGGGGACCACGTCCTACCGCAAGGCATAGCCTTGAGTACGCTGTCCTCCTCCCAAGACTGCTAGTTATCAGCCTTGACTGCTGATATTACGTCGTCTTCCGTTGACTCTTCATCTTCTTTGCCGACTGTCTTTCCGGAGTTCACAAACATGATTGCTCCCGATCTTAGGCCTCACCAGGCCGATCAGCTACGCCCCCTGCTTTCCTCGTTCAGCAACATTTTTTACCTGAATGGTCGCCCTTTGGGCCAGACCTCTCTCACGACACACCGTATTGACATCGCTGACGCGCACTGTATTCAAAGGCGACCATACCACGTTTTTTACATGAACGACAACTCATTCGCACGGAGGTCGAGAAGATTCTCTCGCGTGGTATCGTCGATCCGTCACCCAGTCCTTGGGCGTCCCCTGTCGTTCTAGTTAAAAAGAAGGACGACACCTGGTGCTTCTGCGTGGATTACCGGCACCTCAACAAGATCACCAAGAAAGAAGTTCATCCTCTACCACGCATTGATGATGCCCTCGACTGCCTCCACGGTGCGAAGTCCTTTTCTTCCATCGACCTTCGTTCAGGTTACTGGCAGATTGCCGTCGACGACATGGACCGTGACAAGACTGCCGTTATAACGCCCGACGGCTTATACCAGTTTATAGTGATGCCTTTTGGTTTATGTAATGCTCTAGCTACATTTGAACGCATGATGGACACACACCTGCATGGTCTCAAATGGTCCATCTGTCTTCGTTACTTAGACGACGTCATCGTTTTTCTTCCTACATTTGCCACACACCTGAAGCGACTCTCCCTCGTTCTTTCTGCTTTTCACACTACTGGCCTTCAACTTAATTCATCTAAATGCCACTTCGGCCGCCGACAAATTGCTATTCTCGGTCATCTTGTTGACTCATCTGGTGTGCACCCAGACCTGGACAAAGTTCGTGCCGTAGAGAAGTTTCCCGTGCCAACCTGTACTAAAGATGTCCAGAGATTCGTGCGTCTGTGCTTATACTTCCACCGCTTCGTTCACAATTTGGCGGAAGTCGCCGGTCCTCTTACTTCTCTTTAGAAGGCAGACATTCCATTTTCCTGGGGCCCTGCGCAAGCAACCGCCTTCTCGAAGCTTATCTCTCTCCTGACGTCTCAACCCATCCTGGCGCCCTTCGACCCGTCTGCTCAAACAGAAGTCCGCACTGAGGCCAGTGGTCATGCAATAGGTGCCATTTTATGCCAACATAGGCGAGGTCACGACCGCGTGATTGCATACGCCATCCGTCTGCTATCTCCCGATGAGCGGAATTATTCCATCACTGAACGTGAGTGTCTTACGCTTGTCTGGGCAGTGGCAAAATTTCGCCCTTGCCTATATGGTCGGCCATTTAAGGTAACCAAAGACCACCATGCACTCTGCTGGCGTTCGTCCCTGCACCATGCACTCTGCTGCCGTTCGTCCCTGAAAAACCCTACCGATCGCCTAGGGCGCTGGGCGCTACGCTTACAGTAATAATCGTACACAGTTGCCTACAAGTCCGGCCGTTGACACCAAGATGCTGACTGCTTGTCCCGCCATCCAGTCGACCCTCCTGATGTGCCTGCCACCGATGCTTCTGCTTCTGTATTTTCGCTATCTGCTTTCACTGACCTCGCTACCGAACACCGCCTAGATCCAACCATACGTGGTATCATGGAGATCGAAGCTCACAACTGGGTCAAGCGATCCCTCCCTTTGCTTGTTCGTACTCCAGCACGGCATTCTACATCAGCGCAGCATGCACCCTAGCGGACCTGAGATGCTACTTGTCATTCCCCGGCATCTTCGTACCACTTTTCTGTCCCAGCAGCACAATGTACCAACTTCTGGTCACCTTGTGGAATCTCGTACGTACGACCATGCCCCATGACGATTCTTTTGGCCTGGTCTGTACCGATCGGTCCGCCACTATGTCGCTTCTTGGGAGTTGTGTCAGCACCGGAAGAAGCCGTCTGTGCTCCCTGCTAGATGACTACAACCTCCTGACGTTCCTGCCGAACCCTTCTCTCGCGTTGGTGTTGACCCGCTGGCACCTTTCCCCGCATCTACCTCCGGCAACAAGTAGATTGCCGTCGCAACTGATTATACAACTCGGTTTGCGATCACCAGAGCCCTTCCAACCTCCTGTGCAGAAGACGTAGCCGACTTTTTGTTGCACAACATCATTCTTCACCACGGCGCTCCTCGTCAACTTCTTACCGACCGGGGTCGCTACTTCCTCTCTACAGTTGTGGACGACTTGCTCCGCTCCTGTTCTAGCAAACACAAACTTACTAGTGGATACCATCCGCAGACGAACAGTCTTACTGAGCGGCTTTATCGAACAATAACGAACATGCTCTCCATGTATGTGTCTGATGACCACCGTGACTGGGATACTGCTCTCCCTTTTCTCACATTCGCGTACAATTCCTCGCGCCACGAAAGTGCCGGTTACTCGCCATTTTATTTGTTGTACGGCCGCGATCCCGTATTGCCTTTTGACACAATACTGTCTACCCCTCAAGAGCCCGTGTCTGAGTATGCCCGCGACGTATGCTCCAGACTTCCCATGACGTCGTTCATGTCAGCCGCCTGAAACGCTACCAGTCCTCTTCTACCTAGGAAGCACCGGGACGGCGCTTCCACGCCTGGCGTATATATGTTACGCTGCTCAGCACAACATCGAGGAACAGGAGCACGGGCTTGGGGCTGAAGAAGACGATGCTTTAGTCACTGGCCGGTTGTGTCAATCCTTGTAAATCGTGTACATTTATTGAAAATAGATTTTCCCGTCTTGCTTCTTTCCTCCGTCACAATATATTTCGTAAGCGAATCTTTACTGTAACTTATACGAACGTTAAAAAATGTTGCAGTGGCTTAGCTCGGCTATGCCAGGATATACGTAGCGTTAGCAAAGGTTCAGCTGATTATTCTTAGCTTTCCTGGTTGTCTAGATTGTCAAGGATTAGCTTGATTGTCATGCTTACTGCTGCTCCAATGACACACACGCGGTATACGTATTATATGGCACATGTATTCATTCCTCCTACGCTCAACCGCTAATTGCCAGGCAACTACTTCGGGATCCGATGAGTCAAGCTTCTCCGTTCTTCTGCGCTGTTGAGCAGCATTTGCGCTCTCCTTCTCCATGGCTATACCACACTGGCAAACGCCAGTCAGAAGCGCAGCGGCTCCAGCGCAGTGTCAGACGGCAACTGCACAGCGAGCGCGCGCCGGCGCCAGTGCGTCTACCACGGCTACGACGTCACTCCTCTGGAATGCGCAGACCGGCGGCGGCGGAGTGCGCGAGAGGTGCCGGCTCCGGTGGCTCCGGTGCGCAAGCCGTGTGACATCACTGATCCTTGCGCATGCGCAGCACGGCTCTTGATGTGCTGCGCGAAACGGGCTTGGCTAGGCCAGTGTAGCTAACGCTACAAAACTCAAACCTTAATTATACCAGTTTATTAGTTCATGTTTTTTGTTTACCGTATTATTATTTAATTAAAATTAGAGCTGTTAATTATAACGTACTTAATATCGCAATCAATACTTCGCCTTTCGGGTGAAACTGCAATTTGTTCACTACGTTATGTTGCACAGCGTAAGGTGTTACGGGCTCATTCCAATGGGGCTTCTGCGTTGCCCAGGGGGCGCTGTAAAAATGGTGCTAAAAAGCGCCCTCAATGCGAAACTGGGTTGTACCAAGCTCGGTCGTCTTCTTCGGAAAGCACGTTTACAATATGGACCCGGAACTTTCGGTTGTGTTGTACCAGGGCTTGCGGCGAATATCGGGCGCCGAAGATTTTTTCAGGGGTGGCACGCTGCGTAAAGGCAAGAAATTATGCAGCAACAAATACGTGTACGCCGTTCAAGAAATAAGCGGGGAAGTTTTAGCGGGGTGTCCATTGCAAGTGAAGTAATTCACGTACGAAGTTGAACTTCAGGTAAGTTGAACTTCAAGTTTGCACGCTGCTAGATTCAGCGCACAAACGCGAGGAAATGCTTGCTATAAATAAATTCGCAGCAGCAATAAGCAGACATCATGTGTACGGAACTGCTCGAGCGAACGACGTTACGCGCCGCGACGGCAGCGCTCCTTCAGCATGCCGCGAAACGGCGGGCCTGCTGCAATATTTGTTGACTGCATGCCGCTAAACAGGTAGTCATGCCTGCGCGGTAGTAGCGGCCATCTGTCCCTTTAGCAACTGATAAATAACTGATGCACTGCATCTGAGCTCGCAGTCATGTACCACGTACGAATCGCGCTGCAGCGCGAGCTCGTGCGCTGCTCGCTTGATGCAGCTTTTAATGACAGCGCTCGAACATCGATGAGCGGCAATCAATACTTCCTTGCTGCGCTTCCTCAACGTGCTGGCTTGAGGTTAAGGATGAGCACATTTAACTCTCAAACCTGTGCTGCTCATAGTGGGGTAATGAAGTTATCCAGCACGCCCGACGCTCCGCTTCGTGAGGCCTTGAAAGAAAACGGTAGAATCTGATGTTGGGATTCAGGCCTTCTTGCTCGTGACGGCTCACGACGCAGCAGTAACGACGGTGACGCTCTTTCGCGGCTGAGCTAGGTCTCTCCGGATCGGCGTCGCCGATTCCTTCTCCTTCCAACATTACGTCCCACGGCATACGGAGGCTCCGTTTTCGTAAAACTAGGCTGCGGCCAGCTCGCAGCGTGGTCGGCGTAGTCTCTGAGAAGTGACGAGCCTTTCGCACTCGCAACAGGGAAGAAAAAAGTGCGAATCGACATAGAGCTTGGGCTAGAAACGTGCTCGCCCCAGCCAGGGCTCAATACTACCCAAGCTGGTACTACCCATATATAACTTCTCTCAGCGCCACCAAGCGCCGCTACTATACCTCAAACTCCGGCGCAAGACGCCCATAGCCGCTTCGGCTCGCAATGGTGTTCGCCGCCGCCGATGCCGGTGACCGTAACCGCTATCGCCTCGCCACCCGGATCGACACTAGGCTCGCTGCGCCTGAAGTCGGATACTTTACCACTAAGCCACGCAAGTGCGTGCTATCAGGCAGCAGAAAAATGCGATATAAACGCTCCTTAGGCAGGCGCGCAGGCGCAAACGACGAGGTGCGATTCAGAGGAAGCGCGCAATGAACGCGATCCCGAGCCTCCGCCAGTATCGCGTCGCCATCTAGTTAAGGCACCTGCAAACGCAGTGCACCCAACATGTAAGCTGCATATAGCAGTTGCATGTAACTGGATTAGTTACTCAAGCAGGCTAGGTTACTATTTTTCACCATCCCGGTTTAGAGATTCCGATAAACAATCATCATCATCATCAAAAAGTACTGCGCTAGGGGTCAAGGGATGCGAGATGTGCGCCACGTATTCTGGACACCTCTTCGGTACACGTTATTGCGTCTCCTCGCAAGGTACGAACCGCTGCTGAAGAAGCGAATCGTAGAGCTACGTGCGCGTCTACAACCAGGCATCATCGGGCTCAGCAGACTGCTGTGCAGAGAGCATTACAAGCCGCAGCGCACCGTCGACGCCTGTTCGTTCTCGTCAAAACTGAGCCGAAGAGACTTTGCCGCGAAGACCCTGTTGCGCATGGTGCCGAAATTGAAGCTACTCTAGAGCCGCTCCACCAGCTTACGCTGTCACTGTGCTGCGTGTGCCATGCAGGCCTGTGACGTTTTTTTCTCTCTTCTACTGCAGCAATCCTTTGATCCTGTGCTTCACTTTATGTCTATAAATTTCGGCTTTGGTGCGATTCGAATCCGGGCCACCAGGATGCGAGAGCAACACGCTTCCTGACGCTAGGGCAGATCCACCGTTCTCGCCATAGAATGAAGCATGAATTTTAGAGAAGGGAAACTGTACGTTCAATAGTGGTACGAAAATAAGCGGCAGCGCATCGAACTGACCGGGGTATCCGACCGCTGGCGCTCCAGTTAAACAGGAAGCGGAAATACAATTTTTGTTTCAGTGCAAAATCTAATGTGAGCACTATTTACTGGTAGTGTATACTCATGCGTATGCTGGTACGCGCCGTGATTGGCTGTCCTCCACGCTTTGCAGCATGCCTCAGCGCTTGGTTGCCAGCGTCGCGGACGCGTTCTAATTACCAGGACACGGAAGAGACTACTGACGCCAATAACACCAACCACCAGTGAGTGAACAGGCCATGCGGCTTTACTGTCATAAGACAAGCAGTCCACCTTCCCGTACAAGAGAAGAAATAAAATTTGCACGTCGAGATATGCTGAAACCATTAACGCGGGCTCAAAATTTTCTTCGCAAATGGAGGTCTGGTAAGCTGCAACAGCCTGCAGCGCAAACAGATAAGACCGCGTCCCCCCTGTTTGCACCGACAGTCATCGTTGAAGATTGTTGATGTGTGTTGGTATACACTGGTGCCGTCCTCTTTAGTGCATGTTTGCAAGAGAAACAAGTCGATGCAATCATCAGAGACACGTACAAACCGCCTCAAACTGAGAAGTTAGCGGCTCTCAGGATCCACAACACCTTCGCTGAGCTGTAGGACGCGGTTATGGCTTCGCAAGAAGCCAGACTACAGAACCCGGCGGGCAGAGCCATCCACTACCGGACGGGAACGGCGACGGAGCTCCTTGAACTCGATGGGCAACGATCACTCCCACCCGAGGTCAAAAGCAGGGCCAAGGCGAGCCCCATCCCGAAGAACATGAGTCATGAACTCCACGAAGGACGACGCAAGGCTCGCGTCGACAGACAGCGCGGACAACTGATGGGTGACCCGTACAAAACGTATACGTGGACGTGACGGTGTACCCCAAAGGGTACACCTTCGCAGTAGCTGCCCTGTACGGGAGAGGACTCTTTGACCCTCGTGGCCTCCGTCATGGCAGAGACGCCAGCAGCGGCGGGGACCATAGTCGCGGCGCTAGTAATAAAGCAACAAGACAGGGTGGGCATGGAAGTTCATCTTTACTGACTAGCAACAGGCCTACTGTAACTTTACCAACGGACGAACACCGATGCTGGCGGCTCATATCCTAGACCCGATGCTGCAAGAATCCCAGCGAATAAAGTGGACGCCGGGCCACGTTGGACTGGAGCTCTAATCAACCGAGCTGGGGCAAACGCCACCGTCATATCGATACGCACCCTTTACCTTCGTGTCCATGCCATCCAATTACTGCGACCGCCTCGAGATCCTACGGCTCAACCACAGAATTTATCTACACCCCCCCCCCCCCCTCACAGAAAGCTCTGCACTGATGTGGCAGTAGCTCTCTGACGTATGCAGTAACACTCAGACCTACACAGATACAGCAAAATGTACCTCACATATCGCGGCATCTGCCCCTAGTGCGGCGACACACGCCCTACACTCTTACACCTCTCGTAGGGGTACCGCGGTAAACCTCCACACTTAAAGACGCCTAGCCCGTCATTTTAGCGGTGGAAGGTAGTGCTGACCAGCGATACCCTGGCGGGCCAAGAAGTGCTCGTCCAGCAAGTTCGTCGAGGAGTCATGGTTAGTGGAGTGCTGGAATGAGGACATCACTCACTCGACCTCAAGAGCAACGACCTCGATGGCTCAAATAAATGTTTTCTCCCTCTCAACAGCAAAGAGGTCACAGTGAAGTTGCTGCTGGACCACGTCTCGCACTAGTATTGCTGGAAATGACGATGTTGATTTATTGTGGGCGATCGAGCCCCCTTAAAGTGAAAAAAAAAAACAACCAAGTCACGAAATATGACATCTGTACTCAGTTTCTGTTGATTTGCATTCCGCCACATGCGTTCTTCGTACCCAGGCGGTATCGTAGAGACGAGGCCTCTCCATTGCATGCAATATGGACCGGATCTGCTGATAGCCCCGTATAGTTATTTAGGACGGGTCGTACTGATTCTCCGCTCTGAAATTCGTGCAATGAGATAGGAAACATGTAACGCTGTGCGGTCATGCCCAAGCTACCGTGGTGAAAGGGACGCTCTTGTTGAGAACTTGCCAAAGAAAGGATTTCCAGATCCGCTATAACCCGCGAGGAAGCTTCACACATTTCATTTATAAGGAACACTGATATCTTTGACAGGTGACGCACACCCCAGTAACACTGCAAGAAACGCTCCGGCACACAAAAAGCTGGCGTCAATCACCACATCAACCAGCCTGCACCTACAAGACTGCACCAACCCCTGCCCCACCCCTTCTTGCCCATGTTGCTACTCGGTTGATTACGTTTGCCACATCCCATGTGTAAAGCAGCAAGCTCTAAAAAAAAGTCTAGGTAACAGCTCCCCGCCCTTTTTTCACTTGCTCTTTCCCTTATGCACAATTGAGTTAAACGATCAGTAAAGCAATGCGAGTAAACGCCGATGCATTCCGCTTGGACAAGAAGGTTCTCTTTATTATCGACTAAGGTTCCGTCAAGTTAAGGTTAATCACACATATACATAGAAGACACGTCGTATTCGAGCTGCCATTGGTCGCACAATTAGGTTTGTCACAACAGTATAGAAGGATTTTACCGCTGTAACTAGAGCAGTGCGAGTTAGAACAGACAACTTCCAAATAGATAAAAAACTGCAGCCCTTTGAAATTGATAAAAGTTTCGCCAAGATGAGACAAGTATAACTGAATTTCTGATAACTATGCAACGGTGTTTGCGCGGTATAAAGACAAGAAGGCTCATGAACTCGACAAATCTTTCAATGACAAAATGCAGGCGATACGTGTGTACCCAAACCTTCAGATGCGGTACACTAGGCAGGTATACACTATCTAGAGACTCACCTTCGCTAACTGGTTGTTTTACATTTTATTGCAAATGGTGCTTTCAGCTGCCCTAAATTATCTTTCCCGTTCTTCCATTGACCTTCACTTGTGATAAGGATCCTGTTGTCACCTTGTTCTCGTCATTCGTCTATTTAACACTTAAAGATCTTTGGCATCAATGAAATAACGAACACTGCCTCGCGTGCGTCTTGACAATCACGAAATAAATCAATGCATTGGTCGGAATTTCAAACAATGAACTGTTGGTGTGGGTGCACCATGGCTAAACATTGTCGCAGACATTACTGAAAACACTTCCTCGAAGGCACCAGCGCAGCATCGTAATGACAGCACTGACTACTTACTTTTGCTAGAAACCTTCCATCTGTTCAACTATTCTTCGCAGCTACACGTTTTTGTCTATTGACACTGCAGAATCGTTAAAAAAAGGTAGTACCGATAACGGTTTCTTACTACAACACCGTCAGAACACTCGGACAGAAAATTATCTCAGGCTGAACGCTGCTGTCAAAGTGTCTTGAGAAAACTCCTACACTGTAGGTTACCTAAAACATAAAATTGCAGCCCGCTCGGGTTTGTCTTCAAGTGAGTTTGTTACGACTACGTTCCTGAATAATAGCTATATGAACAGCGGGCACTGGTGGAGGTATTCAAAATGTTTTGGCACATAATTCCGACGAAAGCCGATTGTGTCGTAATTGGAAACAACCAACTGGCATCGTGTACATTGTGCATTGCACTAACCTGTTTTCTAATTCGTTCGAAAGAACCTGGCTTCCACATGCGTTGCGTAGCGCAAGTTGCTCATTGCTATGAAAGAATATCAGCGTTGTTTTCCAGCACAGCTTCACACTCACGTCTGCGTGCAAAAGTCGGGGACGATTGACTTCATATGCGCACCAATCTCACTGTTACAGCTGCCCACCTGTGTGCGTCACGAGATGTGTGGCTAGTTGAATCGCATCGCTACAGGAAACTCCACACAAACAGCACGTAAGCATCTCGCACACATGTCCGTCGAGGGTGTCTCTATCCGTGAAACGAGCGCCGCAGTGGGCACACCTGATTCGGCGATTCATCCCTATGTCGAAGGCGATGACTTCTGAGACTTGAGCTGTTCCCAAACGACTGACTGCATATTTGGCAAACGAAAGGGTTCGTGCCCGTATGCAGATTCATATGCTTATTGAGATAATGCTTGTTCTGAAATGATTTCATACATTTTGGGCAATCATGGGGTTTCTCACCGGTGTGCTTTATTTGATGTCTATTAAGGTGGTCCAACCGCGCGAATGATTTACCACATGTTTCGCATTTGTAGAGTTTCATGCCTATGTGCGTGCGTTGATGTACGTTAAGGTGCCACGACTGCTTGAACGATTTTCCGCATATTTCGCATTTGTAGGGAGTAACGCCTGTATGCGTGCGTTCGTGGGCATTAAGATGGTGCTTCCGCGCGAATGCTTTACCACATGTTTCGCATTTGTAGAGTTTCATGCCTACGTGCGTGCGTTGATGTACGTTAAGGTGCCCCGACTGCTTGAACGATTTTCCGCATATTTCGCATTTGTAGGGAGTAACGCCTGTATGCGTGCGTTTGTGGGCATTAAGATGGTCCTTCCGCGCGAATGCTTTACCACATGTTTCGCATTTGTAGAGTTTTTCTTTTGTGCTCTTCTGGCAATGTCTTGCTAACTTCGTAATCTTCGTAGAGGGTAGATGACATGCTTCGCAAATGGAGGATTCATCGCCAAAGTGCTCGGTGGAATGTAAGGCATGCAGTCTAGTGTAAAGCTTGCCGCACACACTGCAGACACCGCACATCTCTTGCTGTTCGTTTTCTTCGGTTCCGGTAGCATACCTGCAAGTAGCCAGACAAAGGGCTCAAATTGGCGTACCGATTGCTGTACCGAAATACAGCAACACATTTTCTTCAATGCAGATTTGCCAAGAAAAATAGCGCATCTATCTTAAAGCGATTTGCTTAACCTGAGTGTTACCTTCGTTCATTCGAATTTATCGTTCTATTTGGGCTCTAGTTAGGCAGATATTCGAAACTGCTGAATGTGGTGGGCTGTGACGCAAAAAAAAGGCAGTCCTTCTTCGAGTGGGAAACAAGACAGTTTATTTTGGTTCTCCTAATACATCAATTAAGACCTAGATTTTAAAGATGTAGGTGAGTCCAAATATCTGCACTTGACTTACCATGAAACCTGCCTGGTCTCTCCGTTGATAATATTCTTGCATTTTCAAATCGATGGCATATGATGTTTGAGGCACATGGCATGAGGTGCGCCCTCAGAAGTTACACGATCGTCATTTAACAAGACTGTTTCGTCCGTCTTAGAAACGCCGTTTTTGCCTGAGCGCATTGAGCAACGAAAATGAGTGTATTCTATATCCATACAGCGCGCACGAATACGTTTACTGCTTCCGTGTTTTCACAAACAAACAGTAAATGACACTCTACTGAGAGAGAGAGAGAGAAATTTATTTACAGAAAGGCAGAGAGGTCGGCCTGAGCTGTAACTTGCTCTGGCCTGCTGCTCTACACTGGGGAGAAGGTACTCGTGTGGCACAAAGGTGATGTTTGAACGCCACATCTGAACACTTGAAGTAGTAGCTGAAGTACAGTGAGCCAGAACCCTGGAGCAACCGTGGCACCAGGGAAGCATCCTGGTCTCGCTCCCAGGAAGCTCGGGTTCGATTCCCACGAAGACCGAAATGTACCAAATTTTCTTTTCAAAGCCACTAATTCATTTTGTTTACAGGAACCTCCGTGACAAATGTGACGTCAATACAAGCCTATGTTGCTGTGTCGGCCAGTTTTTCGTCACACAGCAGTTTCGCGAAGTTCAACACCAACGCTGCCCTAAAAAACATCCCTCAGTATAGGTTCTGGCTCACTGTACTTCAGCTACTACTTCAAGTGTTCAGATGTGGCGTTCAGAACATCACCTTTGTGCCACACGAGTACCTTCGACTGTGGTTCGTTATGTCTTGCAAGACGTCTAGCACCGATCGTATAACATAATGCAGTACAAATATGTCTTACAAAGAAATCTAACCCACATTGTATAATTTCATGTATTACCGAATGTGCAATAGGCTTTCGCCTTCTTGTGATATAAGAGTGTAACACCTGCCGAACTTTTTATTGCTCACCTGACTGTGCAAACATGCCGTATTTCCGCGAATACTGCTCGAGAATATTTTGAAACACTATTGCCGCCCTGAGAAAGCGCCATGGCGTTATACTGGAGTTCGGGACACAAATATAACGTGCTTTATTTATTAAAATTTTTTTTAAACTACCACTTTGCCTCCTGAAACAACGCACGAGGTGGGAGGAATTTCGCGCCGTCTTTCTTTCTCAGATCTAGCAGGCTATTTTTTCTGCATCAAAGTAGGCACGGCGCATCAACCACAACCTTGAGCAAGACGATCCGTGCTTCTACGCTGACGCGTCAAGCGACCGCACATTGAGGCCATACGTTCGATTGCCCTAGCCATATTCGAGTGTGTCACGGGAATCTCTGAAAGATCTGCCTGTCCAAAAATTGACAGTCACTTTAGCCGACGCCAAAGAGGGTGAAGGCGAAAGCATGCGCGCTCAACTGGCATTCATTAGCTTATCTGGCATTCTCATTAGAATGCAGTGCTACTTCTTATTGCTTGTTTTCCGACCAAAGCTCGCGTTTTCGACCTAAATAACTGTGCCTTAATTAACCTCGCCCTAATTAACACCGAATGTAGTGGGTTCAACTCCCCCCAAAGGTCGTGGATTCGAGTGATTTATTTCTAAATTAATTACCTGTGCCCTAATAAACTTCGCCTTAACGCCAAAGGTAGTGGGTTCAACTCTCTCATAAGCTCTAGGGTTCGGCTCCCACCGAAGGTCGACACTTCCGGTGCCTGAACTAATTATCTTAACACGACGACGACGGTGACGTGCGCACCACCAAAATTGTTGCGGGAGCGTTGCTTGCTTACTCATAGAAGACGATGACGACGGTGACCCGCACACCATCAGACTTGTTGCGTGTGTATTCGAAAATGGGTAAGACACGATGGCGGGTCGGTGCAGTAAGTGAATTACTACACCGAGTCGTCATCGTGTACGATTTCGCTTCGACGACATGGTTTTCGCTCAATGACGTTGAAGGTCGACTGAACCATGAGACATAAAGCTTCATAAGTTTCGCCTTAATAAGTTTGGTCTCATGCAGGGCATCGCAGTTCTCGATGCTGTCGAACAAAGAAGTCATCAGCGATACTGAGTGCATGCACTCGTCCTTTGACATTGTTTCGACGGCATATTACCATAAGCACGAATAAAGTTCTAAACCATCTGCTTTTGTGCGTTTTTTTTCTTTTCAGCATCACTTTGTGTATTAATCGTAATATTGTATTATAAAGGAGGTTTATTCGACAAAGGGGCGATGACGGGTCGAGCGTTTCACCGAGCACAATCTCTAAGCTCGAGCCGCTACGGCACGTGATGCTGTTGGCAATCCTGCTGCCTAAATCCTGGCGTTTTTCTTCATTACTATGACCCCATCGGAAAAAAGTAGCGATCTTGGTGACTTAGTCTGAAGATGAGACCACAGAATCGTGATACGGCTTGAGCCTCTGGACGTGGACGACTTCGCGGTTACGACGACGCATGTCAGACGGCGGTATCAGTGACTCAATGAGGTAGTTCACAGGAGAAGTTTGCTGCAAAAATCGGTGGGGTCCATCGTATTTAGGAATAAGTTTTCAAGCTATGCCTGGTGTGCGGACAGACGAGGTCTCCCGGTAGAAAAGTTGGGGTCGAATGGCGGGCATCGTGTTTTTACTTTTGGCGACTTTGATTGTCCGTGGTGAAGCGGCGGGCCAACCCACGACATTCTTCAGCTTGTCTGGCAGTGTCCAAGATTGGCAGGCATTCTTATGGGTCTGGATGGTAGGGCAGAATTGTATCAATATTATAAAAAGGATGACGGCCATAAAGAAGATAGAAAGCGGAGATACCGGTAGTGGCTTGGGTAGCAGTATGTAGGCGTAGGCGACGAATGGAAGAACTAGGTCCTAATTGGAGTGGTCGGATGCGATGTACATTGCGAGCGTGTCACCCAGGGTGCGAATAAAGCGTTTGAGATGGGCATGGCAGGGGTTGGAGTTCACCGACTGAGAGGTGCGGCGGAGATTTGTTTTGCTGACATTCACGGAAAGTGTGCACGAATTTCCAAACGAAGGTGTTTGGAAATTCCCCCGCCAGTAGTAGCGGTGCCGAAGTGGTTCGTACGTATTAAAATTACCGGCGTGGCCGCACTGGGGGTCCGAACGGAAAAAGAAACAGATCTCTGAACTAAAGGCTCTCGGCATGACGAGCAGCCACATAAGTCCCTCAGGCGCATAGTTGCGCCGGTACAGGAGCTGATCACGAATCGCAAAATGCGCAGCTTGGCGCCGAAGTGTTCGAGAGGCCGGAGTTTTTGAGGTATCCGAGAGAAGGTCGAAAAGTGATGCAGACCAGGGGTCACTGTTGTTCGGCAGCAATAGTGTAGAATTCAAGCGATGACAACATGCGCTCACAGAGAAATTCACGAGTGACTTCTCGTAAACCGGTGAGCGCGAAAGAGCGTCATCGTCGCAGTGCTTCCGCCCGGAACGATACACAACGCGTATGTCATACTCCTGGATACGCAGGGCCCAGCGAGCGAGGCGGCCAGATGAGTCTTTTAAATTCGAAAGCCACCACAGCGCATGGGGGTCGGTCACTACGTCAAAAGAACGGCCATATAAATAAGGCTGTAACTTGCTTATTGCCCAGACGATGGGCCAAGCATTCCTTTTCCGTGACGCTGTAATGGCCCTCCGCCTTAGTCAGCGCGCGGTTCGCATAAACCACGACGTATTCTGCGTGGTCAGGATGACGCTGTGCAAGCACAGCACCAAGGCCTACGCCACTTGCGTCGGTATGAACATCAGTAGGAGCATCAGGGTCAAAATGGCAAAGAATAGGTGGCGTAATAAGAAGATGGTGCAAGGCGGACAACGCATGGTTGCAGGCAGGGGACCACGATGAGAGGCCTTTGACGCCACGAAGCAGTTGCGCGTGTGGGGTGATAGGATAGATGTGAAATTTCGAACGAAGCACTTGAAATAAGAGCAGAAGCCGATGAAACTGCGTATTGTAGTTGACTTAGGGAGCGCAGAGACAGTCCGTAATTTCTCGGGATCTGGAAGAATGCCATCCTTGGACACGACGTGGCCGAGGATCCTCAACTTGCGTGCGACAAATCGACATTTCTTGAGATTAAGCTGCCGAGCAGCGTTGTTCAAGGAACTAAGTACGTGCTGAAGGCAGCGCAAGTGTGTTACGAAATTTTGGGCGAACACTGCGATGTCGTCTATGTAACACAGACAGATCCTTCTTTTAAGGCCGCGCAAAACGTTACCCATTATGTTTTTGAAAGTAGCAGGAGCGTTGCACACTCCGAAAGGCATGACGGTTAACTCATATAGGCCATCTAGCATAACGAAGGCAGTTTGGGGTGATCGGCCTCCACCATCGGGACCTGCCAGTAGCCTGACGGCAAGTCCAATGAGGAGAAAAACTCGGTGAGCTATCTCCGGGCTCGGGCCCCCACAGCACGTGCTTCGCATTGAAGTCGCCTACGGGGTGATCGGGGTGATCCGTCGGAAAACACCTGCCACAGCTCGTCTAAAAATGGATCGAGAGGGTGATGGGGTGGCGCATAAATATCGACGAGGACGAACGAAAGTCGGGCTCGCTCGCACCTGACGGCCACGACCAGCGGCGATGCACATGCTGGAAATAGATCGAATGTAGGGGCCCGCGCAGGGAGAGCAACACGTGGACGCTTCCGCGAATGAAACACCCGGGGCACGTGGGGAATCTTGTGGTCACGGGTGTGCGGATCAGAGACCAGTACGAACGAAAAATCTCCCTCAATCATGTGCTGCACCAACAGCCGTGTGGCATCACGCGTGTTGGCGAGGTGTGCCTGTAAGAATCGAAGCGGCGAGACGTCAGCCATGGTTGAGGGCAATGCACGCAGTGCCGAACGGTGATAGACACGAACGATAGTGTGCCGGCGTGCGCACCGAAAAAGAACTGGCCGCCTCGCGACGGCAAGGAACCCGCGCCACAACCAAACAAACCCCAGCGTCACGCCCCGCCCAAGCAACAAGATAGAGAAAGGTGGGATGAAAGAGACAGAAAGTGTCATGACAACACACAGAGACAAGAAGGAGGGGAAAGAAAGCAAGAGGAGCAAGGAAAAGGAGACGGTAAAGAAAGCGCGGCGATCTCCAACACCCCCACGGCGCCGAGAGGAGACTCCCGCAAGGCCGCATGCGCGACCCAGTTCTCCCGACAGCCGCGAGAGCGAGGAGACCACCGCGCCGCACCGCAGAAGCCGCGGCGAGCAAGCTAACCATAATCAGTGCGAGCCCGCAATCGAGCAACCCTGGCCATCAGGAAAGGGCAGGTCTTGTCCCCCGTTGGATGGGAATTGGGGTGTCCCGCGCGGCGACATTCGGTGCAACACACTGTAGCATCCCCCATACGCACCGTGCACTGCTCACCGAGGTGCGGGCCCGCGCGACGCGTGCACACCGCCCTCTCGGGATGTTCTCGAACTGGGCACGAACGGCGGCCGTGACCATAAGTAGCACAGAACGTGCACGTGGGGACGTGCACGTCCTCCACCACCGTTGCAGAGGTCCAACCCACCGAAACGCGCCCGCGGTTCATGAGCGCCCGGTACGCAAGAGGATCCACCGCTACCACGTGGGTAAAATTGCCCGAACGCTCCCTGAAGGAAACACAAACCTCGCAGGTGGATGGGTCCAGCCGGAGGTCAGGGTTACGCGAGTTAATTTGCGCTATGAGACCTACAGCCAGGACGTCAGGGTCGACACCTGTCAACTTGACATGGGGTTTGCGCTGCTGGACCAAGCGCACCGACATAGCCGTGCTGGTCACCGGGTTCTGTTCGATGAGTGTTTTGAGTTTTTGCACTGACGCGAGATCGTCTGACAAAACCATGAGGCCAAGCGCTGTCTTGTGTACGGAAATTTCGCCTAGGTTTTTCTCTTGCCGGATCAACGTTTGATTTTAAAATATGCTTCAGATCCTGAAATCCTGAGCTGCAGTGCCAGTTGGTACGAGAGGCGCAAGAAACATGACGTGGGCATGCTCTCGCCTTTGCAAAGGTTCAGCGGCGACGTCATGGGCTGCGTCCGCGAGCATAGCCCCCGGAGCCGCGGCAGCACCAGGCTAGGTGGAAACGCAGAGGCAGGACGAAAGCCGCCACGGGCGACCGCAGCGTACGTTAAAGGGACACTAAAGAGAAACCGGAAGTTGAGCTTAAATGGTAGATTATCCTTTCACGATCACAGCCATACCATTCTTACTGCAAACAGATGTTTAATAGGCGAGAAAATAGCGAAAAACTGAAAGATAGGTGCTGACGCCCCTTCGAATTTCCCGCACTACACGTTCTGACGTCGGAGATTACAAATGCAGGCCGGTCGCGATTGGTCGAGAGCGATTTAGCGCTGTTAATAAAACGCAAAATGAAATACACCTTAAACGTACATAAACAGCATTCGCCAACTTTTTAAGCCGTTTCAAGCGAGGAAGTACAAGTTTAGCACAAAATTAAATAAATAAGAAAAAATGGCATGGCGATACATGCGGCCGTGATAGTTTCGTAGTTTTGTTTTTGGGCAATGCATCGTCGCGCGCGCCTGTTCCGCTCTACGGTGTTTGGTTGCGTGTTGCGCGGCTCGAAAAACGTTGACTTCGCGGGAAACAGCCAGAAAATGCTTCGTGTGTGTAGTGTTGAGGGCTGTATAAATGGCCCAAGGCGCTTGCTCAGGGGCAGGGGCAGTGTTGACTCGATTGTGTCCTTTCATGTGGTGTTGCGCGGTGAGCCCTGGCTCCCCGGCGTTCGCAATGGCTCAGTGCTCTGCCGATGATAAAACGGCCAAAGAGCCAGAGAAACCGATGGTGCTCTCTGCATTTCTCGCCCTCGGATTATGTGTATAATCCTGCCCTTGGAAAGTATCTTGGCGTGCCCCAGAGGCCAGTCCTTTCTCGAGCAGCTGTTCCCTCAATGCGGCTTTCATCAAACCCCCTTCCGGTGCCCCTGCAGCAGCAAACTGGCGGCTCGGTGAGTGCTGAATGTCATTAAATAAAGCCAGGAAATAACCATACCGAGTACGTGCGCAACTTTCTACGCTTGTTCTGTCGGGAACATCGTCGCCTGGCGGACCGGACGCTTCGCCTTCCGTCGACGAAAACGAAGCTCTCCGCCGGCGCGGCCGGCGGCTCACCGCCATCGCACGCGGAAACACCTACCGCTCGAGCACGGAGGATCATTTCGCGCTCCGTTTCACTGAATATCGCTGAAATGCAGTCCTGCTTCCCTGGCGAGCTCTTCGTTGCAAGGTTCAGCTGCAGCAACGGTATCCATCGCGGCGAACGCAAACGCAGCGACCATGCATGCAGCCATGATGCATCCAGTGCCTCGGCCGTTTACGCAAGCGGTGACGTATCATGGCGCATTCTGATTCGCCGAGAGCAATGAAATCTGTGACGACACGGCTTCAGCGCCCAATCTGGGGTGAGAGAAATTGAGGAAGAGATATTTGGTTTTTGTTTACGAATTTCTTAGCTAATAACTCATATTTTTGCACCCAACAAAAACTGCATGCATTCCTGAAGGTCCCTCTTTTATTCCAGCTGAACTTCCTGTTTCTCTTTAGTGTCCCTTTAACGCCGCCGGGCCCGAAGAGGTGGCAGGTTGTAGCACCGTAGAGCCAGCCAGGCGAGCCTGCGTCAGCTCGTCCCGGAGCTCGTCCGCCTTGTCGCACTGGCACGCCGCCACAGCCGGCATGTCAGCATGCACGCTCTTGTAATAGTTGTCGCAGATGGCCCAAAATCTGGGACCGGTGATTATTGGTCACCTTGCAGTAGGTATCAAAAAGAATGTCGGTGATCTGCTTTTGCAGATCAACAGCACGGTGAAACGACGCCGTCAACGCAGCGTCAACTTGGCTCCGAATGGGGGAAGGCATATCGGCACCGCCCGGTCCCGCAACCTGATCGGCGGAGGCAGCAGGCGGTCCCGCGCCACGGGAGGCCAGATCCACAGCTTCCAACACGCGGTCTCCATCGGACGAGAAGGCTGAGTCATCCGAGCGCGTCGAAGCCCCCGCCGAAGGGGAACCGCCCCCGGGCGGCGGCAGAACAGCAGAGGTGTCAGCCATGCCCCGCTAGTGGGTATCACCCATCAGCGAGGCAGCCGAGCGAAGGTCAGCCGCCAAAACCGGCCGGAGGCGAAATTACAGGCTCCCCACGCGAAGCACTGGAACGGCCGTTAGCCTGAGACGTTCAGGGAGGCCTGCCGACTAAGAGAAGGCAGCAGAAAAGGCAAAAACCTGACCTTCTTGCGAAAACAGGCAGGAGCGAAGATGATGATGATGCCTCAATCATTGGCACAACCCACTGTGGGGAATAGGCCACGAACCGGGTGATATACTGATCGAAATTTAAAATAAATTAGTTTAGAAAAAAAATAAGTAATAAAAATTAAAGGAAAATAAGTGAATAATTGAAGATGGAAAACGAAACGATAATAAGAGAATTAAGTAGTCTATACTGACTTAGTCAGCCTTGCCTAGATAGGAATAGTGATGTGAATTTAATAATAAATAAAAAACAGTTAAGAATAGATGTAACTTTTGAATAATAATATTAATAATAATATAATTGTGATTTTGTGACATTCGCAGGAGCGAAGCGGCCAGCGGACAAGCAGCGTCTTCTTCCTCTGCGTGGTCGAGTGATGTTGGGTTAGCAGCAGAGAGGGCGCTCGGGTCAAGGACGGCCGTGCAAGACGCCTCATCGTGAACGGAGACAATCTTCATAGAATCGACAGTCTCGACATTGCGAAGGCATTCGTGAGGAATCAATGTGATCGGGGACAAAAGCGGTTTCTAAACGGGCATTGTGCTGAAACCAGCGGCGAGGTCAGGAATAGCAAAAGACATAGGAAGTGCTTTTCGGGCAATGAAGAGGTCGGACGGTGTGAACAAGACCGTTCCGGAGGAGATAGCACCACATAAAAGTGGTTCGAGTGCTGACTAGCACGCGGTGTATCGGCGTCTTCTTTGACGACAACTTTAGCAGGAGAATGACGATCTATGAAGGCTGAATTGGGTGAGTTGGGCTGGGTGAATTTAGCATCAGCGCGAGTGCAATCGATTACAGCGTTGTGGAAATGCAGAACATCCCATCCTAAAATGTTTGCGTGGGAGCACGATGAGATTACTACAAACTCTACAACATACATAACGTTTTGAATCATCACACGGCTCCGTTCACGCTGCGGTTGGTTCAATAGGTTCAGCACTTGCATTCCGAAGTGACAATCCAGAAAGAGGCGCGGTGACCTTACGCAGTGATCGGCAAAATTGGCATCCATAACGAAAAAAGTCACAGGCCTGCGTGGCACACCCAGCACAGTCACAGCGTAAGCTGGTGGAGCGGCTCAAGAGTAGCTCCAATTAGGGCACCGTCAGCATCGTCAGCGATCTGCTTCAGTACATGGCCAACCTTGTCTTACTCAGCAATATCGCGGTCGGCTTTACGGCTCAGAGCCAGCACATCCTGGACGTAAGACATATTCCTTATGATTATCATACCGCACCTTCGCCGTGCCTTGTAGGTAGAAAACCAAGTTAGCCAGCATAATAGTCAGATCCCATTTGTTGTCGCCACACACACGCTCACACGTGGCGATCCAGTCTTCTACGTCAAGGTGGTCAGAGCCACCGTACGTCCCTGGATCCCGCGGCTGAGCCAGCACAACCGTCGCGGTTGTAGGCATGGATGTGGGCCGTGCCATTTCAGGTCCTGTTTCGCCGCCATGTTGTCCAGACCGAGACGACGACCACTGCGGAGCTCCGTTGTCTCTCGTGGTTACCCCAGCCCTCTCACCAATTTCTTACGATGCGCAAGTCACAGATAAAGATATATTTACAATATATACAAGAGCGGCAACGACACATAAACAACATGGCTGTCGAGATCGATTCCACCTCCACACGCCAAAGCGTCTTCTGACTGGCGCCACTCTGGTTTGCGCCGTAACGTATATACAGAGAGACACAGAAAAAGACCCATAGAGTACGCATGCTCGCTTCTGAACGCACAGGATTCATAACACCGCATCTCTACAAAACCAAGCATGCTTTGCATTACATTAAAGTCAACTGAAGCTGAGTCTGCCTAATTTTCAGGTTTATATTCTCATAATTATATTTTGGGTCAGTGAGCATTAGATAACACACTTGCAATTGTGCTGCTGCTGACACTGGCAGTATCTTCAGAGGACGCTCTAGCTAGGGGCAAACACCGACTTCCTTGTTAAAAAGATACGTTAAGTAGATAGATGCTACAGCTGGTGCGGCTCGAATAAAGTTTGTTGCAACTGACAGAAAACGTTAAATTCTAGGAACTGGAATTGGAGAATTGTGTATTATTATTTTAATTGTTTTGCCACAGCTTCAAAGAAAATAGGCAACTTCGAAAAACAAAACAAAACAAGCACATTGTTCACAGAACCACAACTCTGCCTAAAAAAAAATTCACTGATGGTCATCAGCGATTCGAAAAATGCGATCAGAAATTACGAATCAGGACAGGTTACGGCAGCCACCGCCCAAATAATAAATGCAGCGAGGGGGCCCACAGAGCGACTACTGCTGGTGCGGGTGCCCGCGCACCAGGGTCTCAGGGGAAACGAAGAAGCCCACAAGGTCGCCCGTGGTCTCACATTCCGGTCGGCCTCTGGGTCACTTCAACCCGCTGAGGACGTAGACAGAAATGGGGAACTGGGAAGCTATCAGGAAATAACTACGCATTATAGACTGAATAGGCAGGCTTTTCCGCCGGCGGACCGCACGCTCAGTAAGAAAGAAGTTGCATGGCGGAAGCTGCAGACAGGGGTCTTCCCAAACCCCGCGGTCTACAGTGAGTTACATCCAGAAGTCTTCAAACCACAGTGCAGATTCTGCAATGAAATAGCCAATATGGTACACATTGTGTGAGCGTGCGAAGCAATATATGATAGCTCAAATACGATAGAATCCTGGAAGGCCTTACTACGCAATCCGGACAGCAAGACTGGACGCGAAATCATGAGCCAAGCTCTAGCTGCCGCCGAGTCCTTCGGGATCCCGGCCGACGGAAAGAGGCGATGCGAAGGAAGACCATCTTCTGCAGCGTTAATTGACTGGTGGAAATAATAGTTATTTCTCTCTCTCTCTCTCACAGACGATTACGATCATCCCTAACGCGAAATTTGAGCGCAGCTGAATACGTGTTTTCATTTTGCGATATATTGGCTCGCATGGGCAATCATCTCGTGCGGCACGTATAGTAAATGCATGGACAATCTCGGCTCGTGCGGCACGTAGTAAATGGAGCGAAGCGTGGGGCGACTGCCTCGCTAATCGAGAGATTTCACACATGGATAACCCGTTTGGGTTCATCGCGCAGGTTAGAAAACACTTTGAACATTGCATGCGTTCCAACGAGGTTTGTTTAATTGTGCTGCCCTGGGTTGCTGTGTGAGCTAATTTTTGACATAGTTTATCTCGTCAAACTATTGCTATTAGCAGGTGATATAGAAACAAACCCAGGTCCTGATACACCTGAAATTTCCCAGCAACTGCAACAAATTTTGAAGGATTTGAAAGAAATAAAGGAAAAACCGCCATAGACAAGAAACTCTAACAACTTAAAACCCTAGACAAAAAGATTTCGTCTTGCGCGGAAACGGTCACAAATCTACAGAAACTAAGGCTGGACGACCTTGAAAATCGCTCTACACGATCAAATCTAATTGTGTATGGTGTGCCAGAAGAGTACAAAGAAAACGAAGATGCGTTAGAACTTGTAGTAAACGAAAAAAAAATTATCAAAAAAGTCCTCAAACTAGAAGCTGTAAGTATCGAACGTGTTCATAGATTAGGAGGGCCAGATACCACTAAAACAAGACCAATAATTCTTAAACTTCTCGATTTTAGGGACAAAACTAAAATGTTGAGAAGATGTTTCAAACTAAAGGGATCAGGTTTTTCGATTTCCGAAGATTTTTCACCTCGCGTAAGAGACTTAAGAAGGAAATTATGGAATTCTGCCAAATCAAGGAAAGAATCTAGTGACAAAGTAAAACTAATTTATGATAAACTGCGAATAAATGGCAATATGTTCTACTGGGATGAGGAAAATAATAGTATAGCGCCTTTGAAATCTGGTTCCGTCAATCCTGATCCAAAAAACGAGCAACGCGGGCTTCGAAGCCTGCGTTCCCGCCGAACTTGATATCCCACTTATCCTTTTTGAACATAAACGCCCGCAGCATATTGAAAAAACAAAACTGATTCACTTGAAGCCTTCCTTCTTACATATGAAAAAGACTTTCTAACACTAACAGAAACTTGGCTAACAGCTGATATTAAAGATGTTGAGATAGCCCCTCCCAACTACGCCATCATCCGGAAAGACCGGACGACACGAGGCGGAGGCGTGGCCATTCTAGTAAAGAAGGGAATCCCGTTTTCAGTGTTACCCGATGTTGCAGACGTTGAGGCTATCTTTTGTAAGCCGCACTGTAGTCGTGGGCCTCTCGCACTGTAGTCGTGGGCTGCGTTTATCGCGGTCCTTCTTCCGGCCTCGACACATTGCGCCGGTTGCATGAATACACGGAGCAATATGCATCAGGGTCGAGATGAATAATCGCAGGTGATTTTAATGTTCCCGAGGTGAACCGGCAGACCATGCAGCATTATTCACCCTGTGCGGATGTATTATTTGATTTTATGTTATCGTTCAACCTCACTAAAATTGTAACTGAACCTACACGTGTACAGGGATCCAGCTGTTCCATACTAGATTTAATATTCATCAGCAACCACTTTATAAAAGAAACTAAATTAAGTTTACTAGATGGCATTTCTGATCACACGATCACCTTTTGCACTATACCACTTGATGACACTGTTATTCCTTAGCAAATTGTCGCATACCCTGACTACAGCAAAGCTAACGACAATAGTATACTTGATTACCTGATTAATAAATACGACTCATTCCTGCAACTTTCACTTAACAGCAGTATGGACATCGAAACCTTGTGGCTCGCGTTTAAAGTGATTATATCTCACTGCATAACCAATTACATACCAACCAGAAGAAAGAAACTTGGTAAGCGTAATCCATGGATAACTCGCGACGTTATTCATGCTAAACGTAAAGTAAGCAGAATGCGAAAATTGCTGAAAAATAAACCATTCAAGTTCACGCATCACGATCTCAGCACAGCTATCCAATGTATGAAATCAAAAATTAAGACAGCCAAAGAGTTCTACTTCACTAATACATTGACAAACTTTTTGAAAACTGCTCCAACCAAGTTTTGGAACTACATTAACCCAAAGAATCGTAACGACAACGGAGCCTCAAATGAAGAAAACAGAAACTCTGCTAACGTGCTTAACGATTACTTCTGCTCCGTTTTCACAGAGGACGACGGCACAATATCACAAGCAGGCTCTACTAGAAATGAGCCACTAGAGCCGCTTACACTAACCGAAACCGGCATAATTAACCTGCTACGGAATTTAGACCCAAAGAAATCACCTGGACCTGATAGTATACCAAATGCATTCCTTCGCAGATACGCTAGCTGTATGGCCAAGTACTTATTAATAATTTTTAACAAATCACTCATCAGGCACCCTCCCTAAGGATTGGAAAACTGCTAAAGTAAAACCAATTTATAAATCGGGAAGCAAAACAGAACCCTCTAACTTCAGGCCAATCTCACTAACATGTACAGTCTGTAAACTACTAGAACACATTATCCTAAAGCACATAACCAAACATCTTGGACAGGAACAAATACTAACAGCTTGTCAGCATGGTTTTCGCAGAGGAGTTTCCACGGTCACACCACTCTGGCGCCATCTCGTAACCACCGTCGCTGTACAGCCCCTTGTGTGGGGCACTACATTTTTCTTCTCACGCTTACGCCATGCCCTCCTCGGCTTTCCATCTCATGGTTCCGCTGCACCCTTCTCCTCGCGCTCTCTTCGATCTCGCCGCGTTTTCATCCCCCGCTGCGCTCCGCGTTCACTCTCATCTCTCGCTGTGGTCGTTCGCTCGGTTACGAGGTACGAGTTACTTTAGTACAGTGCATCTGTGACAGCATCTCAACCGGTAAGCTTTTGAATTCAATGTGCAGTTTACGATGGTTTGGAAACTGTCCTACTAAAACATTTCTGCAGTGGTTCGCATATGTAGGCGATGTGCAATACAGCAATTTCGTCCACATTAGGTTTATTATGAGGTGCAGTTTAGAGAATCATGGCATTGTTTTTTATTGCATAGTTACGAAGTTGTCATATTCAAGCCGGAGTTTCAGAAACTTTGAATATTCAAGAATATTTTAAAAATATCATATTGTCTGACACATGTACTTTTTTATCTTTCACCGGCAAACAAACGTTAAACGTTATCGCTCGGCGCAGGACGCGCCTGCATGTATCGGAAGTATCCAGAACGCTATCGATGCTTCTATCGGTTGGCTGTTGTCACCGACGCTTATGTAATCTGACTATGAGCGACGCGAATGGTTTAGAACTTTCTTGAAGACGCGCGGGCACCAGGTATCACTCTGGAACGTCCGTTGACTCATGTATAAAACGCGGTGCGTTTCGCCGCTCATTCGACGATCGCCGACGCCGTAGTGGAGGGTTCCGAATTAATTTTGACCACCTGGGGTTCTTTAACGTGCACTACAACGCAAGCACACGGGCGTTCTAGCATTTTCGTCTCCTTCAAAATTCGGCCGCCGCGGCAGGGATTCGATCCCGCGATCTCGTGCTCAGCAGCGCAACGCCCTAGCTGACTGGGCCACCGCGGCGGGTCGGTATCGTTGTGCTACGAGTGCAACTTGCTTTTGTGGGCACAGGTTCGCCCAATAATAAGACGTCCGTTTCCTCATTCACACTTTTGCGACCGTTTTCTTCACCCCGACTACTACGTGACAATATGGCATAAACTGAAAACGCATCTGAGGACACCTAAGAATCTCACGAGTTCTAAATGCGAAATCAATGTGGTCCAATTGAACGCCCTGAGCGGTCCTTCGAGTTGTGAACTCCTCGCGGGCAAGCGAGCGCGTTTAGACGCTTCGCGCCTTTTGAATTGGCTTTACGGCGGCGCAGTTCGAACGCAGGCGAGAGCTTGCGCGCACAAGAAAAACGCGGGTAACACAAGCTTCCGAGAGCGAGGGTGAGGGTGATTCGGCGTCGCAGCAATGCCCTCTACATTCACGTAACACCTGGTGCGCCCTTTCGCCTGCTCTGCTCCATCGAGGAGCTCTCCTGCCGTGGGGATTGGCGCTGAGCCGTGCTCCCTCAAGGGCTGCAGAAGATAGCGCCAACCTTTCCCTTTCCCTCAAGAACCACTTATCATCATCATCTCCTGCCGTGGCGTCGCAGCCAATGGTAATTTTTGGTGGCGTTTCTCTTCCACAAACGCCGGACGCCGGCTTTTTCGCTCAACGAGCCATTTGACGCTATCGAATTATATATTTATGCGTTCCTATGTACATAGATGGGAGCCCCCGTGCTATAGCTGCCTGTTAATGGCAGTGTCGTATTGTCAGACTATCTGATCTTGCGGCATCAGATTGAAGGGATCAGAATTTTGGATGAATTCCTGCATTTTACGTGCCAAAACTACGATTTTATTATGAAGTACGCCGTAGTGGGTTTCACCGGATTAATTTTGACCACGAGAGGATCTTTAACTTGCCCCCAATACACGTGACATGGGAGGAATCATAACTTCGATCCTGCGCACTAGTTCATCAGTGCAAGCATAACTGAGCCCAAGGCAGCATTCCCTGTCGTCTCCGAGTTGCTCCTATAGAAAGACTGGAAATTTAGGCTCACCTCCCGTCGTTTTCAAAACTGGCGGATGCTCCCTCCATGCCAGCGTGGCTCGTACTGGGTATTGCGTCCAAACCGGCTGATGCTCCATCCATGCCAGCGCGGCTTGTACTGGGTATTGCGTCCAAACTGGCTGATACTTCCTCCATGCCAGCGTGGCTTGTACTGGGTATTGCGTCCAAACTGGATGATGCTCCCTCCATGCCAGTGCGGCTTGTACTGGGTATTGCGTTCAAACTGGCTGATGCTCCCTCCATGCCAGCGCGGATAGTACTGGGTATTTCGTTCAATCTGGCTGATGTTCCCTCCATGCCAGCGCGGCTTGTACTGGGTATTGCGTCCAAACTGGCTGATGCTCCCTCCATGCCAGCGCGGATAGTACTGGGTATTTCGTTCAATCTGGCTGATGTTCCCTCCATGCCAGCGCGGCTTGTACTGGGTATTTCGTTCAAACTGGCTGATGCTCCCTCCGTGCCAGCGCGGCTTGTACTGGGTATTGCGTCATCGCCGCCGCGGCTGCACACAGGAGGCCGGTAACCGGTGCTACCATTTCCCGCCATGTCTGTATGCCCTGAAAGCACGCCGGTTGATTCGCTAGTGTGAGACATTTACTCACTTAGAATTTTTTACAATAACCTTACATAGTTTATAGTATGAAATGCCCTTGAAAAAAAGGAAGTGTCGCCCGAAAGGCGAACCATCAATTGCGATAGCAAATTAGTTGAGAGCTATACGTAGTAAGGATACTAGTTTTAACGGCTGTATAAACTTGGACACATTCGCTTGTAACGGGATTAATAAGCATGGTTTCAGCGCGCCCCAGCAAACATAAATAGATCACGCTCGATGACCGCAGACAACCACTGTCAAAACGCTGGTGTGAGCAGCGCGACGGCTGCAGCGAGCGAAGGTTCGTGCGGTCAATCGCTTCATCGGAAACACAGCGGCAAAAGCACAGTGCATAGAAAGGTCGGAGCTGTGTGCAGATCGCTTTCAAGATACGGTTAGCGCTACCGATCGCAGCGGCGCAAAGTACAAGTAGGCAGTGGTTGGCACAGTAGATGCACCCCCTCCTTTCCGCGCTGCCTTCCCACTTTCCTCCTTTCGCGCGCGAGTTTGAATCGCCAGATCCCCTTGCGACCGGTCGCTAAATGCGCAGTTGGTTTCGGAGCACAACGGCGCCCGCATTACCTCCCTTCATCCCTCCCTCCCCCACGGCCTTTCGCGCGACGTAGACGTCGCGTTTGCTCTGCCGTTCGTTCGTTCTCCGTGAAAGCTCACGTCCCTCGCGCGCGGTAGGCGCCTCCCTCGCACATACAGCATACGGCGCGCGGCGACGAGCCAACGGACTTTATATGCCTTCGGACTTTATATGGAACCTCACAGTGACGGCGATGCCATCTAAAATCCACTTGCAGTGTCCATATAATTGCTCTCGCAATAAAATTGTTTTTGATAAGGTAGTGTGGTTCGGTGTTGAAGGGCCAGGTCTAAAACCTTACTATGATGGCGTTATAAGCAAGTCTTCATCAAAGAAAAATATATTTTAGGGAATATAGTAATGTCTACTCCCTTTGAGAATGTTAGCAATATTGAAACCAACAATAATCACCTAAATTATTTCTCTCCCTTCTATTGTGCACCAGGTGCTTTTCATTAACCTGCACCAAATTTTTAAAAATTGCCAGTGGCAGACAGAAGAATTGTAGGCCTTGAGCTGTGTAACTAGATGAGATGGACATTACTTCAAAGAGAAACGAAATGCTTCATTGAATAGTTAGCACAATTCCCCAGATAACAATATGGCACATATTGCAATTTACGAATTGTAACCGGTGCGTTCCAACATTGGCGTTCCAAGTTAATTGCTTGCTTAAATGCATAAAACAGCGTTCTGAAAAATAGGTAAGTTGAACAACAATGCTTTTTTTACCCCAAGTTTGACGGCGCATATTTCGAAACCGGTGATATCGTTGGAATTCGCACGAAATTGATAGGGCTTGCAAACTTCGTAGCTACATTGCGTAGGTTGCAATAGGTGTTGTAGATTACAAGTAAAAAAAACTAATTATCATGTTTCCTGAATTAGTCAATTCCGAATTGTTTTTCTCGTAGAAGTAACGTTAGCCTCATCAGGTTCGAGGGTGTGAATTGTGCTATCTTCCAATGGCTATCTTCAAAAAATTCGGGGCAGTTAAATTAAAGCACCCTATATAATGGTTACTTTAGCACTGTTCATGGGCAGAGCAATAGTAGGGGTAACTAAGAGAAGAATATAACATGCGGTCTATTTTGATGACCCACGTATAAAAAAGCGATTTGCCCAATCCGATGGCGCTTTGTTTCCTATTCGTTCTTTCAGCCGGGCGGTCCACAGATTGAAGTGTAGCTGTCGCTTTCTTCTTCTTTGTGGGGTTTTACGTGCCAAAACCAGTTGGGATAATGAGGCACGCCGTATTGGAGGGCTCGGAAATATTTTTGACCACCTGTGGTTCTTTAACGTGCGCTACAACGCAAGCACACGGGTGTTTTTTGCATTTCGCCTCCATCGAAATGTGGCCTCCGCAGCCGGGATTTGATCCCGTGATGTCATGCTCAGCAGCGCAACGCCTTAGCTGACTGAGTCACCGCGGGGGTGAAGTAGTTGTCGCAGCCAGTTTGTAAATTCACTCATATTGGTTAAAACCTTTTATTTCTCGTTTTTCATGTCATCTTTGTAATGATAGTATTGAAGCAGGAAGCCACAGGTGATAAAAACACTTCAGGCTATATATATATAAAAACCCGTGAGTTCTCGACCTCATCACCATCAGAGCATTTTTATGTCCACTGCAGGCGTAGGCCTCTCCTTGCGATCTCCAAGTACCCCTGTCTTGCGCTGGCTGATTCTAATTTACAGCTGCAAATTTCCTAATTTAATCACCCCACATAGTTTTATGCCGTCCTCTACTGCGCTTCCCTTTTCTTGGCCAGCATTCTGTAACTCTGTCGACGTATTCGTTGACAATATCCTCTTTTTGTCGCTCCGATACCGAAGCCGGACGCACGAAGGGGGCCTGATGAACTGCCCACGCGACGCTTTTATCGGTTAATGGATTGACCACCTGTGTGCGACTCCTAATCGCGCAGACCATATCGCGGCGACCTACCATCGCTTGCGATACAAACGTGCGACTACGGATCGGATGCCTCTACAGGTCACCACAACGAGCTGCTCTTCGTCAAGGCAGCGTCGAGAATAACGCGGGCGGCGGCGATCATCGCGCATCCAGTTTCGGTATGGAAGAACGCGAATTTTTGTCGACGAATACCTCAACAATGGGAGATACGTGCATGCATGACTCACGTAGATTGTTGTTTCATCTTTTTTAGCTCTTCTTGAACGGCGAAATAGAGCAGATGGAGGCGTACAGTTTCCATCCCGCTTATTATAAATGAAACGCGTAATCGAAATTTGGGTAACAAGTTGCTTTAAAAATGTGAGATGACGATTTATTGGTTTCAAGAGTACCAAGCGAGGCTTGTGCTGGGTTGTCTGTCTTGTTGGGAATCCACAACTCAAGAATACAACGGCAAGCAAACAGACGAGCAGAAATCACATTCCCAACATCACAGACGCATATCCTGTCCTATGTCATATTTGTCCGTGTCTGTTCTACGCAAATGAATGAAATAATCATGACTTATCATAACCGTATATATAGCGGCCGACAACATTCCCACACTTACCATAGATGGTGGAGGTGACATCATCCGGGTAGTACTGCGTGTTCTGTTGGCCACCCCAGTTGTCTTTAGGAATTCTACAATACAAGAGAGATCCACAGGAAGCCACAGGATTGTAGTGTAATAGCTGCAGAACACTGAATGATCGCTGAAGCCAACGTCGACGCAAAGTAACTTGCATTCGCTATATATATTCAGTGGATACGAATCTATGTATGATTTATAACCTAGATTCCTCTTAGGCGAGTGCGAGATGGTGAACGGGCACTGCATGCAAAACGTTTCGAACACAGTAAAAAACGGTCCCGTTGTGTAGACAATAGATAGTTTTAGGTTGGCTGGCAGTCAGGTAAATGCAAGCGGACTCGGCGTTTTACAGGATGAGCGGAGGAGCAAACGTGAACGGCCTGCGCGGTGCAGCCACCTGGCGCCGCAGAGCTCAACCAGGCAAAGACAGCTAATACTGCAGTAACCACGTGTATTTCACTTTACTGCTAGTGGAAATTTTCGGCAGCAACACGATTACGCTACTGCCCAAAATTTACACAAGCAGCGATGTAGAATACACTTGGTTTCTGCAATATTAGCTGTGGTTCAGGGGATTGAGCTCTGAGCCACCAGGTGGCTGCACCGTGCTGGTCACTCACATTTGCGGCTGCACTCATCCGGTGAAGCGCCCAGTCCGCTTAGGTTTAGCCGAATAGCGGGCACGCTAAAGCTCTCTAATTGTCTCATGCACAGGAGAGCCAAATAATATTCCGCGGCAGACAGTCGACTGCCCAAAATTTCGCGTAAAAATTATCCCACTTCTGGGGCTTTCGAGGCACCCTGCATTCCGTCTTTGATGCCAAAAAAAAAAATCTGGGTAGCTTGTACTAGTGGCGCAAGGCTAAAGACACAGTGGGTTGATCGGGTCCTAGCTGGTCCTGGCTATACGAAGTGATGCTAAGTTGATATGCCAACTCATTTTGCAGCGGCTTCTTCGGTAACCGTGCTGGGCCCAATGGGCGTCGACGCTGGCAGTCTCACTTAGCAGCGCACCGCGATCCTTGGTAAGCGGCTTCTTCCTAGGCCGACTGCAGATGACCCTGACCCAGTTGACCCCGAGTATTCAGCAATGCTGAACTACCACAGAGGGAGTCGCTTGCGATATCCCCCGCCCCATCGAATACTAAAGACGCAGGATGCCGCTGCCTGGCGTAGGCTCCAGACAGGCACTTACACGAACCTACACATATATATATTACATCGCATGCACCCCACAGCCTACAGGGACGAATGCCCCTGGTGTGGGGCCACACCAACCCTATACCACATTCGGTGGGAGTGCACGCTACACAACATAGAACACCATGACACGAATACCACGAGGGAGCAATGGGAGGCACTGCTGTCCAGCTCGGCCCTCGACGACCAGCTCAAGCTGATCCAGAGAGCAGAGAAGATGGCAAGAGCCAGCGGAGCCCTGGACTAGGGGCCCCGACCATTAGCGATGCCCCATTGGGGCAAGACAAAACTATTTTTGCATTAAAGTTTATCTATCTATCTATCCTAGGCAGTGCGAACCTTCCTTTGTCTCCCCATGTCTACGTCTGGCGCACCGCCGCCGCGCACAGGCTTTCATATGGATCGAAAGAGCTTGCATAGTTGGCCGTGACGTCACGTCTGACTCGCGGCGCATGCGCAGTAGTGCGCTGCGCATGCAGAAGTCGTAGGGGAAGTAGGGCGAAAGCTATGCACTGTGTACGGCCTACGGGCGGCGAGCGCAGACACACCGGGATAACGTCACGGCGCATGCGCAAGCCGGTGGTTACTACGCAACGCGAGGTGATGACATCAGCCATTCAAATTGACGCGCGGGCTGGATAGTTGCGGATGGCGCGCGCGTTGAAGTATAGAGAGCACGGTATTTCGGCTGTCGCAGCGCAACCGGCGTAGCGTGACTGGCCGCAAACGACGCACGCCCGCGCGCCGATAACTTCGGACTATAGACCGACCTAAGGGTCGTTTACAGACCGCGCGCCGCTTTTAATGGCTGTCTACGACCGTTGGCAAAGCGGCGTGGGCGTCTTTGCGCGCAATGCATTGTGGGTCGGTGCAGTAGGCGCGACCAACGCGCGGATGGAGCAAGAGCCATCTCGACATCACGCGCGTCGGAGCGCGTTGGCCGCGTCCGGTTACGTTGGCTGCACCAGTGCGCCGAACTATGGATGTTCTCGCCAACGTGACGTAGCGTACCCACGCGGCGCCGCCGGCGGTTGCTGACAACTGTTCAAAGCGGCGCGCTGGTTGGGGATCGTTCTGCGCATGCTCAGAAGATAGCAGCCGATGGCGCGCGCATTTAAGTATTCACCCTTTTCGCAGAGCAGTTTGTTCTGGAGAAACGAGATGGCGCTTACGGCGGTGCGCCATACGTCTCCTCAGCGACCGCGCACCAATACGAAACAATTACCGCTTCTACCTTGCTTCTGTTCGATCAGCTGTTGGAAACGCAAGTAAGTTTACGCTAATGCACTGTGCTCCATTCAGGCTGGTTGGAATCATGTGCATTGAAGACGTGTGAAGTAGTTGGCTGCAAAAATAGTCACTGGCATATTAAGGAACGTTTATTTATTAATAATGTCAACCAACAATGGGTTGACAGAATGTAAAGAATATGTGGGGCCAAGTTCGCGGACCGCTGCTGCAATAGTCCGTACATGTTTTCGGCACTTCGAGATGTACGGCTTTTCTCGAGGATACACAGATTTGCTCATCCGCCAGCGTTGTATTGCTAACCTTCAAAGAAAGGGTTTCAGCCCCGGTACGCCGGCAAGAGTGAGTACCGCTCGTTACAACAGTGATAACGGGAGTAGCGCCGCTTCCTCGCAGAGTAGGTTTCGCGCACACACATCTACACCAATCAGCACGGTAACTTACACCCACCCTTTCGCCAACGTGTCAAGAATAAGTGAATGGGCGCACACTTGAATATATACGCACAATAAATGACGGTACTACACCGATAGCACAAGAGCAAGCGAGTTACTAGCGATAATATGCATTTGCTACAAGGCATTACAGTGTGCAGAACAGCTACGTTTCAAGCCTTGTACGCAGCAAGAACAAATCTAACAGAACTGAACACACCCACGAGCGATTAGGCAGAAAATAAATGGGTAGTCGAGGAACATTGCCGAGTCAGAAACATGACAAGCGCTGCGTTAAAAAATTTGCCAAATAAAAAACGAAGACCAAAACACCATAATCATGATTCAATTCATGAGCGAAAAGTTTGGATAGCTTCGAATACATATTTAGCGTGATTTTAGAGCCAGCTCCATATTAACAGCTTGCGCCGTTTGGACATAGCTTAATCAGCTCCAAAAGCACTTTTACATGTTCTCCGAAACGGCGGCCAAAGCTTCGTGTCATCCACCCAGTCACCGTCTACGATATCTCCCGAAACAGACGCTGTTTTTATGAACTTTTACTAGTTTTCTAGAGAAGCTGACGGGGAAGCCAAAGCTGGGCAAGCTGCTAATACAACGCAAGCTAAAATTTCTTTCGTTGACAAATACGCTCGCCTCCTGTGTCACGATAGTAATTTTTTTCAACGATTTTCTGGTAAATTTCATAACAATTTTGCAATATTGCTTGCTATTGCTATAGCTTGCTAAAAGTAAGCAATTGCGCTGCATTGTCGATTATTTGGTACCGCACAAACACGGACATGCCGGAAACTTAATACATTTTCAACACCACCTCAAATACAAAACAAGTCGATGCTGTGCAATTTCTAGGATCAGAAATTCGCTACCGACGAGACCTTCATCAGTGCAAGCATGATTGAGCTGTGGCCTTCTGAGAGCCATATTGCATAATGTTGCACACTGGTTGGAATTCTTTTGAAAGGTTATTTGGAAACAATTACAATAAAATGCATACATAGTATGAAGCCTGATGCCCGCGATAATGCATGAAATGGTTTTTGGCATGTAAAGGAAGGCATGAATGACTTAATGGCATGAAAAGGAAGTTTACCGTAATTTGTCATCGTCTGTTGCGACCGACAGCATACAAAAAGCAACCCTGCAGCTTTTTTCGATAACCGCGAAATGACAAAGAAATCTTGGCAACCAAACATGGAAAATCAACATAGGATGTCAGGGTGCTCTATCCTCTCTTATTTATGCAAACACGATCCGTTTCTGCAATATTAAACATTAGAAGATGGCTATTTCATCGATGTACATTGAGGTCCGGTATGTGACATCTAACAGGGATATTTAAACAAAACAATGGTCACTCATGTACCACACCTATCATTCATAAGAACCAATCTGGGAAGCGATTTCAGGAGGATAGGCAGCATTTCGTGACGTTTAGTCGCTCCATCGAATGCAATTGCTTACGCTGGGCTCACCTCTCGTCTTCCCAGATGGTTGACGATTCCTCCATGCCAGCGTGCCTTGTACTGAGGTTTGCGTCATTGTCGCCGCTGCTGGACAAAGGAAGCCAGTATGCGCTGCTTCCGTTTTCGTTCACGTCTGCATGCTCTGAAAACACAGGGGTTGATTCAACACTGGGTCATAATAATGCACAGCGCTGGACGATTCTGTGATAAGTCAGCGGGAGAAACCAGAAGATTTAGCTGAGCCTTCGTGCAAGGGCAACCCAACCGAAGCACCACCGTCTAAAGTACTCCTCTAAAGAGGGATGCATTGAGTGCGAGAAACCACGACTTAATTATACGATAAAGACGAGCACGCATTGTGGCAGTTCATGTAATTTATTGAAAGGTTCTGTATAGCTACATCAGGGCTTTGTTGATGTTAAACTGCCTGCTGCCTTTTCTCGTTTCTTGCCACTTTTCAAGATTGCTTGACTCTGAGATCAGCTGCTGGGTTTTAATCGTAAGAGTTGGCTGCGACACACTAAATTACAACATGCGAACGCGTGAGCGGACCGGTCGCTACATCCTGGTTGGCTACAAAAGCGGTTGGCTACTGTTACCTGAAAAATGACACAGAAGCCGCACTACTTTATATATTTTCGCACTTAGCAAATTTAAATCTTTTTCCCTCATCACGCTTAACAAGACATGTCAACCATTGGTATGCCCCCCGACCGCGTACAGCGGAGCTGTTTAAGCCGGCCGGGAGCCGCAAAACCTGGCTGAGCTATGACGTCACTGTGTTGTCTACATGGAGGAAGGAAACAAAACAGGAGAGGCCCTGACGTCACTTTTTTGAAGCCGGAAGTGCAGCCATGTTGGTGTGCCACCTCTATTTGCGCCTCCAATCAGGGGTTCTGCAGCTCGCCGGAGCAGATGGGCGCGAACTTTGAACTTGCATTGTTACGAGCCGCCGGAAGTGTGTGCTCCTGACGCGCGTCAAAACAAAGCCTATAAACCTTCTGTAGCAGTTTTAGGGAAGCAGACGCGCTCCTGTGTTTTTCCGTGGCACGTTGAAGAAGACAACGAAGACCCGCGTCGTGATTGCTTGAGTGTATCTGTTGCTGGCCGACACTCACACTCACAGACCCAAAACACAACTTTCAAGCTTAGACACCACACTCCAAAGTCAGCTTTTCTCGCGAACAAAAGGTGCTGCGGGAAAGCCACCGGCGGGAAAATCTTATCTCACTTTTCAGAGACCGAGGGCAGCAGCGAAAGCTTCAGGAGCGCGGTTGCCATGGCAACGTTGACATTTGGGGTACCCGTCCCAGTGCTCCTTTGCGAAAAACAGCACGTGACTTCCGCCACACCTTCTCCAATAGGTTCGTGCTGGCCAGGGCCTCTCCTGGGGTTTCCTTCCTCCATGGTTGTCTAGCAACCCCATACCCGCTATGCTATAGCTACGCCGAGCTGAGGGAGAAAGAGCTGAGAGAGAGTGAAATCAGTGTATAAAAATAGCATCACGCTGCAAAGCGGATGCGAGGTGGAGAGTAGCACTGAGACATGTGGTAGTGGGACGCGTAGAGCTGCTACCGACGCCGATCGCGTTTCCCGCGTTCGCGCCGGACGCGCGTGGTGTCCGTGACAGCATCCGATGCTTCTGGCGGCGGCTCGGCAGCTTTCGACCAGAGAACTGGACACTAGTTGCTTCCGAAAGACTGAAGCGAGAGCTAGGAAAGCTGAAGCCAAGCGTCGCAGAAGAGCACATCCCGAGTTTGGATTGAGGGAAGCCGAGAGTTCGCGTAGGCAGATCCGGAGGCTTGTGAACGTGGCCGGTTGAATTCATCGCAATACAACGCAGAAAATCGCGAAGAAATCCTGAGCTCCAGGGAACTAAGTTTGTGGTTTGCCACTACTTTACCAGGTTTTCTCCAGCTCCGCTGGTCTCTGCTGCTTGCGGTAGCAGAGCCACGCATATCTTTTTTATGGACTGCAGCTGTTGTAGTATTGTCTCCCGAGCACATTAAATAAGTTAATTTAACCAATTAGATAAAACATTTCGCGTGTTATCGATGATGATGATATGTGGTGTTTTATGGCGCAAGGGCCAATAATGGCCAAAGAGCGCCAAGCAATGTTGTAATGCACACGATGATGCAATCAATGACAAATGGTAACGTGGCTGGCTATGGTAATGTAACGTGGCTGAATAGGGGCCTAAAAACAGTTGCAAAACCTATATCTATTTAAATAATCACAATGACTTGTCAGATGTGCTATGGATTTAAAACAAATGCTCTGATGAAATGAGATACTAAAATATATAAATGCCAGTAGCACTACGGCCTCAACGCGGCGCTTAAGTGCAAGGGTCTTTAGGCGCGTGTTTTCCAAAATGCATCGCAGCAGCAGCCTCTGGCGAGATGTCATGCTACGAAACTGTTGGGCCCATAATTTGCAATGAACTTCCGTACTGCAGTAAGTTCAAAAGTGATTTGCTGTCAAACAATGGACCACCACCAAGCAACATTGCCGGGTGAAAATGAATATTCTGTCGGTAGGTGACATGGAAGTGTTTTTGCCTTCTAGCATCCATTTCTCTGCGCTCCAGCGAGACATAGATAACGGTTAGTGTCTCGCCACATCTAAAGCAGATGGGAGGCTCACTGCCGGTCAACAAATAAGAGCGTATGCCATATTTATGGTCTATCCTAACGATGCAGAAAAAGACCCCGATTCGCCATATTTCGTAAATGCGGCTTGATTAAACGAAATCCTACATCTGTTTCCCACGCCTTCTACAGTTTTTGCACAAAAATGGCTTTAGGTCTGTGGCTGGGATAACTATGGAAGAGTTGCCGGCTTTCGTTGCAATGGATGTGGCAATTTCATATGCAAGCACGTTCCCCTCTATGCGTCTGATACTATTACGTGCTGATTAAATGTATATGCCGTGCACAGAAGTGAATATAGCTATCTGAATACAGGCTTGCAGTGTTCCTGGGCTGACATTACAAATCTTATGACACTAAGAGGGTCTGAGTTTGTAGTTATGTTTTCTTGGTATTGTTACGGGGAAATGTGAATGAAGTTCGACATTGGCCAACTCTTGCCGTACAACGATCTGGATTAGGGATATTGTTACGTAGGAGTCGTCTGGGCCACGAACCTGGGTAGGAACAGGAGATGCAGCGTCAATCTCCCGGCGTACGATGCGCACAATACTGTCGGATGCAGGCGGCACAAATGGAGAACGGAAGTCCTCGCAGGTAGATGTAGCAGCCGTATTAGCAAGGCGAGAAACGTTGTGACCAATGCGACGGCTTTTTCCTTCTTCGAATCGGCGGCATTCAGGAATGATCTCCTGCACTGTCGACGTGTTCTTGAAAACGAGGAGCGTAAACGCGCCACCCGCAATTCCTTTGAGGATGTGTGCGACCTTTTCCACTACCGGAATCTTCTCGTCAACCTTGCGACAAAGAGCAAGCACGTCCTGAATATATGTCACATAGGACTCAGTGTACGTCTGAGCTCGGCACGCAAGGTATTTCTAAGCAGGCACGCCAGCGGACAACAGGCTGGCCAAACAAATCAGTGAGCTTTTGCTTGCACAGGTCCCAGCTCGGGAGTTCTTTGTGGGTCTCGAGCCGGACGCGTGCTGTTCCCGCAAGGTAAAATATCAGGTTAGCGAGCATGACGGTCTGATCCCTGCGATTGCTCAGCTCTCACCCATTCGTAGAGCTGAAGGCAATCTTCATCGTCGGTGTTGCCTGCGCCGGGAAAGGGTGCCAGGGTCACGCGGTTGTGCCAGGATGACGGTGGGCGCGGTTTGCGACGTGCGCGAAGCATTCTTGCCTTGAGTTGGCATTGTCAATGCAGCCAAGGAGCGCCCGCTGCGTATATCCGTTGTGCTTCTTGGAGAACCCGCAGCTCCACCAAAATGTTACGGGGAGGAGGTTTGAAATGTATTTACAGAGATATTCACAAATGCAAGATCGTAAAACCAATCCGCGCGACATCAGAGAGCGTCGTCGTCTTCCATACAGTCCTCTGCTACGTCTCGAGCAGCGCTTGGTAACAGTATGCTTAACAGCTTCCAGTGCAGCATAAACCTCAGAAGTGAAATTGCTTGTTTCTGGATGCAGGACATGATATTCCACAAATGATGGGCCGGCGGCTGCATACGAAACGATTGCATTTGACTTTGAGGCATCTTTGTAAAATTCTTGACAAGTGTATTTCGAATGAAGGCCAAGAAAGTACATTTGTATGTGTATCCGATGTTGCGTCCCGAATCGGCCGGGCGCATGCTTTGATTGTTTCCCATCGAGGCAGGCCCTTTCATGAGCGTCGCCCAGACGGCGACAGTGCCAGACACCGACGAGACGGGCAAACAAGCGCCCTAACTCGGCAGTGCCCTTACTTTGGGTGCTTCCCCCGATGCCACCCCTTTCATCAGCGGCCGCCTACCTGGCGACGCGGCCCGGCAGCGGCAGTGACATTCGGACAAAGAAGCTCACTTAAAAGCGACCGACCACAACCGCCACCCTTCGTTAGAAGCGCGGATTAGCGTGAAGGCCATTCTTCCGACCCTGGCACGATGACGTTGGAGGGCAAGAAACTAAGTCACCGACTTTCGTGGAAGGAGTGTCAGCCACCTGTTTGCGGATTGCCTCGTCCTTACTTCGAAGGTGAAACACTAGAGGCAGAGTTCGGTGAACAATACGACCCCTCTAATTGGTCGCATCAAGGTCATCTGATTCCCTAGCCGGGTCAACTAGAGAAGACCGATGTTTTATAAGGAGACACCTTGAGTGCAGTGGTGTGTCCTGACGTGTTCTAAAATGTGCTCAGACATGTAGTGAGCTGAGACTTTCAAAGTGCTCTCCCATGGAGTGGGCTTCCATATTTGGTGCCACTGTAAATATGTAAAATAAACCCTCTTTTCTCTCTCTCTTGCTTCCAGACATACTCATCCCTTTGGCTGAAGGATCACCGGCCTAAACACTACCCGAGTCCCAACACTGAGGAGCGTTCTTTGTTATTTCGGCACATGTTATTTTATCACATATCTCAAAATGAACGCCTGTATCTAATGTTTATATTTTTAACCACCCCTTATGTAATACCCCTCTAATGGGGTCTTTAAGGTAATAAAGTGAAGTGAAGTGAAGTTAAAGGCTGTATCACAATCAACGAGCTCCATTGTCACGGTTGACATAGCTTGGCTAAAGCTATTAGAGCATTTTCAAAAGTGGCACATTCATTTTTTTTTACTAAAGTTCCGTACACGCATTGAGCAGGGTTCTCTAACTGCAGGTCGAATATTTAACGACGTTGCAGATGCCATATTGTTTGCGCTTACGTAAGAGGTATGTTCGCGTTTGGCATTTACCTTCATAATGTACATAAAATTTCAATATGACCACTGAAGAGGAAGTGACCAGTCGTTAGCTTCAGTGTAGAGACTCTCTACAGGACTTGTTCTGAAGGCACTGGTAGCCAGGCGGATACCTTTGTGATGGAGAGGATCTAGCAAATTCAAGACACTAGGATTAGCCGACTGATGCACTATGGACCCGTGATCTAAGTGTGTTCGAATGAACCTTTGTAAAGGTTCATGATGCACTTACTGTCACTACCCCACGCTTTATGGGACATAATTTTAGGAATGTTTATAGTTTTTAGGCATTAATTTTTAAGAAACTTTAGATGCAGAACGAAGTTATTTTGTGTCTAAACTTACGCCTAAATATTTGTGTTCTGTGCTCCCAAGTATGTGACGTCCATGAAGTTCATCAGCATTTGCAATGAGGCCTCTTTTCTTTTGTCAAAAGAACAGAGGTGCTTTTGTTGGCTTTGTCCTTAAACCGGAATTATTTGAGGAAAAAGCAGGCGAGTGAAATTATAGTAGCGGCCACTAAGGTGAAGCCTGTGTCGTAATAAACGAGTTCGGAGCTGACGGAAACGCCGCAGTTTTCTGCGTTCCTTCTTTCGCGTTTATGGGCCCATTAACGGGCATCATTTTCCAACACAAGTCTATGAGCACCTGTTCTGTTATCACAGTGGGCAAGAGACATGGCGCGCTTTGCAAATGACCATGGACTCGCACAGGATGCAACTGTTTGCGACGTGGCCGCTTTATGCCTTTACTGCTTTCTCGTCGTTCGAGCACGCTGTTGCTAAATCGAATAATTCATTGCAACTTAAGTAAGCTAAATTTTAAGGAGTTCACTAAAAATAAGGAGTTGACAAACAATACTGCATACAAAAAGTTGGTCAGTTAACCCTGGCTAAAAATTGCTGTCTTTTATTAAACTTCAGTAGTTTAACCAGTAAATGTTTCCGAGTCATGAGAAGTGTAGAATGTGTAGAATACCGTGCCCTTTTTAAATACTGGGGCAGGGGCAGTCGCCTAAAGGAAGATACTGACAGTCATATTGAGTATAAAATTGAGAACTGCAATGAAATAACCCAACTTTCGTTAGTCTTATTCAGAAATTAACTGGTTTTTGCAGTCGCACTTAAAATAAACATTTAGTTCTCCGGGACATTGAACCAATTTCATTCCAACTCCATTCCGGAATGTTGGGCGACCATACATTTACCGTTCCATCTACCAGACTGGTGCCAGCATTCTATTCATATTCCATTCCCGGTGTTTATCAAGGTGCAACCATTCCGGAATCCTTCGAACTCCGAAATTGTCACTCTACAACTCTGACCGTGATAGATGTGCAGGTTATCCTCAGCGTGTGTTGTGAAATGTCTTCGGAAGCGATATATCTATTGCCGACGGCAATCCCGTACATACCATGGACGTAAGTGGCGTCAGACAGGTTGATCAGCGTGTTCCATGGGTGAGCCCAGGCCTCGCCCGAAATCCTGGAATTAGACATACGTATTGGTCTCCGAAATTTGCTGCGAGCTGCTACAGAAATTATCTGAAGATTGTTTTGTCGAAACATAATTTGGAAGAAGGAAACTGCTCTTTCGGTAAAAACGTGGCACTTCTCATGTTTCATTTTCCCTCAATTGTCACTGTGCTGGCTGGCATAGGGCGATCGACTCATTCGGGGCAAAATGTGGAGCAGGGAGCTACGCCTCCTTGACTTGCACGAAAGTGTCCACTTCACTTTCACTTCAATTAACAGCGAACCTCATTCGGGTGTTGTGGTTGCTATATAAGTTACGTTCTCCATTTGCCACAGTGTCAATAACTTGGGGAGCAGAATCGCAACAATAAATTCCAAATAGGCTCCACGGAACCACTTTTTTTCCAGAATAGAATAAGTGGATGCTCAATGTGAGGCCATTGCATGAACTGTTTCCATATTTTGATTCAAACCAGGAAAGAGATTTGATAAAAAAATGCTCTTTGCTGCGCGCCTGTTGGGGTTCACCAACGCCTCTTTGGCATTCGGGTTTTCACGCTAGTTCCAATAATTACTGATGTATCCCGTATCCTCGCAAAAAGGAATGTCATCATCATCCTCATCCGATATTTTATGTCCACTGCAGGACGAAGGCCTCTCCCTGCGATCTCCAATGACCCCTGTCTTGCGCTAGCTGATTCCAACTTGCACCTGCGAGTTTCCTAACTTTATCACTCCACCTAGTTTTCTGCTGTGCTCGACTGCGCTTCCTTTCTCTTTATATCCATTCTGTAACCCTAATTGTCCACCGCTTATCCATCCTACGCATTACATGGCCTGCCCAGCTTCACTTTTTCGGCTTAATGTCAACTATATTATCGGCTATCTCCGTTTCTTCTCTGATCCACACCGCTCTCTTCCTGTCTCTTAACGTTACTCCTAAGATTTTTCGTTCCATCGCTCTTTGTACGGTCCTTAACTTGTTCTCGAGCTTCTTTGTTAACCTCCAAGTTTCTGCCCCATATGGCAGCACCAGTAGAATGCAATGATTGCACACTTTTCTTTTCAACGACAATGGTAAGCTCCCAGTCAGGATTTGGAAATGCCTGCCGTATGCACTCCAACCACATTTTATCCTTCTGTAAATTCCTTTCTCGTGATCAGGGTCCCCCCCCCGTGAGTAATTGACCTAGATAAACGTACTCCTTTACAGACTCTGGAGGCTGACTGGCGATCCTGAATTCTTGTTTCCTTGCCATGCTATTGAACATTATCTTTGTCTTCTACATATTAATCTTTAACCACACTCTTAGACTTTGTCGGTTAAGGTCCTCAATCATTTGCGGTAATTCGTCCCCATTGTTGCTGAATAGGACAATGTCATAAGCAAACGGAGGGCTGCTGAGATATTTGCCATTCATTCTCACTCCTAAGCCTTCGCAGTCTAAGGGCTTGAATACTACTTCTAAGCATACAGTGAATAGCATTGGTGAGATTGTGTCTCCTTGCCTGACCCCTTTCTTGATAGGTAACTTTCTACTTTTCTTGTGAGGAACCAAGGTTTCTGTGCAATCCTTGTAGATATTTGCCAATATATTCACGTATGCAACCTGTACGCTGTTCCCCCATCGAGCATCCTGTACTCCTTGGTTGCGTAATGCCTCTATGACTGCTGGCATCTACTGAATAAAATGCTTTTTCATAATCTATGAAAGCCATATAGAGGTGTTGATTGTACTCCGCAGATTTCTCTATTACCCGGCTGATGACATGCATATGATCCATTGTAGAAAATCCCTTCCTGAAGCCACCCTGTTCTCTTGGTTGACTGTAGTGAAGTGTTGCCCTGACTATTTGAAATTACCTTGGGGTATATTTTAAACAATATTGAAAGCAAGCTAATGGGTATATATTTCTTCAACTCTAACGTCTCCCTTCTTATGGATGAGTATAGTGTTGGCGTTCTTCCAGCTTTCCGGTACACTTAAAGTCGTGAGGCATCGCGTATAAAGGGCCGAAAGCTTTTCAAGTATATCTCCTCCATCCCTGACTAAGTCGACTGTTATTCCATCTTCTCCAGGAGCTTTTCCCCTAGTCATGTCTTTCAGGGCCCTTCCAACTTCATCGCTAGTTATAGAAGGGGCCTCTGTATCCTGTTTGTCACTACTTCTTATGAAAGTCGCTTGGCTGCTCTGGGTCAGTATAGAATTCTTACAGGTCAGTATAGAATTCTTCCGCTTCTTTACTATGTCATAGAAATTGCTGATGATATTACCCTGCTTATCTTTCAGTGCATACATTTTGCCTTGTCCTATGCCTAGATTTACTCTCATTGATTTCATGCTGGGTCCATATTTTACTGCTTCCTCAATCTTTTCTACGGTATAATTTTGGATATCCCTTATTTTCTTCTTCTTGATCAGTTTCGACCGTTCAGCAAATTCTATCTGACCTCTCGAGTTTGCCATTTTCATGTTTTGCCGTTTCTTCATTAGGTCCTTTATTACTTGGGAGAGCTTACCTACTGGTTGCCTTGGTGTCTTACCTCCCACTTCAATTACTGCTTCTGAGATCAACCTAGTTACGGTTTTATTCATTACCTCTATGTTGTCTTTATCTTCCTGTTCTAAAGCTTCATATTCGTTTGCGAGCACCAGCCTGAATTGGTCTGTTTTTACCCTTACTGCGTCAAGGTACTGTGCCTTCCTTGTTTTAAAGACGATAGTCTTTCTTGGGGAACTTAAACGCTGAAAATTTGGTCTGTCTGTCTGTCTGTCTGTCACCCGATTCAGCCACCCGGCCAAAGTTGGACCACTTGCTTACCGCCCACACTACTTAAACTGGTACGGCTGTTCATACTTGTGAACATTATCGATCACAAAGTAAATATTACGCATATCTGAGGCGCAACATCACTAGGTAAGTATTAGGAGGTGTGTTCCTTTAATAGAAAATACATAGATACGTAACTCTAAAGACATTAGTTTCTTAAGCTGCGCTGAAAATGCCATGCTATGCGCGCCGACGAACGACGTTCCCCGACTGCGCGCCGACGAGCGCCCTCTGCCATGGAGGAAGGAAACCCTCTGCACAAGCTCATGTTTCCCGATGTATTGCCAGATGGCGTCCATGTCTCAAGCAGCGCCTCCTCAATTTTATCAATGCCAGCCAGATGCGGCCGATTCAACATAAAGGAAGCGCTGTCTGAGGCAGGGCAAAACATAAATGGCCCCTTGATGAAATAATGCGGTAAAATGAAATCTGTTCAAACAAACCTTCATGCCAGGACGGAAATGGTACGAGAACAGCATCACGGGTGGCCGCGGATCAGACCAGCACTGATGTAGTACGGCCGGCAGTAGACTATCGTCTTTCGACGACATTTGCAGCGAAGCACGCAGATACGCGGCAAATTTTTTCCATTAGGGCTCTTCCAGGACCACTTCCTGTGGCTGCGCTTCCTGAAGGTATTCCTTATTCGGAGCCTATTCCTTTCCGCGAGTTCTACCAACATTTCTCCTTTAGTGCTCCTAGAATCGATGTCATAGTTGCCAATTGCTTGCTCGCTAGCCTGCGTTTTCCTCACTTTCGCATTGAATTCGCTTTTGACTACAGTATACTGGCTTTGCGCCCCCTATCTCATTGCTAATTCAAGATCTTCATAAAACTGTTCTATCTCTTCATCATCGTGACTGGAAGTTGGGGCGTAGGCTTGTACTACCTTCATTTTGTACCTCTTATTCACTTTCATTGCGACGACTGCTACCCTCTCACTAATGCTGTAGAATTCATCAATGTGGTCCGCTATCTGCTTATGGACTAGAAATCCTACCCCGAATTCTCTTTTATCTGGGAGACCTCTCTAGCAGAGGACGTGGGCGTTAGTCAGTACTGTATAAGCCTCACCAGTTCTCACCTCACTAACGCCAATAATATCCCAGGCAATACCTGATAATTCTTCAAATAGCCCTGCTAAGCTAGCCTCGCTAGATAGAGTGCGCGTGTGGAACGTTACCAGGTTCAGTTTCCATTGGCGGCCTGTCGGAACACAGATATTCTTAGCACCTATGCCGCGTCGCAGGTCTGACCGCCGCCTTGGTCAGGTGCTCCGCAGCCGCTGGGGACTGAGGTTCATGTGTAAAGTATAGGAGTAATTAGGGAGGTAGCGGCCGAATAATGCACCAGGGAGGCCAATTCCTTTTCTGGTCAGGGAGTGACTTTGTTGAAGCTTAGTGGGGCTTCCTAAATTGGTTGCACCTTCACTAGTATAGCCCCACTAGCTCTCGGCGATATTTTCTTGCCGGTGTCAGGCGCCACTCCATGCCTGGAAATGTAGCGGACTGGTGGAGGATTCGGACTTACGACCTTCAGATTACCATAGTAAAAAAAATCGAACAGAACATTACCCTAAATAGATGGCCATTGGAATATCACATGCGGCACAAACGCCATGAACTTTCCGTTCGTACTCTACTTCCGTTATCAACGCACGTAATAGTGCCACTGAGAGCCTCGCTGACTTCACGGATGTACTATCAGACTCGCTCTCACTTTGCGGTCAAAACTCCTGCGTGCGACTCACGCATTAAAGAAACAAAATTAAAAAACTTGCGCAAATTACGTGTTCAAGGCTACAAGAAGATTCGGGCTTATTTATAAGTACTTCCACACACTAAATGAAACTCAGATGCTGCCGTCTTCTATATACACGTGCGAGACGAGCACCGCCTTAGACATACCCTTACATAATACGTCGAAGAGAAAACAAATCTCCAGAGTATAGCATTACTAAAAGCAATCCGCGCAGCCCACTTCTAAGGCGCGGTACTCTCTACGTGCGTGCGGGCACAACCATCCAGCGATTTCTAAAATCAGCTGAAGTAGACTTCAAAATAACCTGATACAGCGTTATTTAAGGAACTCGCGAAATCCGAAAAGAATGACTTAGTTTAACGGGAACTCACGCGAACTATCTACATATCTCTGCGAAAAAAGAACACTGACGCTATCCTTTCTCGAGCGTTCAGCTGTCACGTTTTCCGGAGAGCAAACATCAAAATGTAACTATTATGATGTTCCCTAAATTACCCTCACTGATAGAAGCATCTTCAAAAGTGCAGTAACAACTTTTGAAACAAACGACACATATACGAAGCAGAAAAGGCCGGTGTGATAGGGCTTGGGGTACTACATACTTGTGGTACTTCAGTTCACTTCTCAGTATACGCACATCGCATAAAACGAGCACTTTTACACCTAGTACCGCTGCGACACACACACACACACACACACACACACACACACACACACACACACACACACACACACACACACACACACACACACACACACACACACACACACACACACACACACACACACACACACACACACACACACACACACACACACACACACACACATATATATATATATATATATATATATATATATATATATATATATATCACGATTTGTATCTTGCGAACACTTCGTAACAGCAACCACGTAGCTCGAACGTCGGGGTCACCACGGTGCATCGCAGGCGGCAAAACGGCTCACGTAGTAGAGCACACGAGGAATGAAAGTGATAACGAGGCAACAAATATTATCGCTACTGATCTTGTCATCACTTATACAGGTTGTAGAGGGCTGGCGCGTTCACCACATGGCGGCAATGAACATCATACACAGAACAAATACAAGTCGCCTACGCTGCATGCGCCGATCGGACACATTTTAGATCGCCACGCCCTGATCATGTGTCGTACTCGGAACGTACGTATATGTGATGGACTTCTCGTTTGCAATGCACACGCGATGCAGCAAGAAATCACGAAGTCGACGGCTTGAAATATTTCTTCCGACGCTCGCGCAAACACAGCGCACCCCCCCCCCCCCCCCCCCTTCCTCCGCTCCGTCTATTTCTGCCAGCAATCGCACGCAGGGTACGTGTACAGGGGCTTGCTGCCTTCGATGACTATCTCCGTGGGTACTGGATAACTAGTAAGAATTACAATAACGAGCAAAATAGACTGTTTCTGACACGGCTGTAGCCTAGGCCTCGCCTCCCCGCTTCGCTTCGAGCAAGCGCCAAGTTTGCCGTGATGACGTCCTACGCCGTCCGCCTCGTACCAGCCAATGAGAGACTAGCAGGCATGTGGACGGCAAAGTTGCGTCCGCCCGTCCAGGCGATCGGACAGCCGTCCGCACCATGTCCGCCTGAGGGCTGAAGCGGGCGGAGCGCACGGGCGGATTGAGCGAGTATGCCCTAATGGTCCGCCGGTTATCCATCCTATGCATTACATGGCCTGCCCAGCTCTATTTTCTCTCTCTTAATGTCAATTAGAATACCAGCTATCCCCGTTAGCTCGCTTCCTGTCTCTTAACATTAGGCCTAACATTTTTCGTTCCATAGCTCTTTGTACGGTCCTGAACATGTTCTCGAGCCTCCAAGTTTCTGCCCCATATGTTAGCACCGGTAGAATGCAATGATTGTACGCTTTTCTTTTCAACGGCAGTGGTAAGCTCGCTGTGAGGATTTGGTAATGCCTGCCATATGCACTCTAACCCCAATTTTATTCTGTAAATTTCTTTCTGATGATCAGGGTCCCCTGTCCGTAATTGACCTAGATAAACGTACTCCTTTACAGACTAGAGGTTGACTGGCGATCCTAATTCTTGTGTCCTTGCCAGGCTACTGAACATATTTTCCTTCTGCATATTCTTCAACGCTACTCTTACACCTTCTCGGTTAAGGTCCTTAATAAATCGTAATTCGTCCCGATTGGTCCCTTCTCCGCCTAAGAGCTGGAATACTTCTAAGCATGCAGTGAATAGCACTGGAGAGATTACGTCTTCTTGCCTGACCCCTTTCTTGATAGGTAACTTCCTATTTTTCTTGTCGAGAAGCAATGTAGCTGTGGAGCCTGTAGATATTTGCCAAGATATTCACGTATGCCTCCTGTAATCCTTGATTACGTAATGCCTTAATGATTGCGCAGGTATTTCTACTGAATCAAATTCTACTACTAGTACAGCAATAGCTTCTCTACTACTACTACAGTGATAGCGTCCTATAAATATTACTAGTGTGGGCTCTGGTATTGCGATCACTTATCTGCCCTATGAATGATAGGTGGTGGCACATGGAAATGTCTAGTACTTTTGCTGGTCACTCGAGATGTTCTTAAGTTATTCACTACGCATCATCATTTTAAATTCTCAAGCAATAATTTTCTAAAAGCCCAGTGGCACGAAGTTTCTGTGCACATGCATAATCATTGTGAATGGTATAACACTTGCACTTATTTTGTCGAAAATGATTGACTTTTGTTACTGAAAAGTGCTAAGATACATGGGAATAAGAAGACAGTGGCGTGGCCAGGGGGCGCAATGGGCAAAGGAAAGAAAACGTCGACAATCAACGGAAACGTTGCGCTCTTGTGAAAAAGGAGGAAGCAAAACTCACTGTGCATGCTCAAGTAAAGGCAGCACCACCATCGATCATACACACATGCAGGCACCTGCAACAGGTAACTGTTTAGGCATGACACATGCTATTGGTGCAACATAATCGAAGGCTGGCTTGCGCACATATTAATGATATGCCATGCTTTGGCGAAAAGGTCTTCATTCTTATGTCTGAATAGAGGTATAATATTGTTAGGCGAACGAAGGATTAAGTACAGGAGACTATTTACAAGTATATTTACAAATGATAGCTGCAGCGCTGGCCAGATCAGCCGATAGCTCGAGAGCCCAGAGCAGTTCGTCTTCTTCTAGGTGCCCGCGCGCCTCGTTCAAACAACCAAATACCACACGCGTGTAGCATAATCCCCCGGCGGCAGAAGCGACGTCCCGGAGCGTCTAAATGTCATCACTGGGAGGGTGATACTGCTTCAGTCGTGTAACGTGCACAATATCACTGGACTGGGAAGCAGATGGGGCGTCAGGGGCGATCTCGTAGGTGACGGGAGTCACGGCACGAATCACTCGGTAGGGACCTGTGTAACGAGACAGCAGTTTTTCTGACAGGCCGACCTGACGCGACGGAGACCATAGAAGCACCAAAGAACCAGGCGGGAAGTGCAGGTCGCGGTGTCGCTGGTAGTACAAACGCCGTTGACTCTCTTGGGAGCGAAAAAGGCGGGCACGGGCAATTTCCCTTGCGTGGGCAGCGCGGGCGACGGCGTCAAGTGCATATTCACTGGTGGGTGCTGCGTGAACAGGGAGGCTTGTGTCGAGGGGCAGTGCTGGTTCTCGGCCGAACAGAAGGAAAAATGGCGAATAACCGGCTGTGTCGTGGCGCGAGGAATTATACGCAAAGGTGACAATCGGTAGAGCGAGGTCCCAGTCAGTGTGGTCGGAAGACACATACTTCGCGAGCATGTCTGTGAGCGTGCGATTAAGACGCTCCGTGAGGCCATTCGTTTGCGGATGGTATGACGTGGATAGCTTGTGCCTCGTGGCACAGGACTGCAGGATGTCCGCGATAACTTTTGACAGGAATGTCCGGCCACGGTCTGTGAGAAGTTGTCGCGGAGCTCCATGTAATAAAATCACGTCGCGTAGAAGAAAATCGGCAACATCAGTGGCACAGCTTGTAGGGAGTGCTCGGGTGATGGCGTAGCGCGTGGCGTAATCTGTGGCCACAGCGATCCACCTGTTCCCAGAGGTAGAAAGAGGAAAAGGACCAAGTAAATCTAAACCAACCCGAAAGAATGGTTCCGCGGGAATGTCAATTGGTTGAAGGTACCCAGCAGGGAGCGTCGACGGTGTCTTGCGTCGCTGGCATGTCTCACACGCAGCTACGTATCTTCGAACGGAGCGAGCAAGCCCTGGCCAAAAGAAGCGTCGGCGGATCCGGTCGTAGGTACGTGACACACCGAGGTGACCGGCAGTGGGGAGGTCGTGAAGTTCGTGGAGAACAGCCGAGCGAAGGTGTTTAGGGATCACAAGGAGTAATGCTGGGCCGTCGGGGTGAACGTTGTGGCGGTAGAGTACGCCATCTCGAAGTGTGAATAAGCGAAGGGAGCTGTCGGCAAGTGACGATTCCAGGCGGTCAATGATGACACGCAAGGACGGGTCACGGCGCTGCTCGTCGGCGACATGGACCAGTGGAAAAACAGAGAACGCAGGCGTCGGTGTCAGTATCAGACGTAGAGGTCGGGTCTTGGACTGGGTAGCGAGAGAGGCAATCTGCGTCCTGGTGTTGGCGTCCCGACTTGTACGTCACTGCGTAGGGATATTCTAGTAGTCGGAGAGCCCAACGACCGAGCCTACCAGTAGGATCCTTGAGCGACGAAAGCCAACACAGTCATGATGGTCTGTGATTACTGAGAAGGGCTTGCCATATAAATATGGGCGGAACTTTGAAACAGCCCAGACGAGAGCAAGACATTCGCGCTCGGTAATCGAATAGTTGCGCTCCGCAGTTGTCAGGAGCCGGCTAGCGTAGGCTATAACGCGGTCGTGTCCGTGTTGTCGTTGCGCAAAGACTGCGCCGATCCCATAACCACTGGCATCGGTTCGGACCTCTGTAGGTGCGGACGGGTCAAAGTGGGCCAAGATCGGTGGATTGGTCAGAATCGTGATAAGGCGTGAAAATGCGGCAGCCTGAGGGGAACCCCACGTAAAAGGCACGTCTTTCTTCAGAAGTTCAGTGAGTGGTCGAGTGATTGCTGCGAAATCTTTCACAAACCGTCTGAAATAAGAGCAGAGCCCCACAAAACTCCGGACGTCTTTGACAGACTGAGGTACAGGAAAAGCTGTTACTGCTCGAACCTTCTCCGGGTCGGGTTGTACTCCGGAAGCATCGACGAGATGGCCGAGCACTGTAATCTGTCGGCGCCCGAAGTGGCACTTCGATGAGTTTAATTGGAGCCCAGCCTTGCGGAAGACGTCAAGTATAGCTGCGACGCGCTCAAGGTGCGTCTCAAACGTAGGAGAAAACACAAGGACGTCGTCGAGGTAACAAAGGCAAGTTGACCATTTGAAACCTTGAAGCAGAGAGTCCATCATCCGTTCGAACGTGGCGGGGGCATTGCATAAACCAAACGGCATAACCTTAAATTGGTAGAGGCCATCTGGAGTGACGAAAGCGGTCTTTTCTTGGTCTTGCTCATCGACGCAAATCTGCCAATAACCAGATCGAAGGTCAATGGACGAAAAGTATTTGGCACCGTGAAGACAATCAAGACCGTCGTCAATTCGGGGTAACGGGCAAACGTCCTTTTTAGTGATTCGGATTAGGTGGCGGTAATCAACACAGAAACGCCACGTGCCATCTTTCTTTTTGACGAGCACCACCGGCGACGCCCAAGGGCTCGACGAGGGCTCAACAATGCCTTTGGCGAGCATCTTGTGGACTTCCTGCTGAATAACTTGCCGCTCTGCCGTGGACACGCGATACGGTCGGCGATGAATGGGAACAGCATCACCAGTGTTTATCCGATGCTTAACAAGGGACGTCTGACCAAGTGGGCGATTGTCAGTGTCAAATATGTCGCGATAGGAAAGCAAAAGGCGATATAGGGCGGCTGCTTGGCCAGGGGCGAGGTCCGGAGCGACCATGGGACGTAATGGGCCGTCGAGGTTCAAGGCATCCTGCGGGTAATCAGGAGGATCTGGAGACGCGTCAGCTGCAAAAGCAGTGACGTGGTCGTCTGTCACTGACCGGAGCGTGGCCACCGCTATGCCTTCAGGTAACACTTGCTTCGTCAAGCCAAAATTGACAACTGGGAGACACATCCGATTAGCGGCAAGGGTAACGACGGAGTGTGGCACAGAGATGTCGCGCGCCAGGAGGACATCAGGAATATGGGCGACGACATAGTCGCCATCAGGCACGGTCGCCATTGAGGCCAGTTCGACGAAGGTTAGGGCTTTTGGAGGTAACCGAACAAACGCTGTAGTGCATAGGGTGTGCGGTTGTTCGGGGCGAACATCGGAAACAAGAGGAAGCTCGAGGCACAGCGTACCGGTGGAACAGTCGATGAGGGCAGAATGCGTCGTCAGAAAGTCGAGTCCGAAGATTAGGTCATGAGGGCAACTGGTCAGCAAGGAGAACAGGACGGGAACTTGGCGGCCAGCGATTCCTACGCGAGCAGTGCACATGCCACAGACGGCAACAGTGGCTCGAGTGACGGCAACACGCGTACGGCTCGAACCGTACGCGCAACACGCGTACGGCTCGAGTGACGGCAGGCGTAAGAACTTTTTTGAGGCGACGACATAGGTTAGCGCTCATTATAGACACTTGGGCTCCAGTATCAATCAATGCCGTCAACGGGACACCATCTACATCTACTTCAATTAGGTTCGTGTTCGTGAGGAGCGTCAATGGAGGATTTGGACAGGACGAACGTGATGCAGCACTACCTCCAAGAGCTGCATGGCCTAGTTTTCCGTCCGGGAGGGTCCATAATGGGTCGGCGACGAATAGCGGCGTGGCTGGGGCGACGGGGACCGACGGCGCTGAGGTGACGGCGAGCGAGTGGGACGACTGTCATCGACGTATACGTGAGAGCTCGAAGGCATACGGCGAGGCGAGAAGCGACGAGGGTCGGCATATGGGCGAGGAGACGGGGAAAAGTAGCTCGAATATGGCGATGACCAGGAGGTGCGGCAGTGGCGAGTGACGTGGCCAATGCGGTGGCAACGAAAGCAAATGGGCTTGTCGTCCGGAGTTCTCCACTCTGTAGGGTTGCGGTATCTGGAATACAGATCGCTGCGAGGCGCAGCTGTCGGCACCAGTCGGACGTCAGGTCGGGAGATGGAGCAGGCAGCAGGAAAACCGAGGTTGGCAAACTCTTGCCGCACAACCTCCTGAATGAGGGAGATCGCTGGGGCTGGTGGGTCAATGGCGGGGTCAAGTGGGCGGGGATGCAACGTGCCAGGACTGGCAGCCTCGATCTCGCGGCGAACAATACGCGTGACGGTCTCATTGGAGGGGGGCGAAGCGGTAAGGGCGACGCAGGACGACGTCGCAGCTGTGTTAGGGAGCCGGGAGAATTGTGGAATGACGCGGCGGCTTTTGGCGAGCTCAAAGCGGCGGCATTCCTTGACAATGACGTCGATGGTAGACACATTGTTGAAAATCAACAAGTTGAACGCATCGTCCGCGATCCCTTTGAGAACGTGGCCAACCTTGTCAACTTCGACCATGTGCTCGTCGACTTTCCGGCAAAGAGCTAGCACGTCTTGTATGTACGAGACATACGATTCAGTGGAAGACTGTACTCGGGTAGCAAGCTCTTTTCTTGCAGCCTGCTGCCGACCGGTCGGATTTCCAAAAAGGCTGCACATTTTGCAGTCTATTTGCGAGCATGACACTGCAATGAAAGGTCAGACTGTTTACCACCGGTCAACAAATGTTTATGCTCAGTGAATGTAATTGATGCAATGCCCTCTCTATCATAGATAAAAGCAACCGCAACAAGAAGCAGCGTTATAAACTCCGTTCGCATAGCATTCTATGAACTAGATGGTATGCTCTTGTACGAAGGGGAGCGCTAAAGCTGTACAGAAGGAAAGAGTACACGAACAAGGACACTTCTTTCCTTCCGTACAACTTTAGCGCTCCCCTTCGCACAAAAGCTGGTCTTACTTTCGTTGCTTGGCAATGCATTTTTCTTAACTTATTGCCAGCCATAACATAAATCACCAATGAAAATAAAGAAGTGTGTGCAAGCCCAGACAAAGCTGTAGGACATGAATTGAGCGCTCTGTAGGAAATCAATTGAGCGCTCTTTATTACTCTAAGAAAAGCAAATGAGTGGTGCCGGACATGTCCGACATCACTAATTTTACAGAAGCCCGTCCGGGCTTCTGTAACGTGTGCGTAAACCCAAGCAATTCAGCGTTTTTCCATTTCACCATAATCGAAGATACTGCCGCTGTGCCTGGAAGATTAGCTGTGACGTAGAGCTGAGCAGCGCAGTGCCACAGCTATCAGGCTACCGCAGCAGGTATGCCGCCCGGGGATCAAACACAAGCGAAAAATATATTCTTTGGTAAAAACATTTGCTGTCTGTAACGACACCCATCTTTCTCTTAACGATGAGCAGCCGCAGTTGCTCTTCCCATGACAATGCTTTTGCATTACCCATGCATCGACGCACGATAGTCTAATAAATTCGCCCATGTACAGCCCGAAGCTGTCTGCCAAAGGCGGAACGAATCTGTAGCTGTCACTGCCTGTATTGCATTCCGAATCGTTTCTACGAGTGGCAATAATCAGCGAAAATTTCACAAGCGGGAAGACTCACGCAGTGTAATCGTCCAAAGTGGATGAAGCACCCGCGGCGCCTTCACGGCTTGTACTCGAGATTCCCTCGTCGATGAAGCTACTAAAGGAAGGAGGCGTGTGTCCGCTGTGTCTTTCTTCAGTCATCCTCGATGCTGCGCTTCTGGACTACTGGCGTCTTTTCGTGACAGAACCACGCCGACTCACCACGCATGCGCAGTCAGTACCAATGATGCAAGGGTCAAATAAAACGTTTGACGCTGCGGGAGCTCGAAAGAAACCGTAGAGCTCATCTGAAAAAAAAAATTGACGATAGGGTGCGCCACTCCCTCGATACTTAAGTTCTATCAAACGCTATTAGGGGCGCCCCAATGATTTGCGATATCTTAACACCACTCATGAAAACAAAGTTACCCGCTCTCCCAGCCAAATTCGTTGACACAAAGATGTCTATATTAATATTGTTTTTTAAGTGGAGTGCTACGGCTTCGGTGCAGGTGAAGCCATTCGTGACTGTTTTGAACGTATACTTGTCGACCCAACTGTTACGGGATATTCACACATGTATTTGTTTATCTTTCACCGGCTAAGAAATGTTAAACGTTATCGCTCGGCGCTGGACGCGCCTGCATGTATCGGAAGTTTGGCGAACGTTACCGATGCTTCTATCCGTCGTCCCTGGTCACCGACGTTTATGTAATCTGACTGTATACGAGTGACGCGAATTGTGCAGTTCATTCTGGAAGACACGCGGGCACCAGAGATTACTGCGGAACCTTCGATGACTCCCGTACAAAAGCCGACGCGTTTCGCCGCTGATCAGATTTCGACGATTGCCGACTGTGTTCGCCGCTATCGTTGTGCTTTGAGTACAACTTGCTTTTGTGGGCACAGGTTTGCCCAATAAAGTCCGTTTCGTCAATTACAATTTTACAACTGTTTTCTTCACCGTTAGAGTCCCTAAATCGGAAAAGTACCACCATCCTTTGATCAATTGCCGCTTCGCTCTCTGCTGTATCTCCGATTGGACGATGATAGCGTACGCTTTCACTTATTTAAAGTTTTTTTTTTCGCCTCAGAGCCATTTGAAAATCACTCTGCGCAGCCGCAGTCGCCGGCAGGAGCCGCGGTGCGCGCCCGGCCTGAAAACTTCAACGAGGACTTTCTAGGGGCGCCACCGTCGACTTGCTTTCGCAAGCAAAAAGTAAAACAAAAAAAGAAACAAGCGCTTTAGGAGAGGAGACGGCGGAGCAAAGAGTAGATGGCGGTACTTTTACAATATAGGGACTTTATTCACCGTCTCTACTACCTGATATCTGGTGGAGGTGCTAGTTCGTTGATGCCCCGGCAAAATTACGATCCAAGCACGAAACCACAGGACAACACCAAATAGCAAGCTAGCCGTAGGCAGCAAGGACTTCTGGCCGAGTACGGACTTCTTCCCGAGAAGACCACAGCGATCAAGCACAAGTCAATGACCCCAAAGGCAGCCCCAGCGTCCCCTATCCTGCTGCAACAATCTCCGGAGCCACCGACCTTCCGTGGATCATCGGCTGAATGTCCTAAAATCTGGCTGGAGACATACGAGAGGAACGCGACGTCAACAAATGGAGTGACGACGACAAGCTGCGCCATGTCTATTTTTCGTTGGATCATGCTGCTAGGACCTGGTTTGAGAACAGAAAGACCTCTCTGGTGACGTGGGGCCTTCGTGAAAACTTTGTGAGGACCTTCACGAGTGTAGTATGAAAGGAAAGGGCCGAAATTCTAGAAAACAGAGTGCAATTACCGAACGAGAACATCGCGATCTTCACAGAGGAGGTGACTCGCCTCTTCCGCCACGCCGACCCCGACATATCTGAGGAAAAAAAAGTTTGGTTCTTGATGCGGGGCGTCAAAGAACAACTATTCGCCGGATTGATGCGCAACCCGCCCAAGACTGTCAGAGAATTTGTTTCGGAGGCCCCAACGATCGAGAAGACCCTTGAAATTTGAGCCAGGCAATACAACCGCCGTGCGCTAACAAACTACGCTGGAGCTCAAGCGCTAGGCGCCGATGATCTGCGATAGACGATCAGAGCGGTCGTACGGGAAGAGCTGCAGAAGTTATGCCGAAGGTCGCAGTCACAGGTGGCATCGATCATTGACACAGTTAAAGAAGAGATTCAGCGGTCACTAGAAGTGCCAGAAGAGCCAGCGTCGCCTTAACCACGGCCGGAAACGATGACCTACGCCGCCGTCGCCCGCCGTCAAGGTCCCATCCGCGCTCGCGCCAGGGCCGCGCAACGCTGCAGTTCTGTTGTCCGCCGCCACCAACACGCCCGTCCGTCGCCCAGCGCAGCTACCAGAGGAAGACGGACATTTGGTGCGCCCCCGACCACCGCCCACTCTGCTATCACTGCGGGGAAGCCGACCATGCCCATACTACGGCTGATGCCCATACCGCGAGATGGGCTTACGAGAGAGAGAGAGAGAAAGCACTTTATTTGCACCCGTCAGAGAGTATGGGTGATCGGGTTGAAACTCAGCTCCCCCTTTCACCGTCTACCTCCCCCCTAGACGTCGGCCGGAATCAGTTGGCTTCCGGCGGCGGCCTGGGCTTGACAGATGGCTTGTTTTTGGGCATGTTCTTCCTGGCTATGAAGGGAGGATTCCCATGACTCTTTGTTCCCATGTAGACCTTTTAGCGCTGGGCAAGCCCAGAGCATGTGATTTAGGGTCGCTATGCCTTCACAGTTTTTGCATTTCGAAGAGTGCACCTCAGGATGCCATTTGTGTAGGATATACGGGTTTGGGAAGGTACCCGTCTGCAGTTTTCGCCAGATTACTTCTTCCTTCTTTGTGAGAGATCTATGGGGGGGGGGGGGGGGGGGGAGGAAAAGTTCTCCTGCCCATTCTATAGTGTTGTAGAATTTCTCTCTATGTGGTTAAGTCTCGCTTTTTGGACAGGGAGAGGGTTCGCCATCAACTCGCCACGTCCAGAGCTTGGCGAGCGGCCATGTGACATCGCTGACTACATCGGCAGAACACAGTGGAGACCCCGACGTCCTTCGTGTCTGCCATCGCCAGGACGCTACTTGCCACCGCAGCGCCGACCATACACTGGCGCCGCCCGGGACCGGTCCGTGAGCCCCTATCCGGGAAAGTAAAAGCAGCAACCGATGGAGGTGCGGTTGCTGTACGACGCAATACCGAACATCATCCGGCGCCGACGACGACGATTCGCGCATCATAACAACGAGGTATCAGCACACCGCCTTGCAAGAGCCTTGACGACAACGCTTCGCCGCCGAAAGACCTGCCGGCGCAACGTAGCATCAGAAGAGCAAGTCGACGCAGCCGTGATCCGATGCCACGACTTAACCGCAACGCTTGATGACACTCTACCGACCCAGATGTGCTACTCGATTGTCATAACGTCACTGTTCTCGTCTACACTGGAGCCGACTATTCCGTCGTCAATGGCGTGTTCGCCGCCAAGTTGAAGTAGGTGACCAACGCTTCGCACGGACCCGATATCCGGGCAGCGAGAGGCCACCTAATAACGCCGGCTGGAATCTGCACAGTGCGAGTCACGGTTAACAATCGCGCTTACCCAGCGAGCATCGTAATCATACCGCACTGCTCCAGGGACGATAACCTAAGCATGGACTTTCTAAGTTGACGCGGTGCAGTCATCGTTTTAAGGTCCAAGTCCGTCGGTACCGAAGTGCCTGCAGACATGGAAGGCGTCATCGAGGGCGATCATCATTTATTGCTTGACCGTGACCTTAACGTCACTAGAGGCATAGCTGAGCTACATGAAGGGAAAGCAAGAGTGATGCTCACAAACTTCCGTCGCGAATACAAGCACATTAACAAATGTACCACGGTCACCTACATCGATGAAATAGTTCAAGCCAGCAGTGCTTTCGCCATCACGGATTCTATCGCACCTGCAACGACGACTGTAGTACCTGAACCAGCTTTTGACGTCAATTAGAATATTCCCAGGCTTAAGAAAGAACAGCTAAATGCCCTCCTGCAGTGTAAGGACTGCGTCTCGTCGTCGTCAAAAATTCGACAAACCCCTGTCGCGAAGCACCGCAGCATAACCGACGAATATGTCCGCCCACTTCGTCTGAGCCCGTACCGAGTTTCGGCTCGCGAACGTGATGTGATAAGGCAACAAGTCGACGAAATGCTACGTGACAACTCCATCCAGCCGTCCAAGAGTCCGTTGGCGTCCCCCGTGGTGTTAGTGAAGAAGGATGGAACCCTACGTTTCTGCGTCGATTATCGTCGCCTCAACAAAATCACGCAGAAGGACATAAACCCTCTCCCACGGATTGACGACGCCTTGGATCGACTCTACAGCTCAAAGTATTTTTCGTCGATGGACCTCAAAACCGGCTACTGGCAAATCGAAGTCCACGAGACGGACCGGGAGAAGACTGCCTTTATAATACCAGACGGACTGTTCGAGTTCGAGGTCATGCCGTTTGGTCTTTGCTCGGCACCTGCGACTTTCCAAAGCGTCATGGATACAGTACTGGCAGGCTTGAAGTGGCAGACTTGCCTCGTCAATTTAGACGCCGTCGTTGTGTTTGCCTCAAGCTTCGAGGAACACCTCCGGTACCTTGCAACAGTTCTTCAAGCAATCAAGACCTCCGGACTAACGTTGAAGCCAGAGAAGTTCCGCTTCGCATATGAGGAGCTCTTGTTTTTGGGCTACGTCATCAACAAGTATCGAGTGTGCCCTGACCCACAGAAAACGGCGGCCATCACTAACTTTCCTCCGCCTACCGACAAGAAGGCAATACGTACATTTCTTGAACTGTGCACCTGTTACAGGCGCTTCATGAAGGACTTTTCATGCATCGCCGAACCGCTGACGTACCTAATGAAGGCTGACGTCGAGTTCAAGTGGGAGACGGCGCAAGTCGAAGCATTTGAACTGAAGCGACGCCTGCAATCGCCGCCAATACTTGCGCAATCGCCGCAAATACTTGCGCCAATATTTGCGCCAATACCCACATCGACGCAAGCAGGTAGGACTGGGCGCCGCCGTGCTTGTGCAGAGGACTGACGGACTAGAAAGGGTTGTAAGTTATATTAGCCGGTCGCTGTCGAAGGCGGAAGCAAATTATTCCACAACAGAAAAGGAGTGCCTCGCCATCATCTGGGCTACATCAAAGTTTCGCCCCTACCTTTATGGCAGGCCCTTTAAAGTTGTAAGCGACCACCACGCCTTGTGTTGGCTAGCTAACTTGAAGGATCTTTCAGGTCGCCTCGCACGATGGAGTCTGAGACTTCAGGCATTCGACATCACCGTCGTTCACAAGTTAGGGAGAAAACACTCTGACGCCGACTGCTTGTCTCACGCCCCGTCGAAACGTGGGATGCCACCTTTCCGTACGTGACGTTCGCATACAACACGGCCGTGGAAGAAACGGCGCACATGGCGCCGTTGAACCTTGTCTACGGAAGAAACCCGGCAACGACACTTGACGCCATGCTACCGGACGTCACCGACGAAGACAATCTGAACGTTTCCACATACTTGCAGCGCGCCGAAGAAGGTCGACAGCTCGCGCGCTGCGCATCAAGAACCAGCAGAGGATCGATAGCCGACACTACAATCTTCGACGACGCTACGTCGAGTACCATCCTGGCGACCGTGTTTGGGTCTGCACTCCGATACGCCGACGAGGAATGGGCGAAAAACTGTTACGACGCTGTTTCTGACCCTATAAGATCATCCGACGTATTGGCGCACTGGACTATGAGGTCGTGCCAGACGGCATTTCGCAATCACAGCGGCGCCGCGCATGACCTGTAGGCGTACACGTGGTGCGTCTTCAGCCTTTGTAGGCCCGCTGACAAACTTAGGGAATTTGTTGCTTTGTTTTTTTTTCTCGTTATTCTGCATGGTTTTGTTTTCGCTTTCGTGCTTGTATATAGCATCGGGACGATGCTTTTTAAGGCGAGGGTATTGACACATGTAATTGTTTATCCATAGAGAAAGAAATTCAACAAGAGGGGACACTCCCATAGAGCCCAGCGGCCGAATTGACAGCAGCGCGCCAAGCGGTTGGCATAGATCACTTCCGGTTTCGGTTTTGGGCGCACGTATTTTGAGCGCTAGAGCTGTCCCGCCGGCTGCTTCTTATTTTTTTTTTGCCCGACCGCGCACGGTCTTCGTGCGGAATCAGTTTATTATTTGGTAAAAATGATAGCGAACGATCTCGTCAAATCCCATCGAATCTGTGCCACGTGCATTTTCACAAAGTAGACGCAAGACCTTTTTGTGAAATGTGGAAATATTTATTTTGCGCTATATAAAAGCTCGTTCCGCGCTGTGTGCGTTCATCCAACGTTGTGACCCGAGGTAAGCAGTAGTTCCCGTATGAAGCTCCATCGGACGGCACCAACTGAAAAAAAGAAATTACAAGCATGTTACATTTACAAGCACGTAACAGCATGCTACAAGCATGTGACATTTTGGTATTTAGACATAGGAATACTGCGTGTAGAGGCGAAACGTGCGAAAGTGGTGAATGGGCGGCATTACAAACAAAAGTAATTCGCTTTTACATACATGGCGTGGAAAATACCCGACTCATCCGAAACAATACCATAAAATATGAAAACATCTGATTTCCAAGAGTTCTCCCATTTCCGGGCATTATTTCCTGCACTTTGGCAGCTCAATTACACGGGCGACTTCGCGTTTCCAAAACTTGGGCACGGGCGACAACGACGGTACGCTGCATACACAGACGGACGCAACAGAGGCTCCATGCCGGACCATGCTAGACGTTCACAGAATTCCTTGTATTTGCACTTAAGACAAATGCGTGGGTGCAAAGCCTGTTTTCAGTCCTATAGAAGAGGGAATTTTCGAATGACAAATTTCTGATATGTTCCTCGCCGTTATCTTTTGCGCGCTCATCCGGCGCCAGCAACCCACTCCCATACGTTATTAGTCTAGGCAATCGCCCATCGCGTTTTCAACAGGCGTGAGCACGGTGTTAGAAGTATATTAGGTGTACGAACGGCGCATCCAGGAAGGGAGAACTTCTGTGCGCGTTTTGTGCAGAGGGCCCGAGATGGCGCCACAGTACTGGTGGCCGAGGTGTGGTATCATGCATGGTCGCTACGGGGCCGCGAACGCCGCTCGAAATAAATAGTCAGCCTTCACGCTATAACGAGCGCAAAAACATAAAAATGCCGAACAAATACGACATTTTGACGATACCGTCATATATATCTGTTGAATATGTTCAGTTCACCAACTAGAAAGTTCGCGATTATAGGATGCCTTCGCATTCGTACATATGAAGTTGTGCCCCTCCACCAGACGTCACGTAGTAGTGACGCTGAATAAAGTCCCTTTATAAGAAATGTACCGCCATCTACTCTTTCCTCCGCGGTCTCCTCTCCTAAAGCGCTTGTTTTTTCTTAACTGTTTGCTTGCGAAATCAAGTCGACGATGGCACACCTAGAAAGTCCACGTTGAAGCTTTCAGGTCAACGTTGAAGCACCGCCGCCGCCGCCGGCGACTGCGGCTGCGCAGAGCACTTTCAACATGGCTCTGAGGCGGAAAAAAACAAAATATACAGAAGTGAAAGCGCGCGCTATCATCGTACAATCGCAGATACAGGAGAGAGAGAAGCGGCGTTGATCAAAGGATGGCGGTACTTTTCTTATATAGGGACTTTAACGCTGAAGTAAACCGTCGTAAAACTGTATGACGAAAATGATTCTTTATGGGGCGAACCTGTGCCCACAAAAGCAAGCTATACTCGAAGCACAACGGAAGCAGCGAACACAGTCGGCGATCGTCGAAAATCTGATCAGCGGCGAAACGCGTCGGCTTTTATACATGAGTCATTGAAGGTACCAAATTATTCCCTGGTACCCGCGTGTATTCCAGAAAGTTCTAGACAATCCGCGTCGCTCATACAATCACATTACATGAGCGTCGGTGATAAGAGACAACGGATAGAAGCATCGATAACGTTCGAGAAACTTCCGATACGTGCAGGCGCGTCCTGTGCCTAGCGATAACGTTTAACAGCCGGAGAAAAGCGGTCATCGGTGAAAGGATAAACATGTATACGCGTCAATATTAACATATGACAGTGACGTCGCGTTGATATATGACAGAAGTGAGTTCGGTTTGTTGAAGTAATGCTTACCTAGTTAGATATAACGTATTAGCCGTAGTATTACAGTATCAAAACGTACTGTCGATCGCCGACTCGAACATTCGAAGCAATTAGAGGTCGTTGATTACGCATAAAAAAATGTGTGATGAATACAACCTGTGGTAACGCTAGCTTTAGCGACATGCCATTTTAGCGACATGCCAGCGACATTTTAGCGACATGCCATCAGCTAAATTTTAGGCACCGATGGCGCTTTAGGGCATGAAAAACCATCCTGGTTTGGCACCGCAAGAAGGGGAGACATATATTTAGAGTGGTGGGTGTGTGTTTCCGATTCTTCGCTGTTGACATCCGAGTGATATTTTTCACTGTCTGTGTCTTACATATTTGCCCAGAGACAGCATTATTACTTGGTCCTTTAAGGAATATGTCCATTCTGGTGTGTGTAGTTTTACGAGCGTAGCCAGTCCACCGCGGTGGTGCAGTGGTTACGGTGCTCGGCTTCTGACCGAAGGTCGCTGTTTCGATCGCGGCCGCGGCGGTCGCATTTCGATACAGGCAAAATGCTATAGAGGCCCGTGTACTGTACGATGTCAGTGACGTTAAAGAACACCAGATTGTCGAAATTTCCAGAGCCCTCCTACGGCGTGCCTCATAATCATATCGTGGTTTTAGCACGTAAAACCCAAAATATTCTCATTGTTACAAGCGTCGCTCGCGCACGGGGAGAAAAATTTCCAGTCTGCCACGGCTATGTTTGGTGGCAGGAGGGTACGAACTGTCCGCAGGCGCCTTTCTTTTTTTTTTTCTGCCTTTGTCAAAGGAGCAGGGCAGTCGGGAAACTTCGTCGGCACGGCGTCTTTTGCCAGAGCCGCCTTTCGCGGCGCACTCACAAGAACGTGTCCTTTGTAGACTGCTTCCGATGTCTTCGTCACGTACCTCGGCTCGAAGTGCTTTTCGCACACGTAGTTAGTCGACTGCAGCACGCGGTCCTTGCGCGGAATCGCATGGCGCCATATCTTCAGGCGGTCCGTTTCTAGGGGGGCAGCAACAAGCAACACTTTTTCAGTGCAGGTCTCGAAACCAGATTTGCACCGTGGCAAAGACAAAAAAAAAAAAAAAAAAAAAAACACTTCTTGCCATTTCACGGCTTGCTCACACGAAGAGCACAGCTTGTCATCGCACCCAAAAAATGAAAACAAGGGCGCAACGTGGCGACAACTGCTTCGACTAGATGGCGACCGCTCGTACACAAATGCTCGACCGGGGCCGGCTCACACGGATGTCGGCCACGCGACCGCTCCTGCCATCTCGCGGCGTGATGGAGCGGAGGTACCGAAGTTCGACTCGGCGAGCGCACGGCGGTGGCGCTCCGTCGTTCCACCTGTACTTCTAACACCGTGGGCGTGAGTACCGAAAGAAGGTATATGTTTTTACGGGGCCACTAAAAACGTCACAAGCTTGTCACTCTAAGATTCATTATACGCCAAACTAACTTTAACACCACGGCCGAGCTGCTTATCGCTAACTGCGTCACAGGGCGCTGTGCGGCCAGCGTGCCTCAAAAATACCCCAGAAAGTAACGAAATTACTTTTCCGTAATGTCTGGCGTCAGAGAAAGCGGCGCTTGGCGATACCGGAGCCGCCGTTTCCGTAATGCATGAAAATCTTTGTCGCAAGCTGAAAAAAGTCACGACTTCTTTATCTGGCATGGCACTCTGCACTGCTAGCGCGTTACGCGTTCATCCTACATCTGTATGCACCGCCCGTGTTGTCATCGAAGACACTTTGTACGTCATCGAGTTTTTTGTGTTGCCCGCCTGTTCTCATGATGTCATCCTCGGGTGAGACTTCCTGTTCCATCATATTGACGTCATCGATTGGTCTCGCGCGCAAGTGGCGCTTTCGCCACTATGTGACTCCCCATCGTTCGGCGCCGACCTCAGTGTTCGAAAAGTCTTCGCTGATGATGATATTGAGCTACGGAGACGTCGGTGCTTGTGACCTTGTCGCGTGAGGCCGTGCCAGACTCAATTGTGGCGCTTTCACCATCTGACATGTTTGCTCATCGCAAGGACTTATTTTACCGTTCTCCGTCCTCAGTGTTCGGTCTGAATCCACTTTGATACCCATCTGCAATCCGCAGCGGTATCCAGTGCCCATACTGCGCGGTGAGACCTTAGGATTTGTTCAAGCTGTAACATGTATTGAAGACCTTGGCGTTCACGATGGCGCCTCCCGTTTATATCTGGATGCCATAACTTCCGCCTCATCAACGCCGCCTTTGGCCGTTTTCCGCAACGCCATCGCCGCAGTCTTTTCGCCGTCTCATCGCACTCAACTTCTTACTCTACTGAACGAGTTCGTTTCTTCGTTTGACTGCAACCAGCCAGCGCCTGTGTCCTCGCTTCTTGTGTGTGCAGGGCAGTTTCGAGATGAAAAGCTACCAAATCGCCCAACTTTCAGTACCTTCACAGCGAAGCTGTTAATGGCTCACTCTTCGATGGTCGCATCCGGCAATAGAAAAAAACAAACGGCCATTGGCCGTATGCAGTATGTGCGAGTGAAAGCGCGCTCTCACGGGGAGCGAACGCAAGGCGGAGAGCAAACGCGACATCCCAGTGTAAGGCGAGCGGTTGGCGAGGAGGGCATCGAGTCACCCATAGAGTTTCATATTACTCTATGGAGTCACCCCATAGAGTTTCATATTACTATAACTAGAGGGCAATGTGGCGCTGCGATCGTTCAACTATCATGGGAATGATGGGAAGTACAGGCTACGGATTGGTATTCTGTTGACTGGCGAACTAGTCTACAGGTATTTTTTTTGTCAATTTTGGTTTCGCTAGTTTTGCTCCAAGCGCAGTTGCTACAATCCGTAGAACACAAACTTACTTGTGGTAGGAAAGGTTGCTGCTTCCTGGCTGTAGTCTGCTGTCGCAAAACGAGTAAGCGCAAAGCCACGACATAACAGTTGCTGGCGCGCACTTCAGAAGAAGCGGTAGGTCAACATAAAATATAGTGAAGCATGCTCGTAAGAGGCCACAAGCGTCCAAGATAGCACTGCAGCAGATGTGTTTAAAAGTACTCGAAGACGTTCATCAATCGTGACAGCCGATGCAGCCTTTCGAAAGAGCGAGAGAGTTCGCAAGTGCGTCTGCGCAGACGCAAGTGCATCTGCGAGAAAAGTTCACTTTCCCCGCGTTCGCAGCGAGCAGGCGTCGTAGCCGACGACACTTGTGTAACATTTCTCTCAAAGGCGCAACAATTTTCTCATAATACAAAATTTTTATTCCCACAAATATTTGATGAGTATTTTTATTTAAGCACATGCACGGCTGTTATTGCTGTTGTGAAAGTAAATAAATAATTATTCAATGGCGCTAAATCAGGCAGAACGATGCATACCCTGGTGGTAAACCATGCTTCAATCTCAAAGTCATACAAACTTTATTCAATGTATTTAGCATTATATAAAACACAACATAATTAAAATTAATTTTTGCACGAAAATGTTTTAATACAGCTTCGTTTACTGCGCCGCATGCAAACGCCACCAGTTTCAAGACAGAAGTCAATCCGAAGCCTGTACTTCCCATCATTCCCATGTAGGTTGAGGCGACGTTCAGGAGAACCCCCGTAGACACTAGCGCCACTTTTCCCTCTAGGTTTTTTATTTAGAAACTCTATGGAGTCACCCTATACAGTTCATGTTCTGAATATGCACCATGATCCCTATCGGGCAGCAGAAATAAGCGTGATTTTCTTCAATAAAATCACTACTACTGCCCGCTCTCCCGCTGCGGCGCATGCGCGCAGCCCTGCTGGCCTCTCGCTCGCCTCTCCCTTAACAGTGTCGACAACGGCGTTAAGCCGTTCCGTCACATAGCGAGCGTTTTGAAAGCGGTTATGTGCGGTCACGCAAACAACGCGCACAACTGTTGTCGACGGCGGCGGCGTTTTCCCAGCGTTCGCACCAAACGCGCTTGGCGTTGGTGACGTGTTTATGAAGAACGTGCCAACCTTTGCCGTACACCCTATGGCGGTGTACCATAGCAACCATAAGGTCATGGTCCCTGCGGTCACTAAATAGATGAAAACCGCCGGATCAGATATATTTCTCGTTCTTTATTAGTTCATTAATGGGCATAACTGGAAATACATAACTCCCACCATAGTACAGCTCCGCAGGTCTTCTATCTCCACCCCAGTGGAAGAGCTGAAAGTTTTTATAAGACATTTAGAAGACCATTATTAGAATATGCTACTCCTGTCGGCGACCCTTACACCCTATCAAACTTAATCATAATCGAAAACATTGAGCGTAAATCAGTTAGATTCATTTCTAATTCTTATCGCCATCCCACGTCAGTTAGGACTCTTCTACAGGATGCGAACCTCGAAACTCTAGAGGTAAGGTGGTATCGAGAGACGCTGAAGAAGTTATACTTAATCGCGAACACGTGTAACCAGTGCCCAACGCGTTCATCTCATCCATTGAGACCAAAGGAGTATTCATCCCGAACTAACTTACTCAAACAATCGTTTTTCCTCGATTCATTCATGAATGAAATGGTCTGCCCGATACTGTACTTGAAAGCCCAAGCCCACCTTCATTCGTGCACGCACAAGCAAAACTATGAAATAAGCTGTTTCCCAGAGCATCCGATACATACTAGATATTGTACGACATAGATAAATAATGCAGACATGGATGTGTAATTCGCCTCATGCGCTCTTTGTGCTTTCAGCGCTCCTTTGTGATGTTTTGCCGTTGTGTATATGCGTGACCTGGTGATTTCTACTATGCTATTGGTTCTGCTTGGGCTTCTGAATTTTCTGTTATTTCTAATTGCGATATCCTACGTTCTTTACTAGGATACCGGTTTTTCGGAATTTTGTATGCTTTTATTTTTTCCTATATATTTTGTATTGTATACCCTCTATTTTGGTACCTTTGTACTACCCGTTACATATTTTTTGTACTACCCACTCCTGCCTAGGATCTGCTAATCAGGCTAGCAGTAAAAAATAAATAAATATAACAGTGTTTTCCACCCCTCGCAAACTGTCTAGGCTCTGCAAAATTAGCAACCCTTGTAGATGCAAGAGGCATGGGTGCCACAAACAGCACGAAACTTGATATGTGGCCCGTACAGACAGCGTAGTATATCAAGTCCCCATCTCGTGTGGCGAATACCACGTAGGGCAGACAGGTCGCTGCCTGAACGAAAGGCTCGGAGGAAATGCAGCACGTTCGCGCGCCCAATTGAAAATGCTCACTCGACCGCAATAGAAAGTTTGCGGGGCGATTAAAAGTAATTAAATTCTTGGGTGTGACGCAGCAAAACCACCATCTCACGATGACGAATGTCGTCGGGGGGGGGGGGGGGGGGGGGGGGGCTCAAAATTAAATCTGACCAGCCAAGCTTCTTTGATGTGTGCGTAAGCGCAAGGACCGAAACGTTCTTGCATTTCATCATTAATGATACGGCCACAGTGGCTCGAACATTACCTGTGGTGTCGAGTTCAGTAGCCCAATCCCGTAACTAGTGGGCTACTTACTGCAGGAGGTATAAAGCGCGGAGTTCAAGCACAAACGAAAATATATTTTCTATAAACACATTTGCCTTCGGTAGCGACACTCCTTTTATTGCGATAGCAATTATATGGACACTCCAAAGCAGATTTCTGCCGTCGGCGTCGCCGTCGCCGTGAGGTTCCGTATGACGTCAATGGAGATGAAATCATCGCCGCGCGCCGCCGAACGCTGTATGTGCGAGTGAAAGGGCGCGAGGGACGCGCGCTTTCACGGGGAATGAACGCACGGCGGAGAACAAACGAGCGTTCTGTGCCGTGCTCCCTTAAGGGCTGCAGAAGTAGGCGTCTCTTTCCTCCTTTACAATCACCATATATGTAGAGCACACGCGCCTTCTTCTGACGCACGAAAGGCCGTTGGGGGGGGGGGGGGGGGGGGAAGGGAGGGGACGTTTAGCTGCGGCACCAAGTGCCTATTTATATCAGAGTCTCCGGCAACAGTCACCAACGCCGCGCGCATTTTGTGCGAACGCGGGCAAAACGCCGATGGCGTCGACAACAGTTCTGCGTGTTGCCGGTGCTGCTGCATGTCCAAGTTTATACAGCTGTTAAAGCTACTATCATTACTCCGTATAGCTCTCTACAAATTTGCTATCGCAATTGATGCTTCGCCTTTCAGGTGAAACTGCGACAACTTTTTTTAGCTTAACAATAAACTGCCACAGCTGCTCTTCCCATGACAATAGTTTTCCATCACCCATACATCGACATGCGACAAGCTAATAAAGTCGCCCATGTACAGCCTGAGGTCGTCTGCCAAATGACTGCTTTAAAGTTGGTGCAATTGTTTAGCTGTCAAAGCTTGTATTCCGGGTCATTTCTACAGGTCGCCATATTTAACGAAAGTTTTACAGGCGGGACGGCTCGCGTACTGTAATTGGTCAAAGTGAATCAAGCGCAAAGGCTTTGCTGTAGTAACTTGCGAAGCCCGAAATACTGGATGGCCTGGTATCTGCAATATGCTTCCGATAACATCGAATCCAACAGTGCGCGAGATCTACAGAATTTGTTCCCGGTATATTCTTCAAAACACCCCGTTATGGTTCGAGCACGTAGCCTAGTGAGCGAGGTACATTGACTAGCAACGGCTATCCTCCTTTTAGGCATGCTTGGAGGCATTGATAAGTATGGTCAAAGTCACTTTCGTGATCGTGGGCTGCACTTCCAACTGACATGGAGGTCAATCATTTCATATTCTAGAAACCTCGCTTCTTACTGGACGCTTCAGCTGCATCCCTGTTTTCCCTGGTACACGTCACCTGTCATATATTTAAACAGCTGTAGGTTGCCTGTTACAGTGCTGTCACCTAAAATGGGAACAAATCCAATGACCCCACATCAACTATCGTGTAACAGTTTTTTGAGTTGTTTATTTCACGCTTTCGACTTTCTGATGTTCACATGGCTTCTCGAGGGCAGTTATAAAGCATTCAATAGCTATTTTTCTTTGTCTTGAACTCGCCATATGGTACTGCAGATTTATTTAATGGTATCTAAGTCTATAACTATCATACATGTTGATCACTGAAATGAAAGCGTATGTATGTTGTTGGGATTCGGGGTAGCGTTTGGGCTGAGATCATCCAGCCAGGGAGATGAGTTCATCCAGGAGTATGAGTGAAAGAAAAATGATTTGTCCGACACATAAACAGTGGGTCCCGATATGAAGCCCACTCCATGTAGGAGCACTTTGACTGTCTAACTACATGTATCAGCACACATCAGAACAGGTCAGGACACACCACTGCACTCAAGGTGTCCGCTTGCTGTCTTTCCTAGCCGTCTTTCCTAGTTCCCTACACAAGGGAATTCAATTACCTCTGTGCGGCCAATCAGAGGGGTCGTACTGTTCACAGAACTCCGCCTCTGCTATCCCACCTTTGAAGCAAGGACCAGGCACAATGGAAACCGGGATTTCACGCTGCTTCCACGAAAGTAGCACAGCTGGTTTCTTGCTCTTCGTGATGGCCATCTTGTCAGGGCCAGGAGATTGGCCTTCGCGCTGGTCACCGCTTCCACGGAACGTCGCGGTCGGGCATTGTCACCGTCTGGGCGACGCTGATAAAAGGGGCTGTCTCGGGGGAAACAACCAAAGAATGACCACTGCCGATTCGGGACGCAACGCTGCCTTAAGTCGGTGAGCAATATTTCATGTCTCGCCATACAATTTTGAGTTTGCTGGTGCTCTCGAATTTTCGGGAATGCATTACGCTGTTCCTGTAGCGCCTGAGATCTGATTAGGCTGTTCATTTCGGTGTAGCATTATTGACAGTATTCCTGGAATTGTGCACATGGTAGGCACGATTTACGTGGAAAAACAACTTCAACGATGAGAATTTCCGGAAAACAGTAGCAAAAGAAATGTTTTAATATGGGCATATTAGTAGCAGCGGAGTCATTCAAACATCCAAACGCAAGATGGCGCATACTCCTGTGCTGCTGCGTTCTGCAGCGTTTTGTTTTGAGCGACTTGGGCAGGCCAGCTGCACAGTCTGAAGGGAGTGACAATAGCTGCTGCCTTACTAACGATAATGACTCTGGCTGCGCAAGAAAAAAAAAACATTTCGTACTGCTTTGGAACTCGATGTCATTCATTGCCTTAACTCTGTCGCGTTTTACCATTAAGCAACTTTCCACATAGGTCATGGCCATTCATTAAAAATCAGACCAGCAAAATTCGGTACGGTTTTGCACCTCGTTCAAGGGTGCCCTGAGTACGGCGCAGGCATGGGCCATCCTGCATTGCCTTATCGCGCCCGACAAGAACGCTACTAAAAATACCCTACTAGAAAATAAGTTCACGTCGTTACACCGACTCGCAGCAGGCCTGCCGTAACTTTTGAAACGGACGAACACCGCTGCTGGCGGCTCAGATCCTAGGTCCGAAGCTGGAAGAATCTGCTAAAATCACGTGGACGCCGGGCCACGAGGGACTGGAGGGGAATGAAAGGGCGTACGCCTTTGCTCGAGCGCTAATCAACCAAGCGGGGCAAAACCAATCGTCCCACCAATCCCCACCTTTTACCTTCGTACTCCTGTCATCCAATTACTGCGACTGCCTCGAGATACTGCGGCTCAACCGCGGAAGATATCCTCTCCCTCACAAAAGGTTCAACGCCGCAGAGGCAGTAGCTCTTCGATTTGCACGGTAACTCTCAGACCTACACAGATACAGCAAAATGTACTCACTAAGAATCTGCCCCTAGTGCGGCGACACCCGCCCTACACTCTTCCACATCTCGTGGAGGTGCGGGGGCACGTCATTTGTGCGTCATTGAGGGAGGTACAGCTGACCGGCGATGCCCTGGCGGCCCAAGAATTCCTCGACGAGCCATCCTTCGTGATGTCTTGGCATGAGGACACCACCCACTCGACCTCAAGAGGAACGACCTTGGTGGTTCAAATAAATGTTTTTGCTCGCTCTCAACAGCAAAAAGTTCACAGTGAAGTTGCGGTGGATCCCGTCTCGCACTAGTATTGCTGGACATGAAGCTGGCGATTTTGTGGGCATCACAGTCTTACATGCCCTTAAAGTGAAAATAGTAAAAAGCAATCAAGTCACAGAATTGGACATCTGTACTCCCTTTCTGTCGCTTTGCCTTGCGCCACATTCGTGCTTCGCAACAAGGCGGTTTCGTCGAGACGAGGAAGGAAGGAAAGAGTGGACAAGGAAACACAGGGAGGTTAACCAGTTGAGCACAACCGGTTTGCTACCCTACACATGGGAGCGGGATTGGGGAGAATGAAAGATGGGGAGTGGAGAGAGAGAGAGCACCTAGCACAGCATACACATCGTCAGGCCGCTCCATTGCATCCAATAGGGACCGGATCTGCAGATACCCCTGTATAGTCAGGCACACTCAGGCACACCAACAGCTGGCGTCAATCGCCACATAAACCAGCCTGCAGCTACAAGAATGCACCCACCCCTTCTTGCCCTTGTTGCTACTCGGTTGATTACGTTTGCCACTTTTCCAAGTGTAAAGCAGCAAACTTCGAAAAATACTGCAATCAATAAGATCCCGCCTTTTTTTTCTCTTCCCGTTTTACTTATGCAAGATTGGGGTAAAGATGTTTTACGGATACAGCGAAAGCAATGCAAGTAAACGCAGACGCCTTCCGTCTGGACAAGAAGGTTCTCTTTATTATCGACTACGGTTCCGTCAAGTTATGGTTAATCATACATATAACTAAAAGACTTCCCATATGAGATGCCATTGGTCGCACAATTAGGTTTGTCACAACAGGATAAAAGGATTTTACGGCTGTAACTAGAGCCGTGCGAGTAAAAACGCACAACTTCCAAATAGATAAAGAACTGCAGCCCTTCTTAAACTGACGAAGGCTTCGCCAAGGTAAGACAACGATAACTAACTTTCTTGTCAGTGAGCTTATGATGCAAAGAAAGTCGAAACGACTGGAATTTAATACGGGTGCCACACGGCGCACTTTCGATCGCGATCGAGCCCGACCAGTATCGAATTTCTCGGCTGCGATTGGCACATTTGCGCACGCTGCGGAAGGGAGCCCGTCGCAGTCGAGAATTTCGATCTAGATCCACCTCGATGGCGATCCAAAGTGACCATGTGACATCGGTCTAACACAGTGTCACTACTATCATGGGCTCACTTTTGGATAATAAACAAAGGTGAATAATTAAAGGAGTGCTAAATAGACGACAGAAGAGAACAAACAGTTCTACTGTGTGGAACTCACGCAATGCGAAGCACAGGGACGGATTGTAAAGGTATGGTAACGGCGTCGTTTACTAAGTTTTCCTTTTATGGGGGAAGTGTTACATCAACCAAATTGGCCGATGCCCTAATCATCGCCTGAGGGACTGGGTAGACTGACTAGGTTGAGACTTGACTCATGCAAAGGTGATTGCACGGTATAAAGACAAGGCACGTGAACTCGACAAAGCTTTCATTGCCCAAAATGCAAACGATAAGTGTGTAGTCAGGCCGTCAGTTTCGGTACACTAAACTCACCTTTGCTAACTGTTCATTTTAACTTTTGGCAAGTGGTTCTTTCCGCTGTCTGAAGTTTTTGTCATGTTCTTCAATAAACATTCAGTTGTAATAAGTGATCCTGTTGTCGCCTTGTTTTCGTAATTCGTCTAGTTAGCACTTCTTTATCTTGCAATAACAACTCGCCCAGCAGTCAGTCACTCAGCAATTATATTCGTTGGCATCAATGAAAGACCCAACACTGCCTAGCATGTGTCTTGGCAATCACGAAATAAATCAATGCACTGATCGTAATTTCAAACAATGAACTCATGGTGTCGGTACACAATGCCCTAATTATTGTCGCAGAAATTACTACAAACACTTTCTCGAAGGCACCAGAGCAGCATCGTAATGACATAACTGACTACTGACTTTAACTAGAAACCTTCCATCGGCTCAAATATTCTTCGCAGCTGCACGTTTTCGTCTATTGACACTGCATAATCATTAAAAAGGTAGTACCATAACGGTTTCTTACTACAACAACGTAAAAACACTCCGACAGAAAATTCTCTGAACTGAACGCTGCTGTCGAGGTTGTTTTGCAAAAACTCCAACGCTGCAGTTACACAAAACATAAAATTGCAGCCCACTCAGGTTTGTCTTTAAGTGAGTTTCTTATAGCTACGTTCACGACTAACACAATTATGTGAACGGCGAGCAGTGGTCGAGGTATTGAAAATTTTTCGGCACATAATTTCGACGAAAACGTATTGTCTGGTAATTTGGAAGACCCAGCTGGCATCGTTTACGTTGTGCACTGCACTAACCTGTTTGCCTTTGTTCGAAATAACCTGGTTTCCACATGCGTTGCGTAGCGTATGGTGCTCAGTGCTGTGCAAGAATGTCAGCATTGTTTTCCTGCAGGTGTTCACTCACACGTCTCAGTCCAAAAGTTGCGTGCGATTGACTACATGTGCGCACCAATCTGACTTTTACGGCTACGCACATCTTTGCGTCACGAGATGTGTGGCCAGCTGAATCCCATGTCTAAAGGAACCGCCACAAAAATAGCACGTAACCATCTCGCACATATGTGCGTCGAGAGATTCTCTCTCTGCTAAAGGATCGCCGCCGCGGGCACACTGATGCGGCAATTCATCCGCGTGGCGGAGGCGATGAACTCTGAGACTTGACCTGTACGAAAAAGACTTGCTACATATTTCGCAGACAAAAGCTATCGCACCCGTATGCTCGTTCAAATGCTCCTTGAGGGAGTGCTTGTGTTTAAATGATTTCATACATTTTGGGCAGACATGGGGTCTCTCGCTTGTGTGCGTGCGTTGATGTGCGTTAAGGTGCGACGACTGCTTGAATGATTTTCCGCATTTCTCGCATTTGAAGGGAGTAACGTCTGTATGCGTGCGTTTGTGGACATTAAGATAGCCCAACCGAGCGAATGATTTACCACATGTTTCGCAGATGTAGGGTTTTATGCCTGTGTGGGTGAGCTGGTGTGCCTTAAGGTACCACGACCGCGTGAATGATTTTCCGCATGTTTCGCATTTGTACATTTTTTCTTTTGTGCTCTTCAGGCATTGTCTTACGAACTTCTGAGTCTTTACGTAGGGTAGATAACATGCTTCACAAATGGAGGATTCATCGCCATAGTGCTCGCAAGCGTGTCCGTGCAGTCTGGTGTAAACCTTGCCGCAGACACCGCATAACTCTTGCTGTTCGTTTTCCTCGGTTCCGGTAGCATACCTGCAAATAGTCGGATAAAGAGGCTCAAAATGGCGTAGTGATTGCTGTTACCTAAATACAGCAGCACGTTTTCCTCAATGCAGATTTGGCAAGCAAAATTGCGCATTTATGTCGAAGCAATTTGCTTAACCTGAGTGTTACCTGCATGCGTTGCAATTTATCGTTCGATTTGGGCTCTAGTAAAGGAGATGTTGAAGACTGCTGAATTTGGTGGTCTGGGACTCGAAAAAAAGGCAGTCCTCCTTCGAGTGGGAAACAACACAAATCTGTTGTTTTGATTCTCTTAATACATTAATTATAACCTACATTTAAAAGATGTAGGTGAGTCCAAATATCTTCACTAGACTGTTACCATGAAAGCTGCCCGGTGTAACCTTTGCTAATATTCGTGCATTGTCAAATCGATAGCGTACGAGGTTCGAGGCACACGACATGAGGTGTACCATCGGAAGTTAAACAATCGGCATTTAACACGACTGTTTCGTCCAACTTAGAAACGTCGTTGTTGCTTAGCGCATTGAGCAACCAAAGTGCGCGTGTTCTATTTCCATACAGCGCGCGCACGAATTCGTTTACTGCTTCCGTGTTTTCACGCACAAACAGTGAATGATACAATACTGAGGGATGCTTTTTGAAAGTGAAAGCCTTAGTTGTCTGCGTTGGCGGTGAATTTTGCGAAACTGCTGTGTGACGAAAAATGGCCGACACGGCGAAAATGCTTGAATTGACGTCACATTTCTCAAGGAGGTTCCTGTAAACCAAGTAAATAAGTTGCTTGAAAAGAAAACTTTGTACATCTCGGTCTCGGTGGGAGTCGAACCCGGGCGTCCTGGGTGTGAGACGAGCACACTTCCCGGAATGCACGGCTGCTCCAGGTTACTGGCTGACTAAAGGTGTGGTCTAGTGCGTGCACTAACATGCTGTACTTTAGGTACTACGTCAAGTATTCAGATGTGGCGTTCAGAAGGTCACCTTAGTGCCACATGTGTACCTCCCGTTGTGGTTCGTTATGTCTTGCAAGACGTCTAGCCCCGATTGTATAACATAATGCATTACCAATATGTATTACAAAAAAATCTAACCCCGATTGTATAACTTCATGTATTACCGAACGTGCAGTAGGCATTCGCCTTCTTTTGTTACAAGATTATAACACCTCCCGAACTTTTTATTGCTCACCTGACTGTGCAAACAAGCGGTATTTCCCCGAATACTGCTCGAGAACATCTTTAAAACAGTATTGCCGCCCTGAGAAAACATTGGGCGTTACACTGCAGTTCGTGACACAAATATACCATGCTTTATTTTTCTTTTACCGTTTTTTAGATCTACCAATTTGCCTCCCGAATGAGCGTGCGAGGCGGGAGCAATTTCGCGCCGTGTTTCTCCCTCTGATCTAGAACGCTATTTGTGCTGCATCAAAGTAGTTACGGCGCATCAAGCGCAACCGTGAGCAAGACGATTCGTGTTTCTACGCTGACGCGTCAAGCAAGCGGTCTTCGAATCGAGCGGCGGATCACCGCACATTGAAGCCATACATTCGACTGCCTTTGCCATATTCGAGTGTGTCACGGGAATCTCTGAAAGTGCTGCCTGTCGAAAAATTGAGTCACTTTAGCCTATGCTACCGTGGGTGAAGGCGAAAGCAGCTCAAGTGGCATTCATTACTTTACTTGACGTTCTCATTAGAATGCGTTGTTACTTCTTATTACTTGTTTTTTTTACTCGCTCTCGGAAGCCTGTAATACAGGCTTCCGAGAGCGAGGGTGATTGGGTGACGCAGTGATGTCCCCTCCCTTCATTGAACTTCTGGTGCGCTATTTCGGTAGCAGGTGCGCCCTTTCGCCTGCTCTGCTCCATCGAGGCATGCTCCTGCCGTGGAGTCGCAGCCAATGGTAGTTTTGGGGACCGTTTCTCTTCTACAGACGCCGGACGACTCCGGCTTTTACGCTCAATGAGCCATTTGACGCTTTCGCATCAACATATTTCTACATTCCTATGCACAGAGAGGGAAGCCCCCTAGCTTTAGCTGCCTGTTAAAGTAGCTTTTCCCAACGCGTACTCCTACCTTTAGGAATGGCCACAAGTCCATTTTGTGAAACTTGCGGGTGCAAAGAGACGATAGCACATTTTCTGTGTGATTATCGTCGTTTTAGTGCAAAAAGTCCTCAGAACCACGCTCGACCAGGTAGACAGCCGCACCCTTACGGATGCCAGAATTCTTGGTCCCTGGTCCCAGACGCCGTCGGAACGAATTGCTTTAAAAGCGCTAGTACGCTTTTTAAAAGAAACAGGACTTCGTAAAAAAACTATAGAATTTTGCAGACTGATGTGTTTTTTGTTTTTTTTTTTCTTTTTTAATCTTTTCTTGTTTTCTAACCTTTTCTGCCCTTACCCCATCCCCCTGTGCAGAGTAGCCAACCGGACACTTAACCTGGTTAACCTCTCTGCCTTTCGCCTCTTATTTTCCTTCCTTCCTTCCTAATGGCAGTGCCGTTTGTCGGTCCATCTGATCTTGTGCCATCTGATTTCAGGGATCCTAACTTTGGATGAAATCCTGGGTTTTACGTGTCAAAACTACGATTTGATTAGGAAGCACGCTGTAATGGGGGACACCGGAATAATTTTGACCACCAGGGGATCTTTCACTTGCTCCCAATGCACGGGACACGGGAGGAATTATAACTTTGATCCTGCACACTAGTTCATCAGTGCAAGCATAACTGAGCCCGAGGCAGCATTCCGTGTCGTCTCCGAGTTGCTCCTATAGACGGACTATAGAAATTTGGGCTCACCTCCCGTTGATTTCCCAACTGGCTGATGCTCCCTCCATATCAGCGCCGCTTTGTACTTGGTGTTGCGTCACCGCCGCCGCTGCTGCACACAGAGGGGCGCAAACGGCGCCTCCTTTTCCCGCCATGTCTGTATGCCCTGAAAGCACGCGTGTTCTTTCGCTACAGTGCGACATTTACTTGGCAATTTTTACAATATCCTTCCATGGTTTAAAGTATCAAATGTCCTCGAAAAAATGTTTTTGATAAGGTAGCATGGTTCGAGTGTGAAGGTCAGGTCTAAAACCGTACTGTGATGGCAGTATAACCAAGTGTTCATCAAAGAAAGTACATTATTTTAGTGGATATAGTAATCTCTACTCCACTCGAGAATATTGGCAATGTTGAAGTCGGCCTCAAATCGTCCAAATTATTTATCTCCATTCTCTAGTGCACCAGGTGCTTTTCATTTAGCTGCACCAAATTAAAAAGAAATGCAAGTGGCAAAAGGACAATTCTAGCCCTTAAGCTATACTACTAGATAAGGTGGACACTACTTCAAAGAGAATTCCAAATGCCTCATTGAACAGTTAGCACAATTGCACTGATAAAGTTCTAAAAAATTACTTAATGGGACATTATGCAATTTACCAATTCTAGCGGCTGAGTTCGCAAGTCGCATTCATTTGCGACGAATTCTCAGGGATACACCAATTTCGGGATAATTATTGTCGAAGTGTCCGACAAAATACATTGGCGTTCCAAGATAATGTGCTTAAATGCATAAAACACCGTTTTCTTAAAAAATGCAAGCGAAAAAAAATTGTAACAAGCGTGCGCGACACACGCAGCAGAGTCACAGCGTAAGCTGCTGGAGCGGCTCAAGAGTAGCACCAATTTCGGCACCACGCACAACAGGGTCTTCGCGGCAAAGTATCTTCACCTCGTTTTGACGAGAACGATCTGAACTCTCCGCAAGGCGCCGACGGCGAGCTGCGGCTTGTAATGCTCACTGCAGAGCAGTCTGCTGATCCTGATGATGCCTGGTTGTAGCCGCGCATGTAGCTCTGTTTGCAGGCGCCTTAACCAGATGGCGCCACCATACTGGCGGAGGCTTGGGATCGCGTTGATTGTGCGCCTCGTCTGAATCGCATCTCGTCGTCTGCGCCTGCGCGCCTGCCTAGGGTGCGTTTATAGGACATTTTTTCGCTACCTCATAGCAAATGCTTGCGTGGCTCAGTGGTAGAGTATCTGAGTCCCGCGCAGCAGGCCCGGGTTCAATCCTGGCTGGAGCCGGGTACTTTTGTTTCGCCTTTCCGCTGATAGCGGTTATGGTCACCGGACACCATCGGCGGTGGCGTATATCGTCGCGAACCGAAACGGCTATTGGAAGGAGCCCATAACAGCTTACCGTGTAAAACGGTGCATTTTCACCTCAAGTTTGACGGCGCATATCAAGAAACCGACATATCTTGAAGCCATCCTCGGAATTCGTGTCAAATTGATATCCCTTGCAAACGTAGCAGCTACATTGCGTAGCATGCAATAGGTGCTGTAAATGAATTAGTAAAAACGTAATTAGTAACATTTCTTGAATTAGTCAATTCCGAATTTATTTCCTCGTGGAAGTTACGTCCGCCTCATTGAGTTCAAGGGTTGCTATTGTGCTATCTTACATTGGCGATTCTTGAAAATTCGGGGCAGCTAAATTAAAACGCAGTATATAACATTTACTTTGGCCTTTTCATAGGGAGATGAATAGTAGGAGCAACAAAGACAAGGATCTACCACACGATCTATTTTAATGACCCATATATAAAAATTCGATTTACCCAATACGACGGTGCTTTCCTCCCTATTTGTTCATTTGAGCCCGGTGGGCAACAGGTGGACGAGTAATCGCAGTCAGATTGTAAATTAAGTAATATTGGTTAAAATATTTTATCTATCGTTCTTCATGCCATCGTTGCAATGATAGTAATGAAGCAGGAAGTCAGAGGTGACAAAAGCACTTCAGGCGGTTTTAAAGAAAGCCGTGCATTGTCGACGTCACCACCATCAACAGCTTCCTTTTATGTCAATTGCAGGACGTAGGCCTCTTCCTGCGATCTCCAATTACCCCTGTCTTGCGCTAGCTCATTCAGATTTCCACCTAAAAATGTCCTAATTTCATCACTCCACCTAGATTGCAGCCGTCCTCGACTGCGCTTCCCTTCTCTTGGCACTGTTGTGTCTGGCGGTCCTTCGGGACAAAGGAGGCCGGCGCCGACTCATACGCGCCAACCTGGCGCCCCTTTCTCGCGGCCGAGAATTGTCGCCTGGGACTGAGGAATTAGCAGTTGGTCTCCGGGCTACCTCATGCGTCGCTAAACGGCGGCATCGCCCTTCGGTGCGGTTCCGTGAATTACCAGCGCCGCCCGAACCACACCGAGGCCCGGCGCGGACTGCGACGTAACCTGGCGCCCTATCCGCCCTCCCTGGTTCCGCGAACTGACCGCTATGTAGAGGCGAATCATGATAGGGGCCGGTGTCTGGCATTCCCGGGGGAACGACATCAACGTTCGGTTCCCAAGGTGTCAACCGCTGTCTTGCGACCTAGCAAGATTGGAGGCGGAGCCCGGCGGGAAACGACGACACATCACAAGCGGGATATGGCTACCTGACCAAAGACTGTCATTGGCTAAAAGAACTAAAGTGTATTCCCTCGTCGAGTGAAAGAGGGAAACGGAAGGGATAAAACAGGGGACTTGAGTGTTATGGACAAACGCTTCACGATGTAGAGAGCATCGACCATGTAGAGACGCTCGACCATGTAGAACGCTCGGAGATGTAAACGCTACTACATGCAAATATGTTATCACGTAGACGGCTCCAATATCATGGAGCCCTTGTAAAATACCATGTACAGTGTATATAAAACAGTTTTCTAATCTCCCTGGATATCTCCTCCTCTTGGCACCTGGCACGGCACCATACATGAAACCTTCGTGGACCCTCGGACGGTCGGCTTTCGCAACAGCACCCATTATGGAACTCTGTCGACGTAATCGTTGTAACTGTTGTCGGCGAATTCGTTGACAAATATCCGCTTTTTGTCGCTCGGATATCGAAGCCTGACGCACGAAGGGGGCCTGATGAACTGCCCACGCGAAGCTTTTAGCCTGGTTTCGTTTCTATCGGTTAATGGATTGACCGCCTGTGCGCGGCTGTTAGTCGCGAAGATCAAGTTGCGGCGACCCACAGTCGCTTGCGATACAAACGCGTGACTACGGATTGGATGCCTCAACAGGTCATCACAACGAGCGTCTCTTCGTCATGGCTGCGTCTAGAATAATGTGGGCGCCGCTCTCAGCGATCATCGTGCGTCAAGTTTTGGTATCGAAACAAGAAATACCTCGACAAGAGAAATATTTTGTCGAGAAATACCTTGACAATGGGAGACACTGCAAGCAATGACTCACATCGTTTGTTCTTTCATGTTTGTTTTTTTAAACTGGTTACATGGGTTTTCGCATGCTGAAATGAATTTTTGCAATTTCGCAAATTTGTTAACTTTTAAAAGAAAATAACATTTTCATTTAGGTGAAATAGAGCAGATGTAGGCGTAGAGTTTTCATTCCCGATGAATATACCTTAAGTGCATAATTGAAATTTGGATATCAAACCGCTTTAAAAAATGTTAGGCGACGACTCATTGGTTTGAAGAGTACCAAGTGGCACTTAATTGTGCTGAATTTTCTCACTTGTTGCGGATACACAACTTAAAAAACGAGGGCAAGTCACATGGCCAACATCACAGATGTATATCCTGTCCTATGTCATCTTTGAGTTCATTCAGTGCCATTGAACTCAATAATTACGACTTTCTTGCAGTATTTTTAGCGTGAAATCTCAAATTAGGACAATTAAGAGGAGCAAAGTTGAGTTTATCATGTAGTTACCCATTTCAAAAAACAGCCCAAGCAAAAAAGCATTGCAACTAATGGCACAAATTTCTTAGAGCGCTTATGCTGAATTCGTTCCTCATAACATGGATACAAAACGTTCTACAGCAAATTTGGCCTAAATGTTTCGCTATTGTGACTGGCCGTTTTCACTTAGCAAGAAACGCTTCCTGGTGCATTTCCCGTCCTATCTCTTCTGTTGCCACCCCCTATATGAATGCACATATTGCTGTCTTACAACCCTTAAATGTGCACCAGGGATGGAGCGAAGGCTTAGGGATAATTCTCATATACGTCTATTGAATTAGCGCATAATCTTACACGTGCGAGCAACTTCTTTCCGCACCGAATAACCTGTGAGATGATCTCACTCAGGCGCCAAACAGCCTGCGACTACTGTTGAGTCATGCAAATAAGAAACGAGGCAGAATGCAAGCTCACGGGTGCAGAACCATGCACCCGTGAGCGAGTGGCGAGCTTGTTCGAACGTATGGTATTCGATAGCAGACATTAGCCTCTTCAATCACGTCGAAAGGGACGTGTACTTGCGCCGTATAGCACCTACCATAAATGGTGGATGTGACGTCAGTCGGGTAGTACTGCGTGTTCCATTGGCCACCCCAGGAGCCACTCGATATTCTGCTATAGAAGAGACATTCACAGGAAGATACGATTGATTGTGTAGCAGCTTTAGAACACGGAACGATCGTTGAAGCGAACGTTCACACAAAGTAACTTGGATTCGGCATATATATTCGTTGGGCACGAGTCCATGTGCGATTTATAACCTAGATTCCTGTGAGGCAGGAGCGTGATGATAAACAGGAACTGCATGCGAGATGTTTTGAACACATTAGGAAAACGGTCACGTGTTGCATACAATAGAGATTTGGCTTATCCGGCTTTCGGGTGAACGCAAGTGGACCGGATGTTTTAACTAATTACTCAAGTCGCAAACGTGAACGGTCTGCATGGTGAAGCCACTTGGTGGCGCAGAGCTCAATCACATAAACACTGAGCCACTATTGCATAACCCAGTTTACGGTACTTCGCTGCTGATGTCAATTTTAGGCAGTTGCGTAGCCGTGGTGCTGGCGATATTTACACCAGCAGCAAAGTAATATTTGCATGGGTATTGCGTTATTAGCCACTTAAAGGCGCAGAGCTCAACCACACAAAAACACAAATATTTCAGTGACCATGTGTATTTTACTTTGCTGCTAGAGCAAATTTTCAGCAGCAACACGATTACGCCACTGCCAAAAAATTACACCAGCACCGTAGGATAATACACTTGGTTTCTATACTATTGATTCTGTGTTTGTGCGTTTGAGCTCTACGCCACAAGGTGGTTGCAGCATGTAGGTTGATAGGTTGATCAGGTTTGCGTCTTCGCTCATCAGGTAAAACGCCCAGTCCCTTTGCGTTTACCGGAATACCAGACATGCTAAAACTCTCTAATGACGTCATGCACCGGAGAACCAAATAATATTCCCCGGAATGGAGTCCATAGCGCGAAATCTCGCATTAAAATTATCCAACTTTTGGGGCTTTCCACGCACCCTGCAACACGTTCCGCATTTCATGTCTAAAGCCTGCGCGACAATCCAGAGACGCGAGTCGTTCAGCAATTGTTCATGGCGCTACGTTGCGTATGTTGCTCAGTGCAATGACAGTATCTTAGCGTTGTTTTCCTGCACAGCTTCGCACTCACGTCTCTATGAAATAGTTGCGGACGACTGACTACATATGTGCACCAATAAGGCTGTTACGGCTGGCCACCTCTATGCGTTACCAGATGAGCGACCAGTTGAATCGCATCTCTAAAGGAATCACCCTACAATTAACACTTAACCAGCTGGCACACATGTCCGTCGAAGAATTCTCTCCCTGAGAAAAGAGTGTGTGGCGCTTCATCCGCGTGCCGGAGGCAATCATGTGCGAGGCCTGTGCTGTTCAGAAAAGGCTTACTATATATTTCGCAGACGAAAGGTTTCGCGCCCGTATGCAGGTCGAAATGCTCTTTGAGATACTGCTTCTTTTGAAATGATTTCGCACTTTTTGGGAAGGCATGGGCTTTCCGGCCTGTGTGCTTGAGTTGATGTGTGTTAAGGCGATCTAACAGCGTGAATACTTTCCCACATGTTTTGCATTTGTAGCGTTCTTCTTTTTTCTGGGGTTTTACGTGCCAAAACCAGTTCTGATTATGAGGCACGCCGTAGTGGAGGGCTCCGGATTAATTCTGACCACCTGGGGTTCTTTAACGTGCACTACAACGCTGGCACACGGGGGTTTTTGCACTTCGCCTCCATCGAAATGCGGCCGCCGCGGCCGGGATTCGATCCCGCTACCTCGTGCTCAGTAGCGCAACGCCTTAGCTGACTGAGCCACCCCGGCGGGTCCATTTGTAGGGTTTAATGCCTGCATGCGTGCGGTTATGGACATTAAAATATAGTCGAACTGCGGGAATAATTTACCACATGTTTCGAAGTTGTAGGGTTTTATGCCTGTGCGGGTGCACTGGTGTACGTTAAGCTACCAGGACGGCTTGAACGATTTTCTGCATGTTTCGCAATTGTAGAGCTTTTTTTCTCCTGTGCTCTGGTAATTCTGGGCTGAGACGATCTCACGGGTGGCGGCGATAAAAAAGAAACCTGCAATGTGCATCTACTTCAGAGGAAAAAGCTAAATCACGAAAAAAATAATACCTCCCTTCCACTCCATGAAGATTGTGGAACAGCGAAGTTGTGTTAGTTACACCTAGTGTTACATGTGTATGTGTTGCAATTGCATGGTAACAAGTAAACACAGATCGCCAACACGAAGTTATATTACATTGAAAGGTTGCGAGGCGAGAACAGGATGCGACTTCCCACGTTACTCGTCAAGTGTCCAGTTCTCTGGTCGAAACCAGCCGAGCCGCCGCCAGAGGCATCGGCTGCAGTCACCGACACCGCGCGCGTTCGGCGCGAACGCACGGGAACACGGACGGCGTCCGCAGCAGCTTTGTGCGTTGCGCGTTATCCGAAAGGGCGCACCGCACAGAAACGCCTTCGTTTACACCCATCGACTCTAGCGGCAGCAGGTGTTTTTGACCTCCTCTCCTTCATCGAGGTGCAGCTGGTGACGTAGTGTTGCAGTCGATGGGAATTTCGGTGATGTTTCGCTGCTGCAGATGCCGGACACCGGCTTTCTCGCTCGATGAGCCATTTGACGCTTTCATATTAACAAATTTCTACATTATCTTGCACGTCGAAGCCCCCGACCTAAAGATGCCGCTTAATGGCAGTGACGTATTTCCAGATCTCCATGTGATATTCTGCTATTCAGGAATCATAACTTTAATTCCGCGCACAACTTCATCATTATAAGCTTTATTGAGCCCCACGCAGCATTTCGTGTTGTTGTTCAAATGTTCAGTTGTTCAAATGTTCGAAAGTTGTTCCCTCAGTTGTTCAAATGTTCGAAAGTTGTGCTCACCTTCCATTGTTTTCCAAGCTGGCTGATGCTTCCTCCATACTAGTGCGGCTTCTACTGGGCACTGCGTCATCGCAGCTGTGGCTGCAAACAGGAGGCCAGTAACCGGTGCTTCTTTCCCCGGTCATGTCTGTATGCCCTGAAAGCGCGCGTCTTGATTCGCTACTATGCAACACTTGCTCACTTGCTAATTTTTACAATTATATTACAAGGTTTAAAGTATGAAATGCCTTTAAAAATTCTCTTCGATAAGGTTGCGCTTTTTTCGTTGAAAGGCCGGGTCTAAAAGCGTATTGTGATCACGTTCTAACCAAGTGTTTATCAGGAAACTTATATTATTTGAGTGAATATAGTAATCTCTAGTCTATTTGCAAATTTTTGCAATATTTAAATCGGTCTCCAATCACCAAAATTATTTATCTCTCCTCTCTTGTGCACCAGGCGCTTTTTCTTCAGCTGCACCAACTTTTCTAAGAATCGCCAGTGGCAGCTAGCACAATTATAGCCCTTGAGGTATATGACGAGATGAGGCGGGCATTACTTCAAGGAGAATTCAAAGTGCTTCACTAATAAATAACACAATTGCACTACTGAACTAATATTTGCTTTATAGCACATTGCAATTTGCGAATTCTAGTCGATCAGGTCACAAGGCGTATTCACTTGGAACGAATTCTCAGGACTACCCAAATTTCGAGATAACATTTGTCGAAGTGTCCAACGAAATACATTGGCATTCCAATTACTTTTGTACTTCAATTGTTAAAACAGCATTTTCTTAAAAACGTACGTGGAAAAACAGTGCATTCTTTAATGGACCGCAAGTTTGACGGTGCATATCTCGAAACCGATGCCATCCTCAGAATTTGTACCAAGTTGATTTGGAATCCACACTCAGTAGGTACATTTCGTAGGTTGCAATAGGTTCTGGAAGTTATATAGTAAAACACTTAATTAGTAATGTTTTCCTAATTATACAATTGCGAATTTGATTTTTCGTCGAAGTAATGTCCGCTTCGAGTAACTATTGCCAAAGTTTGAATTCCGCAATCTTCCAGTAGGGACCTAAAATTCGGTGTAGCTAAAATAAAACATCCTATATAACTTACTTTGGCAGTGTTCATACTGTGAGGAATAGTACGAGTAACCAAGACAAGAACATACCATACGATGTATTTTAGCGAAACAGATATAAAGCATTTACCCGATGCGACAATGCTTTCTTCTCAATCCGCCTTTTCAGCACGGCGCACAACAGATGGACGAGTAGTGATTGCAGCCGCTTTACTAATCATTATCAATATTATGAAACTTGATAAGGCCCGTACAAACAACAGCGCAGCGGTGACGCGAACTGCTGCGCATTGCGACGCAAGATGCATTGATGACACAAGCAAAGTACTGCAGGTGGTGGCGCCGGGTGCGCTGATTGACAAACGTGACTAACCCTACTCTGGCGGCTGCTCCGCATTGCACGGCCGCGCGGACCGTATCTTTAGAGCGATCTGCGATGTCTACAGAATGCCGACTGCTGATATAGCTTCGCGCACTGTGTTCTTGTCGGTTACTTAGCGTTGAAGAGAGACGCGCGAGCAGCTATCTCGAAAGCGATCTGCGAAAGGTGCAGGGTGCGGTGTGTGGTGAGAGCTTCGACCGCGTTGAAGCGATAGGTAGCACGAAGGGGAATTCGCTCGCTGCGGCGGGGTCTATCTTGAAATGAATCGTCTTGCATAACCGGACGGATGAACAGTTTTGTCGTTGGATAAGCATGGAAATATTTACGCATTTAAAGGACATCCGCTGTCGAGGTATTCGTTCCGATATTGAAAGCAGACGCACGAAGAGCTGCAGACGAAGTTCACACGCGAAGCTTTCAGTCTGGTTTCTTTTCAATCGGTGAATGGATGGCCCGCCTGTGTGCGCCTCTTATCTGGCGAATCATTGTCTCGGTGACCTACCGTCGCATGCGATACAAACGCGCGACTAGGGATTTGAGGCCACAACAGGTCATTAAAACGAGCGGCCCTTCGTCATGACTGTATAGAGAATAACCTGGGTGGCTCTTTCAGTGATCATCGCGCGTCACGTTTTGGTATCGAAGCGACAAAAGCGAAATTTTGTCGAATACATCGACAATGGCATGACATTTTCATGCAGAGTGACTCAGGGCTATTCTTGTTTGATCATGATCATTTTAATTTAAACTCCTTGCAAGGATGGATCTTCACGTGCTAAAATGTATTTTTCTAATATTCCAAATTATTTTTTAAAGGGAAATCAACGTTTTTCATTTAGGTGAAATAGAGCAGATAGGGGCGCAAATGTTTAAGCGCCCCTTAATATACTTTAAATACATAATTGAAATATCAAACTGCGTTCAAAATGTGATACGAGGATTTATTGGCTAGAACAGTCCAAAAGTACCCTTGCGCTGGATTTTTCCTTTTTTGACGGATGCGCAACTCAAGAATACAACGGCGTCCCAAAAGACCAGAACAAATCAAGCGGCCAATATCACAGACGCATATCCTGCCCTATGTCATCTCTGTCCCCAGTTTTTTCGGCGCCATTGAATTAAATAACCAAGACTTGCTTGCACTTTTTTTTCTCGTGAAATCTTAAGTTAGGACAAGGGGAGCAAATTGAGTTTATCGTGTAGTTACCCATTTCAATAAGCAGCTAGCACAAGCAAAAATATTGCAACTCACGGAGCACAATTTTGAGAACCCTTACTGCTGAATTCGTTCCTCACGACATGGACACGAGGCATGCTACAGCAAACTTAGCCTAAATGTTTCAATATTGTGACTATTCGTTTTCATATAGCAAGAAACGCTTCCTGGTGAATTTTCCGTTCTATCTCTTATTTTGCCACTACCGGTGTGAATGCACATATTGCTGTCTTACAACTTTTAAATGTGCACCAGGGATGGAGCGAGTGCTCACGGATAATTCGCATGCTGCCTTTGCAACTAGTGTAGAATCTTGCACGCCCGGGAGACTTCATCGCTGGACAGAATAGCCCGTGAGATCATCTCCCTCGTGCGCCAAACAGCATGTGACTACAGTTCAATCTTGTGAATGAGAAACCAGGCAGAATGCAGGCTCACAGTTGCAGAACCATGCACCTATGAGCCAGCGGCTACGCTGTTCGAACGTATCGCATTCGATAGCAGACATTATCCTCTTTAATCACGTCTAAAGCGAGGTGTACTTGCGCCATAGAGAACCTACCAAACATGGTGGATGTGACGTCAGCCGGGTAGTACTGCGTGTTCTGGTGGCCATCCCAGGTGCCATTAGGCATTCTGCATAGGAAGGTGTAGGATTGAAGTGTAGCAGCTTTAGAACATGAAATGATCGTTGAAGCGAACGTTTACACAAAGTAATTTGCATTCGCTAAATGCATGCTAGATGCTAGATCCTAAATTCGCTAAATGCTAAATGCATTCGTTGGACACGAGTCCATGTGTGATTCGTAACATAGATTTCTCCTAGGCGAGTGAGTGATTGTGAACGGGCAGTGCATGCAAAACGTTTTGAACAGGCTAAAAAATGGTTGCGCTTTGTAGACAATAGATAGTTTTATGTTGTCGGGCAAATTCGGGTAAATGCAAGCGGACTGAGCGTTTTACCGGATGAGCAGAAGGAGCAAACGTGAACGGCCTGCACGGTGCAGCCACCTGGTGGCGCAGAGCTCAACTACACAAAGACAGCTAATATTGCAGTAACCATGTGTATTTTACTTTGCTACTAGTGTAAATTTTCGGTAGCAACACGATGACGCCACTGCCGAAAATTTACACAAGCATCGAAGTAGAATACAGTTGGTTTCTGCAATATTAGTTCTGATTACGGACTGATCTCTGAGCCACAGGTGGCTGTACGGTCCTTACCACTCATGTTTGCGCTTATGCGGTAAACGCTCAATCCGTTTACGTTTAGCCGAATACCGGGCACGTTAGAATTCTTTAATGATGTCACGCACAGGAGAACCGAATAATGTTCCGCGGCGCGCAGTCGACAGCCCAGAATCTCCCATAAAAGTTATCCCACTTATGGGGCATTCGAGGCACCCTGCAATACGTTTCGACTTTGATGTCAAAAACCTGCGCGACAACCCAGAGACGCCAGTCGTTAAGCAATTCTTTATGGCGCACTCATGCACACCTCAAATGTTCTAGGAAAGGGCAAGCAGCATTTGTCATCGCGTCCTGGGTGATCTGCCCCAACTATGTCACCGTTCTGGGGCAAGTTCGTCAGGCACCAATCTTGAAAGGCCAGGATGAAAGGCTAGGCTGGGCTAGGAAGCTACTCGCGGTAAGAAGAAAGTGTAGGAAAAGAGCCATTCGTAGGGAATTTTGTCCGCGTCACCTCAGCTGGGAAGAAACGCTGTGTCAAGGTGGAACGCGTAGAGTAACCTTTGCGCTTATTTTATTTACGTTGTTATTACGAGATTTAAAACAATTATGTGCCAATATATCTAACAAAGGGCATCTCACTTGCTCAAGTGAGTTCATAACATCGAAGGACAAGTGTTGCATAGTCCGTTAAGCAGTTCAGTGCGGATATACCAACAAGGATTAAAGAATGAAAACGAACTACTGTTGAAATCTCGTCTCTGTCAAGCAATGAATTATTTCGCACTTCTCCCGGATCTGTGAAATCAAATTTATCCCGTGAATGAGATAAGCATAGGAAGTATAATGCTTACGCAGAACACCGATAGAAAGTGCAGCCATACAGCAGGTGCCTGCTGAATGATAAGAGCGCTGCAAATAATTATTTTATTATTTGGCAGCTTTACAAGGTCGTCAAGCGTCGCTCCAGAAAAGATGTCTTGGAGATTCAGTTATGAGGTATGCCCTCGCACGTTTTGATAATATCGCCAGAATGCCAACCGGGGATCTTTGGTCATTTCGCGCTCTGTTCAGTTGCTGCGACGTCACAAAGTGGCAGTATGCAAAATGTTTTGAGAACGGGAAAGAGAGCGCAGCCCATCGGCATGCGGTGAAACATTCCGTAGCCGCAGCTGCCCTACGGATCCAATGCAATCCGCCAGAGGTGCGATGCGAAGCCGGTGTTGTAGCGAGTGAATGACCGCTCGAACTTCGCATCTCTTGTCGCGTTCCTCTCCTAGCAGATGACGTTCTCGTAATCAAAATGATTGACATGAGCATGTCGTCATTTTGACGTGACCACAAATGGCGAACTCCGAGAACGTTTCTAGTCGGAGGAGTTCAACGCTTGCCGCTTGGCTGCTTTGTCCCTTCCGTTGTCGCAAATTTTGCACACTGTCACTTTGTGACGTTGCAGCAAACGAACAGAACGCGAAACGAACTAAGATCTCCGATTGGGCCTCTGATCGGCTACGTATGACGGAGTGAATCAGCGAAACGGTCGAGAATATGCGCCTGTGCCCATACGCTCTTAAAAACGTTTACACTCTTTGGGTGATGCGTATCTTGTCCACAAACAATATCCCGTTATCCGTCTTGTCCGCATTTGCTTTCTTTTGCGTACCCGTTACCTTTCTTTAGTTTTCAAGAAAGGAAACGCAAGCAATGCAGATGACGAGAATCGGTTGGGGCAAGCTACGAACCAAAGGCTACCAGTCATGCATCAGTCATTCTTCTGTTTCATTGCTAGATAAAGAGAAGTCGCTCCTGTCTTTAACGCATTTTCTCCTTCAGTGTTTGTTTTATGCGCATTACTGTTTTTATGTTGACCGGGTCACACTGATCCGTGGCATTTTAATCACAAATGTTATATGCGCTATTGATCTGTTCAGTTGACTGGATCGCGCAGATCTGTGGGTTTTTAAGCAAATGATTCTGCGAAAATAAAACCAGTTGTTAGAAAGCGCTCCTCCTTTTGTTGCTCCTATTCTTCGTCCTTATTCGCTTTGCGCACATGAAGTTTTTTTAATGAATCTGTTCCAACTAGGCCGACTCGCAGTTATGCTTTGCGATGATTAACAGGGGAAGATTAATTGCCAATGAAAACGAGGGCAGATTGGTGAAATATTTTCCATTACTTTGTGACGTCGTTGACGTCGTTCATGTTCTTTTACCGCAACACTTCTAGCTGAGCAACTCGTCAACCTATTGCTGCTTGAAACCTGTTATTTTGGCCTTTTAAATATTTTAGTGAAAGCACAAAATATTTACTTTCTTGCAAAGACGATCCATCTGCTCACGCGTTTTTGTCCATATGTTTAATGAAGGCTGTTTTGATGATGTTTTATTACTTTTCTACAAAAGCTGACGGGTAATTTTTCTCAAGGCTTTTTGTTAAATTTCAACACAATTTTGTAATATGTTAATCTTGCTAAAAGTAAGCAATTGCGCGGCGATGTCGATTATTTGGTACCGCGCAAACACGCACATGCCTGAAACCAAATACATTTTCAACACCTCCTCAAATACAAAAGAAGTTCATGTTTGGAAATTTCAGGGATCTGACATTCCCTATCGATTTTATCAGTGCAATAATGATTGAGGTGTGGCCTTCTGAGAGCCATATTGCATAATGTTGCACAATGGTTGGAATCCTTTTGAAAGGTTATTTGGAAAGAATTACAAAAAATTCATACACAGTATGAAGCCTGATGCCCTCGAAAATGCATGGGAATGGAAAGACTTCGCCTCCGCAGAATGTGGTTGTCCATACGGACTCAAATGCCGCGTTACAACAAGTATGCCGCGGTCTGCCGTCCTTCAAGTTCCCGCGAAAATCACTAGCCCTCGTGAAAGATGTCAACAACGAAGGCTTCACTGTAAAGTTTCGGTGTATTCCATTCCACATTGGTATTTTTTGTAAACTAAAAAGCTGATGCGCTTGCATACGCAGCGTTCTATCATCCTCCCAAAGTCAAGGCTGTAAAGAGTAATGAAGTGAAAAAATCGGACCTCCGAAGTCACTTTGGGTGGATTAAGGGTTCCACCACACGTGCCCTGCGTAAGCAAGAGATTTCACCGACAGGAAGCCTCACTTCTACATCGAATCGGGACAGGACGTGCTAGTACACCGCCCTGGTTATTTAGGACCGGGGCGAATCAATTCTCCCAACGGTACTGCACGCGACGAGAAAGGAGACATTGAACAATTTCTGTGGTCGGACCCTAAATTGCAAGATGAAAGGGATGCTCTCCTGGAGAATCTGCAAAAAAAAAAAAAAAGGAGAATCCGCATGCGTACCGCGCCTACACCTTGAATTTCCAGAGGGATCAGTTATAGCCCGCCAAGAAACTTCACGTAGCCTTAATGAATTCTTCCAAACGTTATGGGGTTTCACATGCCAAAACCACGATCTGATTATGAGGCACGCGGTAGTGGTGGACTCCGGAAAATTTGGATCACCTTGGGTTGTTTAACCTGCACCAAAATCTAAGTACAAAGGTGTATTCGCATTTTAACCCCATCGAAATGCGGCCGCCGTGGCCGGGATTCAATCCTGCGACCTCGTGCTTAGCAGCCCTACACCATAGCCAGTAAGCAACCACGGCGGGTATCCTTATCGAATTCTTAAGAGAGACTGGTTTGATGGACATATGGTGAAACCCTGCAGCGTTACTGTGAGCGACGCTCGGGCGGAGCCATTGCCGGTGGTGTTCGCCAGGCTAAACCCGCCTGTTGCTACAATTCACGACCACCACCACAACCACATCCTTGGTCAAGATTTCAAGGAAATTTACCGTAATTTGTCGTAGTCTGTTGCGACACACAGCCGACGAGAAACAACCCTGCAGCTTTTTTCGAAAACCACAAAATGACAAAGGAATGTTGGCAACCAAGCATAAAAAATCACCAGAGGATGTCAGGATGCTCTATCTTCTCTTATTTATGCAAACAGATTCAGTTTCTATAATATTAAACATTAGAAGATGGGTATTTCGTCCATGTACATTCAGGTCCGCTTTCTACCATCTAACAGGGATATTTAAACAAAAAAATTGTCCCTTATCTAGCACACCTATCGTTCATAGAAACCAATCTGGGAAGCGACTTCAGAGGATAGGCAGCATTTCTTGACGTCTGAGTTGCTCCATTGAAGGCAATTGCTTACGTTGGGCTCACCTCGCGTCATCATCCAAGATGGCTGTTAATTCCTCCATGCCTGCGTGGCTTGTACTGAAGCTTGCGTCACTATGGCCGCTGCTGGACAAAGGAAGCCAGTATGCGGGGCTTCGGTTTTCGTTCGCGTCCGCAAGCTCTGAAAACACAGGTGTTGATTCACCACTGGGCCAAAATAATGCGGAGGGCTAGACGATTTTAGACAGTGGACGCGAGACGATGGACATAGCTTTGCTAAAGCCATTAGAGGATTTTGAAAAACGCCACACCCATTCGTTCACCAAGTTTCCGTACACGCAGTCAGAAGGGTTCCCTAACTGTAGGTCAATTATTAAACAACGTTGCAGATGCCATATTGCTACCATTACCTAAGAGGGATGTTCGCGTTTTGTAATTACCTTAAGAATGTACATAAAATTACAGTATGACCTCCGAAGAAGTGACAACTCGTTAGCGTCAGTGTAGAGGCTCCCCGCAGGACTTGTCCTGAAGGCACCTGTAGCCAGTCGGTTACCTTGGTTGCGGACAAGACCCAGCATCTTCAAGGCACTAGTAGTGGCCGATTGGTACAATACGGAGCGGTAATCTAAGCGTGTTCGTGTGAGGCTTTTGTAAAGGTACATGATGCACTTCCTGTCACTACATCACGCTGGGTGTAACATAATTTTAGGTATGTTCATGGATTTTAGGCAGTTGTTTTTAAGGTACTTCAGGTGTGGAATAAAAGTTAATTTCTTATCTAAAATTATGCCTATATATTTGTGGGCTGTGTTCGCAGGTATGTGCTGTTCATCAAGGTATTCATCAGGATTTGCGATGATGCCTGTTTTTTGTGTGGAAAGAACACAGGTGCTTTTGTTGGCATTGAGCTTCAAGCGGAATAATTTGAGGGAAAAGCCGGCGAGCATTGAGGTAGTGCCCAGTAAGGTGAAGACTGTGTCGTAATAAACGATTTCGTTGCCGACGGTAACGCAGCAGTTTTCTGCGTTACCTTTTTTCACATTAACGGGCATCATTTTACCGCACACGTGTTGGAGCGCCTGTTATGGCATTTTGTGGACACTCGACAGTGGACTGGAGACATGGCGCACTATCCAAATCACCGTGGACTCGCACATGATGCCACTGTTTGCGACGTGGCCGTTTTATGCGTTCCATCCTTTCCAGTTGTTCAAGCACGATCTTGCTAACCCTAATAATTCACTGCTACTTAAGCAAGCTAAACTGTAAGGAGATGACTAAAAATAAGGAGTCGACAACTTAACTCCATACAAAGAGTTAGTTAATCCTGGCTGAAAATTGCTCTCTTTAAATACACTTCAGTAGTATAACTAGTAAATGTTTCCGAGTCATCCGAAGTGTAGAATGAGTAGAATACCGCGTACTTTATAAATACCGCTGCAGGCGCAGTCGCCTAAAGGAAGATAATGACAGAGTAATGTGCAGTAAAAAAAAAAACTGAGAAATCCAATGAAATGAACAAGTTTCTTTAGCCCAATTGGCAAATTTACCGGTTCTGTAGTCTCGGCTAAAATGAACATTTTGCACTACAGGACTATGGACCCATTTCATTCAAAGTCTATTTTGGAATGTCGGGCGAACATTCCGTTACCATTCCATATACAGGACTGATGCCATCATTCCATTCATTTTCCATTCCCAGTGTTTGAAAATGTGGAACCATTCCGGAATCATTCCAACTCTGGAGTTGCCTCTCTGACCGTGATAATGTGCAGGTGTGCTTCAGCATGTGCTGTGAAACGTCTTCGGAAGTGATATCAAAGACCGACGCCCATCCCGTACATACCATGGACGTAAGTGGCGTCAGTCGGGCCCTTCAGCGTGTTCCATGGGTAAGTCCGGGCCTCGTCGGAAATCCTAGAATTAGACATACATATGGGTCTCCGATATTTTCCTTTGAGCTGCGACAGAAATGATGTGAAGAATGTTTTGTCAAAACAGAATTCGGAAGAAGGAAACATTTTGGTAAGAAACGTGTTCATTCTGATGTTTCATTTTCCCTTAGTTCTCACAATACTGGCTGGTATAGGATCGGCACACTTGGATCAAGCATCGACCGTGGTCAAAACACTTACTTGAACGAACAGTCTCTGCTTAACTTTTACCTCAATTAACGACAGGTCTGATTCGGGTGTTGCAGTTGGCTATATAAGTTACGTTTTCCATTTGCTACAGCGTCAATAACGGCTGGAGCAGAATCGCAACAATAACGAATCCGAAGAGGATCCGCGGAATAATTTCGTCTATTTCCTGAAAATAATAAGTGGATGCTCAAAGGAAGGCACTGCGGGAACTGCCTCCATATTTTGATTCAAACCAGAGCTGAATGAAAAAGAAATGCTTTCTCGTGCGCGCCTGTTCGAGTTCACCATCGCCGTGTTGGCATTCGGGTTTTTACGCTAGTTCCAAAAATTACTGATACATCCCCGATCCGAGCCAAAAGGAATTTCATCATCACCATCATCATCATCATCATTATCAGCCTATATTTTATGTCCACTGCAGGACGAAGGCCTCTCCCTGCGATCTCCAATTACCCCTGTCTTGCGCTAGCGTATTCCAACTAGCGCCTGCAAATTTCCTAACTTCATCATCCCATCTGGTTTTCTGCCGACCTCGACTGCGCTTCCCTTCTCTTGGTATCCATTCTGTAACCCTAATGGTCCACCGGTTATCCATCCTACGCATAGATAACTTATCTTACATTAAATAACATTAAAATTACGGGTAGAAATGGCTTCCACTGAAGTATACAGCTCCTATGGTTCTCTTTAGGCAAGTCTAATTTTGAACACTTGAGAACATGACTAAGTTGGATGAAAGGAAGGATAGACTGCTTAAATACGCCATTGCAAGCAGCACCAAGTTCGCTTCATATATTTGACACACAGCTACCTCCCCCCAAATTATTTTATATGTCAAGTTTATTGTTAAAGGGTCTTGAGCAAGGCGCAAAATTGGAGATAGTAGCCCCAGGAAGAAAGCAATTCAAAGAGACGTGCTTACAGGAAGGGCGGTAATGTACTATAAACTTCGATTTATGTATCCCTTCAGTAAAAAATAATGTAAATTTACCCTTTGAAAGCCGTTTGAGAACAACAACGGGTGTTGAAAATTAAGCTTTATGGAATTTTTAGATTCGACTGTGGGAGGTAGCATAATGGTTATCTTTGAGCTGAGTTATTAAAAGAGGCGGACTTTAGCAGCACGAGAAGTGGAAACACATATTCCAATAATTCTCAAAAATTGACTAATGAACTTCTTAGTTAATTACTTTGCGACATATCTTGCAATTTAGGAACCGTAGCCGGCGAGCTTGCAAGACGCATCCACTTCAAATGAATTTCCGGGATGACACGTTTCGAAATATTGTTTCCCAAAGTATGGGACGAAATACATGGGCGTTCCAGTTACTATTGTGATTCAATGTATAAAACGGCCTTTTGGTAGAAAGGTAAGTGGAACAATTCCGCATTTTTATGGCGAGTTTGATGAAGCATATCTCCAAACTTGTGTCATTCTGGAAATTCATTCCAAGTAGATACGCCCTGACCAGATCGCCTGCTACAATTAATACATTGAAATATGTGTTTCGATTTCTCCTGCTACTAATGTCGGCCTCTTCGAATAACCTAGTTCAACGATGAGAATCATGCTACCTGCCACAGGCAATTTTTAAAATTCGCTAAATTTTATTTCTGAACATCCGGTTTATGCTTACAAGCTTTATTTCAGCGGTAAAACAGACACCGACGACGCGTCAGCCACGCCATTAGCGGCGCACGGGAACGGTGCACGAGTGCTTTAGGTAAAGTTAGGTTCGGTTACATTAGGTTAACTATCGAATAGTGGGCGCGCCAGTCGGCCGATACAGTCGCCCAGCCCAGTCAAGCAGCTTCACAGGCCTGCGAGTTCGCTTCATAACAGTTGCGGTCGGCAACTGCTCTGTAGCCAATTCTTGATTAGGTTAGCACGCTCTACGAACGAGGATGTCCGCAGTTGCGCCAAGAGGGCGCAGCTCTCGCTTCATCCAGGTAGTATTTCAAGAAACATGTGCAAATAAGCAGTGTTCATTTTAAACCCATCTCCCATTTCTCTGCAATCGGACACATTACGGTTTCTGAAAAGCAATCAAACGCGAAGGTTTCATTCGGAAGGTACCAACTTGGTCACGGATTTGTTTAAATTGTTTTTGCGGAATAACCAGTCTCCTTTAAAATGCACACTCGACCGCCAACGAAAGTGTGCGGTGCGATTAAAATCAATTCTTGCGTTTCAGACGGCAAAAGGACGACCTCAATATGACGAATGCCGTTGCGGTGGCTCAAGATTAAATCTGACCATCCGGGCTTCCGTAACGTGTGCATAAACCGAAGCACTCCAGCGTTTTCGCATTTCACCATCATCCCTGATACGGCCGCTGCGCCTGAAAGATTAGCTGTGACGTCGAGCTGAACAGCGCAATGCATCACAGTTGGTACCGCTGCAGGTATGCCGCCCGGGGATGAAAAACAAGCGAAAAATATATTATTTGGTAAAACATTTGCTTTCTGCAGCAATAATCCTCTTTACCTTAACGATAAACAGCCGCAGCTGCTCTTCCTACGACAATGCATTCGCATCACACGTGTATCGACGTACGATACTCTAATAAAGTGGCCCATGTACAGACGGAAGCTGTCTGCCAAAGGCGCGCTTTAAAGTCGGAACGTATCTCTAGCTGTGAATGCCTGTATTCCATTTTGGGTCGTTTCTACGAGTGGCAATAATCAACGAAAATTTCACAAGCGGCCAGACTCACGTAGTGTAATCGTCCATAGTAGATGAAGTGCCCGCGGCGCCTTCACGGCTTGTACTCGGGATTGCCTCGTCGATGAAGCTACGAAAGGAAGGAGGCGTGTGTCCACTGTGTCTTTCTTCGGTGATCCTCGACGCTTCGCTTCTGGAGTACTGGCGTCTTTTCGCGACAGAACCACGCCGAATCACCACGCATGCGCAGTCACTGCCTATGATGGAAGGGCACAAATAAAACGTTTGACGCTGCGGGAACTCGAAAGAAACTGTAGAGCTCATCCGAAAAGAAATTGACCATAGGGTGCGCCACTATCTGGACACTAAAATGCTAGCATAGAGCGCTATAAGGTTCGCCCCAGTGATTTGAGCTATCTTCACACCAATCATTAAAACAAGGTTACCCGGTCTACCAGCCACCATCCGTTCACACAAAAATGTCTATATTAATATTTCCTTTTTAAGTGCAGTGCTACGGCTTCGAGTGGAGAAATCAGTGCAGGTGAAGCAATTCGCTAGAGTATAGAACAAAATGCAATGGCTCATAGCCCCGTAAGGCAGAGGCTACAAGCACTCAGCAAAGTGCAGCGCATGCATTCTTTGAAATTACGCATACAACATACAGAACAGCGTATGTTTCAATAAAGAACAAGCTCAAAACAAGCATCCGAACCGCATAACTGATGATAAGGTACCCCTGCGCATACATGACATGCGAAGCACGTCCCCCGCTTACGTTTCCTGGCAAAGATTACCGTTGCTCAAGCTGCCACGCCGACGGCAGCTTGACTGTAGCGTACGACGCAGGGAGTGACGTAACTACACTTTCGTATTTAAAAGAACAACCCGCCTAGCAGCTGATTTGTGTTGTAACAGTGCTATGGCAGGGCCACGTATAATGAGGACTCCTGAAGAGCAGCGTGCATACGAGGCGCGGCGAATTTATCTTCTCTCTGGTCCACTCTTTGTAGGAGCATGAAGTAACGGCGCAAACCAAGTCGCAGGCCGTCGAGACGTTTAAGTTTAATAATTAGGTAAATAGCACGTGAATGTGGCCTCGTGAATAATTCCAAACGACATCGCAATGGGTAATTGTTGTGATTTACAGCTTCGCGGTCCAACGACCTTCACAGCATGGAATCGCCTTTACGCGCAAATTCCTGATACCTCACCCTGTTTTTCTGAATGACCAGGCTATCCCATACCAGACGTCTCCCCGCTTCAGATCATATATGATTGACTTTTACTAGCGGTGCGAAATTTTGAATTCAGCCGTTGCATAACTACAAATGGAACCAAATGGCAAACCAAACCAAATGAAACAATAGCCCTACCTCTATAGCAAACCTGGACGCCAAGTTCGCACAGGTTCGCGCGTGGATCAAGTACAACTTTTGCGAAAATTTTCTTAAGCAAGTGTCACACTGCCATTATGAGCTACGTATTTAAATGTCGCCGAGGAACACAGGGTTATACATTCTTGATATTTTATAGAAATCGTGGACATTTTAAGTGGAATGTGTCCCGAAATTTTGGACATTAGTGGCTTAAGTAGGAGTGTTACAAATATTCCCTAAATTCTCGTTTTTGGAGTATCGTCATGCGTTAAACGAAGTTTGCCTGGTGTTTTCGGTGAACTAAATGAGGCGCCTTGTTTTTGTTCGGTGAAAGTAAGCGACAAGCATTTGGTGATGTGTATGAAAAGTTAAAAGTGTGTGAGTGGGTGGGTTCATTGCGGCTTTTACAATAAATTACGTACGCAAGCGCGTCACAGCGTCATGAGTGTTCTACGCTGAGTTGAGCCCGTGTTCCTGGCAGAACAAAAATGCCCCTGAGGTAAAATGTAACAAAAATGTGGAAAAGCTGTGACAAATGCGTGGGCGATAAATATTGCGTTTGCAATATATTTAAGGAAGTGCCATACGGCCGTTGTCACGTATGCTTGCCAATAACCCAAGATAACGAATGATACTTATGCATCTTGAATAGTATTGTGAACAATGGAAAGTTTAGACGACTCTATGAAGGGATTTCGACGAGGCCGTTCACCGCTAGAGCAGGAAAAATTTTGGAAACGACTCTCAGCGGCGCTCTTTCTTGACGTGAATGTTTCCTATCAAGCCATCCTAGACGCACTTTTACCAATTTAACTATTAAGGCCAGTATTTCGATGGATCCGGAACTACCTGCCACGACGGTCCTTGTTTGTACAGGGGCGGTATTCTGTAAGAGTCTACTTAGTGGACTGTCCGCTTCGGCTGTCGCCACTGGCTGCTGCTTCACGAGCAGGAAGGTGCCAGCCAGTCTCCTTCCTGTTCGTGAAGCAGCAGCCAATCAGAGAAAGCCGAAATGGACAGTCCACTAAGTAGACTCTTACTGAATACCACCGCTGGTCGCCCACTTTTAGACGAATCCCTACGTTACTATTCAATGCAGCGGATGGTTAGTAAAAAATAATCTGAAAACTAATCTTTCAGTTATCAGCATCATGATTGCGCATCGTATCAGGCACGTTTCCATCGTGAATTAGATGAAACGTTGAAGTTGTACCGGCTTAAATACTGATGACGTGTGTGCCCTAATAGTGGAAGACCCTGTACGCACTGAAGATGGACCGACCACTACATGTGCCATGGCGTCTGTCAGGGTGATGTTTTAAACGCTATTCTTTTCAACCTCGCGCTTCTTGGACTTGCCAGGTCCCTACCAGATATGATCAGCGTCTCGATCTAGGCCGATGACATTTTAGTTTGGCCCTCAGCAGCGATTCGCCTGCAGATTTGTGCAAGGCTATAGAAGGCAGCAACATAGACATCTGGCTATCTTTGCGCACAGGGCCTGACGATCTCGACAGCAAAGTGTGGGTTATTCGGTTAAGCGCGAAAAGCAATGCCTGGTTGTGCATCAATGCCCAGCAATTGTCTCGTACAAGAGAAATAATTGATTTTTATGTGTAAATATTGACCGGGAACTCTCCTCGAGCACTCATGTTGCCCTCGTCTTCGGCTAGATTTTGTCGCGAAGAAAACATGGGGATCATCATTGGGCACCGTACTACAGCTGTATACCGATCACCTTTTATCGTATTTCTAAGCTATAACTCTCCCGTGCTTTAAAAAACTGGGAAGTCCAATCTTCGAGGACTTCCGCGGAGCGCGTTAACAGTTATAATGGCTCGATAACATTCCATCACAACTTATATTGCAACCGACATGCTGACGGTGCATATTCGCCACATTTCACGGGTGCAGTCGAACCATCTTGCCTGCCTGCCAGAGGACGACCACAAGCGTAATTCTCAAACGTAGTCAACACTCGTCACGGCTCCTGATCCTTGGGCTGCACACCCTCGGCACGTTCACCGGCAGCTCCGCAACAGCCTTGTGGTGCTCATGACAACCTGAAGTACGCCTTTCCATCTCAGGAAAAAAGAAAGAAGACTGACCTATCTGCCTTTTCCTTGAAGCTAGGAAGTCTACATTGTTTGGATATTTTCTGCTTTGACGGAGTCCACGTATACACCGATGTATATATGCGCATAGGGTCTTCCACGTCGCATCTGGTCTTCCACTCCGACCAGATGGGAGGGCGCTGCCGTTGTCCCCATCACGGTCAATAAGCATCAGATACAAGATTTAGCACGTCACAGCATCGACCGGTTCGGAGCTTGTTGCCCTCCGAGGCGCTGTTGATTACATTAACAACAACCGGCTAATTGGTGGGTAAGAGAGAGAGAGAGAGAGAGAGAAAATGATTTAATGAAAGGCAGGGAGGTTAACCAGGACTGAGCCCGGTTGGCTACCCTACACTGGGGGAAGGAAGAAGGGGAGAGAGAGATTAAGAGAAGAATAGAAAGTCCACTGTTGATATCGCCGACGTAGCAACAGATCTCTGTTCTATCACTGATTATCAATCAGTCCGGGTCATAGACGGTCACTCAGTCCTGTAGTTTTTAAAAATCGCAGCAGCGCTTTTGTGGCCTTTTGCAGCTGTGATATTCGAGGCCATGGTCCCAAGATCTTGCTCAAAGTGAACGGTCTTCTATCTAGCCTATTGAGAACGTTGCAGAGGTCATGTCTTTCGTTTTGAAAAGATGGACAGTAGCATAGTAGGTGTTCTATAGTCTCATTGACACCGCAGGCATTACACTCGGCGCTATCAGCCATTCCAATCAAACACGTGTAAGCATTGGTGAATGCAACACCCAAGCGTAAGCGGCACAGCATTGTTTCCTCATTTCGAGGAAGTCCAGGCAACAGCCGCAGCTGCATAGATGGGTCGAGAGAATGCAACCAATGTTGGGCGAATTCAGTTGTATGCCACTTCTCCAATGTCATAGTTTGCGCCAGCTTGCTTAGGTGTTGGGCTGCGTCAGTCCTCGATAAAGGTACAGAAACAATATTTGCTCCTTCGTGTGCTTTCCTAGCAGCTTCGTCGGCGATGTCGTTGCCGGTGATACCGCAATGACTCGGCAGCCACTGAAACACGACGTCGTGTCCTTTTGCGATCGTATGGTGGTGCATTTCTCGTATCTCCGAGACGAGTTGTTCGCAGGACCCGCGACGGAGAGCTGACAAAAGACATTGTAGGGCCACCTTTGAATCACATAATATTACCCACCGATTAGCCGGTTGGTTGTTAATATAATCAATGGCACCTCGGAAGGCAACAAGCTCCGAAGCGGTCGATGATGTCACGTGAGAGGTCTTGTATGTGATGCTCATTGATCGTGATGGTATAACCACTGCGCCGGTGGAGCTGGTCTGAGTGGAAGAGCCATCCGTATATATGTGGATTCGGTCAGAGTAGAAAGAGTGCAAGCAATCGAGAACTGCTTGCTTCAAGGCCAAAGTGGGCAGGTCCGTCTTTTTTCTTATTCCTGGAACGTAAAGGCGCACTTCAGGTTGTTTTAAACACCACAACGCTGACGGTGAACGTGTCGAGGGTGTGAACCCCGATGGTAGGGAGGCACTATGAATGCTGACCACGTTGGAGAATGACGCCCGTGGTCGTCGTTCTGGCAGGGAGGCAAGAGAGCTTGATTGCATCCGTGAAACGTGGCGAATATGGGCCCTAAGCGTGTCGATGGTCATGTAAGTTGTGATCGGATGGTCTTGAGCCGTGATAACTGTTCCTGCTGTTGAGGCGCTCCGCGGAAGGCTGAGGCAAACACGTAATGCCTGTGCTTGCACGCTCTGAAGGGCTCGAAGATTTGATTTGCATGTTTTAGCAAGCACGGGAGAGCTATAGCGTAGGAAGCCGATAAAAAGTGCTCGGTACAACTGTAGCATAGAGCTCACTGATGATCCCCACGCTTTACCGGCGATGAATTTGAAAACGTGAACCATAGATGTGAGCTTCTTCTTCAAGTGGGCAACCTGAGGGCTCCAGGAGAGGTCTCGGTCAACAAAGACACCCAAAAACCGATTATTTCTCTTGTAGGAGATACGCTGGCCATTGATGCAAACTGGATAACCAGACATCGCTTTTCGCGTAAAAGCGACTAACGCACATTTTTCTGTCGAGATGGTTAGGCCTTGTGTGCAAAGATAGCCAGTTGCCTGTGTTGCTGCCTTCTGCAACCTTGCACGAACCTGCGGGCGAGTCACCGCTGATGCCCAGATGCAGATGTCGTCGGCGTAGATGGAGACACTCACTGTTTCCGGTAGGGAATCGGCCAGCCCAAGAAGTGTGAGGTTAAAGAGAATAGGGCTTAGAACACCGCCTTGAGGAACGCCACGGCATGTGTAGTGGTCAGTAGTCGGACCATCTTCTGTGCGTACAAACAAGGACCTTTGTGTCAAGTAGCTTTGGATCCATCGAAATACTCGCCCTCCTAATTCCAATGTCAAAGTGCGTCTAGGATGGCTTGATGGGAAGCGTTGTCGTAGGCGCCTTTCACGTCAAGAAAGAGTGCTACTGATAATCGTTTCCAAGACTTTTGCTGCTCAACAGATGACACTAGATCGATGACATTGTCAATCGATGAACGGCCTCGTCGAAATCCCGCCATAGAGTCAGGGTAAATGTTGTGGTGTTCAAGATACCATTCGAGACGCATGAGGATCATGCGCTCCATGAGTTTTCCGACGCAGCTGGCGAGTGCTATAGGCCGATATGATGACAGTTCTAGTGGTGACTTTCCTGCTTTTAGCAACGGTACCAAGCGGCTGCGTTTCCATTCCTGTGGAACGACGCCATCATGCCATGACCTATTAAAAAGGTTGAGCAGTTCTCGTCGCGCTTCTCGACGTAGGTGGCGCATAGCATTATATGTGATTCCGTCGGGCCCTGGCGAAGACGAACACCTACATAGCGCCATAGCAGCCTCTAACTCTTCCATAGAAAAAGGAGCGTCCATACTTGTATCTCGTGGACCAGGAATGTCGCCTAAAACCATGTCAGGGAGTGGAACTGTTCCACCGGCGACTTTCGCACAATTGGTGGGTAATATTCTGCGACTCAAAGGCGGCTCTGTACTGTTTTTTGTGAGCTCTTCCTCGAAAGTCGTATGAACAAATCGTGTCGGAGATGCTAGAAAGGCACCGCCATGTGATCGTAAAAGGATGCGACGTCGTGTTTCAATGGCTGCTGGTGGATTGCGGTACCTCTGGCAAAGACCTCACCGACGAAGCACCTGGTTTCTATACCGTTTTAGAGGACTGACGCAGCCCAACGCTTAAACAATGAAGCGCACCGTATGACATTGCAGGAGTGGCACACACACCTGAGTTAACTCACTGTTGGTTGCGTTCTCTTGACCTATCGATGCAACTGCGGCTGTTACCTGGTTTTCCCTAAAGGTAACAGAGCTGTATCACTTACGCTGTGGCGTTGCGATCACCAATGCATATTCATTTGTGATTGGAATGGCCGAGCGCAAAGCCTGCCGTGTAGGGGAGAGTATGGTACACCTCTTAGGCAACTGACCGACCTTTCATAATAACAAGACACTATCTATGCACTTTCCTAAATCTGGCAGATCGAAACATTTTCGAATTGAACAAGGCGTCGCAAGTCTCAGCTACGAAAGTGCTGTTGCGATTTCTGAAGGTTACTAGACTGAGTGGCCCTCTGTGATACAGAGCAGAGAACTGTCACTATAAGTCAGCGATATCAATAGTGGATTTTCTCTTCTTATCTTAACCTATTCCTCCTCTCACCAAGTGCAGGATAGCTAATCGGGCTCAGTCCTGTTCGATCTCTCTGCCTTTCATTTATCTTTTTAGCGTTCTCTCTAGATAACTCTTATTTTACGCGGAGCTTATGTCGGCTGAAAAGGGGGCGGTCATGTTGAATGCAATGTGTGAAAAAAACTTCCTGGCCTGATTAGATGAGTTTAAAATGATTACAGAACCCTCCCTTCTGTCAGCGTTATGTGATGTTCTTAGTAAGTATTTACCTCAACCCTTACCGGGTGCAGAACGTCCTGCTGAAGCACCAGAAAAACGTCTTGTGCCGGCACATCTGGTCGGAATCCGAACATGTTTGTGGGAAAAAGATTGTTGCTGTCTACAATAGCGCGATAACCGGGTCTGTATCGCCTTTTCAAAGAGGTTTCCCACACACGACGTTCGAGATATAGGTCGTAGGTTTCGAATATCTCGGGGCTTCCCCGGTTTTGGATTAAGGATGATTTTTGCTTCCCGCCATTGAACCGGTAGTTCTCCCTGATCCATCCATATATTATCGCTAAAGTTTTCAGTTAACTGCTCTATGGTTTTGTAGCTGCTCTATGGTCAGTCTATCGCTTCGCCGCCTCCTGAGGTGGCGCGTTCTGCGCCGCGCGCCCGCTTGGGCCGCTGTATCTTGAAACCAATTTGCGGCGGCGACAGAGTCCGCCCTGCGCTGTGTTTTCGCGGCTTAGTTCGCGTTGATGCAAGCAGCAGCACGAAGGTCAATTTACTCGCTGCTGCTGTCACGCTTACTCACTCCAGCGTTTTGACATCGAGTTTCCTCGGTAAGCGAGTGCGATGCGTTCATGTTTACGTGTGCGCGAGTGACACCATGCTTGTTAATTTAGTTAGTATGCCTATGTTTATCAGTTTACACGGCCGATAAAACTACTATCATTACTTCACATAGCCCTCTACTTATTTGCTGTCGCAATCGATGCTTCGCCTTTCGGGCCAAACTGCGAGTTTTTATCGCGAATAAGGTGCAATATTCACGCTTTTCGAGAAATGGGGGAGGGGCTCCTTCAACTATGACTGTCTACAAAGCTCCAATAAAGAGTAATTAACAAATCTCTGTTAATTATCTATCCCCGACTTCGCATTAGACGCCCCAGCGTCTCCTGACACCATGGGTCATAGAGGGTGAACTAGTGAGCGCGTGTGTGCGTTAAAAAGACGGAGAGCAAGTGAAACTCGGCTTCTGAAAGTCATATCCAAATGATCACTAATTCGGATGACATTCTCCGGATATGCATCAGCCCACCGAATGCTCTCAGATCCAGCAACTGTAAGCTGCTGCCAGGCGATGCAGACATCAAGCAAAAACTTTCGCAATCACATGGAATGCCAGACATGTCGGAGGTTCCGTCCAGAGAAACACGAACCTGACACTTCAATGATCATCATCTTCCAGGACGAATAGTACAGACCACAAGAACCCCTTAAGACACATTACAGATGTTTTCAACCAATCGAACCTTGTGCTTGATGCGCTCGATCTTAACTTAGGCAATACGGTAGCCTGTACTTCAAACCCCAAGAACCCAACTTGCCCCGGAGTAAGTGAAATATTACGAAGAGGGTGCCAGTTTTCATTCCATTCTGCATCCTTTTCTCGCTTCTTCATTAGCTTGAACGTCGTGGTCATCGTCGCTCTGTGCCGGTTTCCCACACAGAGAACGAGAAAAGAACGTGCGAAATGGCTCACCACAAAGTATGAGCTCAGGCTCAAACAAATCAGCTGTAGCGAAGACGGTGGTGCAGTCATTGAAGTCTTCCCCCCTGCGTGGCCTAGCTGGCAAACGCCTGCTAGACCCACGACAAGCCAGTTTCAACGAAAATTCGGTCTCTCGCCTGGCAGATATAATTGGTGACGTCACTCATCACGAGACCTCATGTTCAGTCTCTATCTTCGCTTCGTTGGAGCCGGTTGTCCGGACATGGCACTGCAGTCCCCGCCCGATGTTCGGGAAGTTCGCGGCTTTCCTGGCTGTCCAGGTTAGCTGATTTGATTTCACTCATCAGTACCGTAACAGGAACCTTTGTGCTGCCGTGGTGTCGTGCCCCTAGAAACTTGAGATGACGTGACGCCATTCAAATCAACGTTCGAATGTGGTTAGTCTTGAAATGCGGTTTGGGTTCCCTTAAAGAGTAAATAGATGTGCGCCAAAAATAATGCAATCTATCGGACAACGCATGGCACAGGTAATATCTGCTCGGATTACGGGAACTTTTCAGAAAGCTGATTGCAGATCGAAATTTCTGGGCCGCATTGTTCGTACTACTGTTTCTACTGTGTATCGGATTATTCGTTTACCCACATGTGGTTCGGGATTCGACGGAAATCGCTTGAATTGTTGGAATTAGGTTACAAACGTATAAATGTGCTTTTTCGCACAATTGTGGTAGTATATGGATTAAATAGGAAATACTTGTGTCAGAATCATTTCTTGCAATTAATTGAGCGATCGAAAATACAGCTGTTGATCGAAAATACAGCTGTATTTTCCGAAACGTTTTCCGAGTCGGTGCGGGCTCAGCTGTAACATATGAAAGCACTTTGAACCGCTTCATATCGGTTCATATTTAGCGAAAATTAATAGTTTCAGAGAATTGCGTTTATCAGTCTCACCATAAAATTAATTTGAGCCAAAGATAGTATATTTCTACCTGTATACGTGGCGGTGACCGATGTATATCTGGTGTATTTAATAGTAAGTACTAAATTGAACAGACTGTGAGTCGAGACTTGCAGGCGTACTGCGATTTGCTTTGGAATGCTGCAATGCGCAATGTGTTAAAAGCACGAGTAATTCCATGGAGTTGTGTCCATAAATTGCTTTACATCTGCGTGGACTTCACTCGGTGAAGTTTAGGCACTACAATATTCAAATTCAGCGACTACGCAGACCTGTGTGAAAGTCGGTGCTCACGCAAAGGATGTTCTGTTCTCAAGTCTTCAACCAAGTTCTAACGGTGCACGCACGCAACATACCGTTATTTCAGAGGGCTGAACCTAAGGCACTATCGCATATTTTTTGTGCGAGTGCTTTAATTGGCGCGCCCTTCACGATACGGGCTTCGGCACCATTTTCTTTTAGTTCGCGTCCAAAATGCAGGCACCGACGCTGTTTTGTTTTACGAAAAAAATATTTCAGGGGTGTTGCGCGCCAAAATTACAATCAGATTTTGCAGGACGCTGTAGTGAGATGACTCTGGATTAATCCTAAACATCGTGGGGTCCTTTAACATGCACCTAAATCTATGTACTATCGGCGTCAAATGAAACGCGAACACCGCAACGCGTGGCCGAAGCATTACTGATGGCGTATTGCGTGCCGCCGAGTCATTGACAGGCGCGCAAATCCGGCTTGACTGCACTGCAAGATAACGCTCCCCCGATATTGCGATATTTTCGGTTCTCTTTGAGTTATCTTTTACTTGAAAGGGCGACAAGAGAAATATCAAAGAACACGGAACCTAAATTTTCCCAGTACAGGGCGAGTATTATCACACAATGCGGAAAAACAGAATGCATCTGAATAGGAATTAGTAATTAATTATTACAGGAATGGTTGCTGCTCTTTATACTCCCGATAGAGCTGCGAGCCATACCTCGTGTATTGTTTACGACTTTCCTATGGCTATCAATACTTCGCCTTTAGGTTGCAACTGCGACTATTTTTTTTTACTTTGAGCACTATTTCTTAAAACTACCACTGTACTCGAAGTACTTCACTACAATAGAATTATCTGCAAAGGCGGGCATAATTTTCAAGAAAAAGCAATTCAATTATTTCGGCAGATAAACTTTATTAAACATTATTAACCATTATTTGCTTCGTTATGAGCATTACGGCACATATGTTTATATTGGAAAGTTGAAGGGAATCGTCATATAAGTCTAGTTACAGGTTTCTGCATTTTGAAAATGGCCATATTGGTCGAAATAACTGTCGTCCAATAAATCGGTAAATTTGCCGGATTACACACGCGGCACTGCGAAGCGCGGCCCACAGCTACCTTGGTTCCACAGCTACCTTGATTCTATACAATGTGTACCCAGATGCTATGGCTGGCTTCCGGCGTGGGCGCTCATCCATAGACAATGTCATCGATTTGGTCACATTTGTTCAACATCAAAAACGTCTGAAACGACTCACTGCGGCATTGTTCCTTGACATAAAAGGCGCCTACGATAACGTAGCACATTATGCCATTATAGAGGCTCTGATTGAAGCCGGAATTGGTGGCCGCACTTTTCAGTGGCTATGCAGCTATCTGACCGACAGACATTTCTTCGTGATGACCGAGGATGGCGCCACGACTCACTACCAAACATTCCGTGGAGTACCACAAGGTGGGGTGTTGAGCCCGACACTATTCAACTTAGTGCTCGTTGGCCTAGTCAGATGCTTGCCCAACACCGTTGGAATATCAATCTATGCTGACGATATCTGCATCTGGGCGTCTGCTGTAACACGACTGCAGGTACGAGCAAGGCTACAAAAGGCAGCTACGTTAACATCACTGTACTTACGAAAACAGAACTTGGAGCTGTCTTCAGAGAAATGCTGCCTTGTTACATTCACTCGGAAGGCAATGAGGCCTTACTCTGTAAGTGTAAATGGGCAAACAATTGCAAACGCACGGAAACACCGCTTTTTAGGGGTAATTATCGACCGCGACCTTTCATGGAGCCCGCACGTTTCATACCTAAAGAAGAGGTTAACGACCATAACACACCTCCTTAATTTCCTCGGTGGAAAATCATGGGGCACATCGGTGCGGTCAATGCTGCAGCTTTATTGTGCCTTATTCCTCGGTTTCGCAAGATACAGCCTCCCGGTGCTAGGCAACACCTGCAAAACAAACCTGCGTGTACTCCAGGGACTACAAGCTCAAGCCCTAAGGACGTGTCTCGGTCTTCCGAAGTGTGCGTCTACGACGGCAACGATTGTCATTGCGCGAGACCACCCAATAACAACGTACTTAGCCACCGACGCCCTCAGGGCGCATATTCGGCACGTTGCCCCACTACCTTCCCACCATCTTGCATCTTTACTTACAGAAAGGCCACACACAACTTTCAGTCGTATAATTGCAGCCAATCATACCTCGTTGCCATCGAACTACATGCCTGCAGCATGACCATCCTCACCGTTATGGTGCCTGCACAAACCTGACATACGCCTCACCATCCCAGGAATCACAAAGAAAGCTCACATGCCGTCATCTGCCCTGAAACAGGCCACGTTAGGACTTTTACATGAGGTTCACAGTGCCCGCGTACATGTTTATGTCGATGGCTCAGTCACACCTACAAGTTCAGCTGCCGCAGTGGTGATTCCAGCAAGATCCGTCAAGGTGCAGCTAAAGACGTCACATGTCTCATCAACAACAGCTGCTGAACTGGTAGCCCTCCGTGCGGCTCTTCATTTCATTCTGGAGGAACCACCCCATCCATGGTCAATCTTCTGTGACTCCAAGGCAGCCCTACAGAGTTTACTCTCAGTACTGCGCCACGGATCACATGAGCAGCTCGTCGCAGAGATAAGACAAGTACACCATCGCATAATTGATGAAGGGCACAATATAATATATCAGTGGTTGCCTAGTCACTGTGGCATACATGGCAATGATCGAGCGGACGCAGCGGCCCGATCTGCTCATGACGGTGTCAACTGCGTTGCCATTCCTCTTTCGAGAGCCGACGCAGCGAAAAAACTTTCCGCGCTTGCGCGTGAACTAACATTGATGCAATGGAATTCCTCCGATTTCACAAGTGCACGCCTTCATGCCCTGGACCCTAATTTACAGCTTCGTATTCCATTCGACCTTCCACGACGGGACTGCACACTTCTAATCCGTCTATGGCTTGGAGTAGCATTTTCAAATGCGTACTCCTTTCGTATCGGAATGGCCAATAGTCCACTTTGTGAATCCTGCGGGTGCAACGAAACAATCGCACACCTTCTTTGTGAGTGCCCTCGTTTCAACCCGCAGAGAGCAGCTCTCTCAGCGACAATAGATCAACTGGACAAACGCCCAATAACAGAAAAGAACATCCTTGGAAACTGGCCTACACAAACAACGGCGCGAGCCGCCCTGAAGGCACTGCTGCGTTACTTGAAAGACACCGGACTCAGTGACAAATTGTGACTCTGCATTGTGTTACTTAGGACGGAACGCTCAGATAATGCAACACGAGAACGCCTTCGCGGACTTCATGACAGTGCCCACAGAAACAGTTCTGTTTTGTGTGCGTGTGTGATTTTCTTTTCTTTCCTTCCTTTTTTGTTTATTCTTTATTTTCACTTATTTTTTTCTCTCTCTCTCTCCTTTCGCATCCCTTTACCCCTCCCCCGGTACAGGGTAGCCAACCGGAGATAACCTCTGGTTAACCTCCCTGTCTTTCCTTTACCTTTTTCTCTCTCTCTCTCTTGATTCTACACAAAGAAAGTAGAAAGTTACCTATAAAGAAAGCAGTCAGACAAGGAGACACACTCTCTGCAATGAAAAAGTATTCAAGCTCTTAGACAGAGAAGGTTTAGGAGTGAGGATCAACGGCGAATATCTCGGGAACCTTGGGTTTGCAGATGACATTGTCCTATTCAGCAACAATGAAGACGAATTACAACAAATTATTGAGGACCTTAACCGAGAAAATGTAAGAGTGGGGTTCAAGATTAATATGCAGAAGACAAAGATAATGTTCAATAGGCTGGCAAGGGAACAAGAATTCAGCTTCGCCAGTCAACCTCTAGAGTTTGTAAAGGAGTATGTTTATCTAGGTCAATTACTCACAGGGGACCCTGGTCATGAGAAGAAAATTTACAGAAGAATAAAATTGGATTGCATACGGCAGGCATTACCAAATCCTGACTGTGAGCTTACCGCTGTCGTTGAAAAGAAAAGTGTACAATCATTGCATTCTACTGGTGCTAACATATGGGGCAGAAACTGGGAGGTTAACAAAGAAGTTCGAGAACAAATTAAGGACCGTGCAAAGAGCGATGGATCGAAAAATGTTAGGTAGAACGTTAGGAGACAGGAAGAGAGCGGTGTGGATCAGTGAACAAACGGGGATAGCCGATATTCTAGTTGACATTAAGCGGAAGAAATGGAACTGGGGAGGCCATGTAATGCGTAGGATGGAGAACCGGTGGACCTTTAGAGTTGCAGAATGGATACCGAGAGAAGCGAAGCGCAGTCGAAGGCGGCAGAAACTAGGTGGAGTGATGAAGTTAGGGAATTTGCAAGCGCAGGTTGGAATCAGCTAGCGCAAGACATGGCACTTGGATTACTTGGAGATCGCAGGAGAGGCCTAATGAGTGATTGGGCTATTTGTAGCCAAATTGGGCTACTGAAATTTTTATTTGGCTCTGTTTTAGTTGAGTTGTCTATGTGGCTATATTTGGGCTACACTTTTATGTTGATCAGGAATCGTAAAAAAATGGTGATGTTGTTTGATGATACCGTTCATTTGCTGTGTATAGATACCATACTCAACGTTGTATTATTGGGACCCTTGTCTGTATATTTCTGATGTTGTAACAACTTTTTTGGAACTAATAAAATCTGGAAATCTGAATCTATCTATCTATCTATCTATCTATCTATCTATCTATCTATCTATCTATCTATCTATTTATATATCGCCTACGTCTTGGTGCTGTCATGGTCGTATCGTTAACTTGGTATTTACCAAAATTGGCATACTATGACAAGAGTGTATGACGAAGATAAATGACAGGTCATGACATGAATATCATGACATGTGTGTCATGTAGGTCATGAAACAACTGCCTATGTCTTAGTGTTCTCGTGGTCGTTTCGTTAACTTGATAGGTACAAAAACTGGCATAGTATGACAAAAGTGCATGACGAACATAAATGATAGGTCATGACATGAATGTCATTACGTGCGGGTCATGCAGATCATAAAACAACCGCCTAAAATGGCAATAACCCAGTAAAAGAAGATTAACACTCAAAAACCACTGAAAATGGTTCTGGCGTGGGTACTAAGTTAAGGAAATACTAAAGGATGATGCTAGGTGTCGTAGTCATGAGCATGACTACGACAAAAGTGACAATGCAGCAAAAATGACAATGACTCAGAAAAAAAAATTAATACTCAAGAACCACTGAAATGGGTTCTGACGTGGGTACTAAGTAAAGGGAACACTAAAGCATGGTGCTGGAAGTCATAGTCATGAACATGACTAGGCGAAAATGATAATGACTCAGCGAAAAAAAGATTAACACTCGAAAACCAATGAAAATTTGGACAGAAAAATGTTCATTAAACATTTTTCTGTCGATAGCCATAATGAATTACCTACTGTGAGCTCACACAATTGTTTACCTATGTCACCAGTGATTGTCGAACCACTTGGCGTCGTACGACTGATTGAAGCACTTAAGAATGATTCTCCTCCTGGCTATGATGGTATTAACACAAAATTTGTGAAAAATACTAATGCTTACAGTTCCATTATACTACCAAAAATTTTCCAACAGTCAATAGATATGTCTACACTTTCTAGACAATGGAAAATTAGGAAGGTCGTTCCACTGCATAAATCTGGTAATAAAAACTGCTCAACTAATTACCGCCCTGTTTCTTTAACTAGTATTTGTTGCAAACTGCTCGAGCACATAATATTTACTAACCTAGTCAACTTCTTAGAATCTAATTCATTTTTCACGTCAGCACAGCATGGCTTCCGGAAAATTTATTCATGTGAAACACAGTTAATATCCTTTACGCATCACTTACATCAGATGCTTGATCAATCACCGCTTGCCGACTGCATTTTCCTCGACTTTTCAAAAGCATTTGATAAGGTTTGCCATAGACTGTCACTTTACAAACTGCACCAACTAAATCTTGACAGTAACGTCTTAAAATGGATTGCATGTTTCCTCACTAAGATCACAATTTGTTGCGGCAAACGGCCATACTTCTTCTTTTTGCGAAGT